>NC_137462.1:247875345-248086310 GCF_964235325.1 Thermobia domestica
CCCACACAGAAAAAGTACGGCATTTCGATGTATTTTATCAATAGTAAACATTGAAACGAAACAATATTTAGAATTTTTCTTTGATTGCAATTAAATAAAAACAATAATAACAACTACAAAAAAATCACAAAACAAACATTTATAAACTTATATATATATATATATATATATATATATATATATATATAGATAGATAGATATAGATATATAAAGTTGCTTATGCAGTATAATCTTTTTGAGTAATGAATGGGGAATTTAGGTCTGAATATAATACGAATAATATACGGGAGTGAAACGTGATAACCCACAAGCGTGTGTTCATCAAGATTTTACAAACACTTCCACTTTTAGGAACATTTTTCGTTTTTTTTTTTTTGGTTTAAACCAGCCAACCCTGGTACAAATACACGATATTACTATGCAGTAACCTACTTCATTGCTTCATGTAACAATTTTTATGAATCTATCCCCCAAGAGGGGGAACGGCCCCCAAAAAACTGTTGAAAACAAAACAAAAAAAAAACACGATATTTACCCTCCTCCCACATACATAAAATGCACACCAGGAAAGTTGCATCTTTGAGGAATAAATTAGTACCAAAACCATCTTCCAGCCTTAATTTGAGGTTTAAGACTGAGCCATTTTGAGGTTTAAAGCCCTGACACAGCAGTGACGTCAATGGGAGTTTAAAGATGAAGAATGCAGACGACCAGTAGAACGTAACACAAAGAAACTAAACTACATATTCTGTGAACGGAGATCGGGAAAATCCCGATTTTTTCTTCGGAATTGAACATTTGGGCGGATTGAGATTAGGGAAGTTCCCGAAATTTGATCTAGCGGTTGAATATAGATGGCAAGCAGTACCTAAGAGTGTAAAAATGTAATATATATGCTTGTGTAGATTATTGTTTTAAACAAAATAAACGTTTTAAACATGTTTTTTTCTTGTTTAAAACAAAGTACTTTGTTTTAAACGTTAAAAACGTTTTAAACAAAAAAAACATGTTTTAAACATAAAAAACGTTTTTTATGATTTTTTTAAAAAAAAAACATGTTTTTTTTCAACCCTGTCGACAACACTAGCTTCCATTTCTAAGTTTATTACTCTATTGCAACTGGAAGTGATACATAGTTACTTCTACGTTTACACTATTGATTCTCATAGAACGACAAAGGTACTAGACGAAACAGTCTTTAGATTTCCTAGTCTTTAGATTTCACTTCTTGACTCCAAGTAGTATACAAAAATTGTATATTAGCTAGTCGGTGTTATAAATTATCATGTAGATCTCTATATAACCCGAAAGTGGTGACAAACTACCATTTCCAGATTCAGAGTGAAAGAGCGATAGCAGAAACCAGTTTTTAATATGGGTTCTGTTTCACAACATTAGCTTCCATCTCTAAGTTTATTACTCTATTGCAACTGGAAGTAATACATAGTTACTTCTACCTTTACATTATTGATTCTCATAGAACGATAAGGTACTAGACGAAACAGTCTTTAGATTTCCTAGTCTTTATATTTCAACTTTTAACAACAAGTAGTATAAAAAAATTGTATATTAGCTTGTCGATGTTATAAATTATAATATAGATCTCTATATAACCCGAAAGTGGTGACAAACTACCATGTAAAGTTTCAGAGTGAAGAAACGATTGCAGCAATCAGTTTTCAATATGCATTCTGTTTCAAAACACTAGCTTCCATCTCTATGTTTATTACTCTATTGCAACTGGAAGTGATAAATAGTTACTTCTACGTTTACACTATTGATTCTCATAGAACGACAAAGGTACTAGACGAAACAGTCTTTAGATTTCCTAGTTTTTATATTTCACTTTTTAACTCCAAGTAGTATACAAAAATTGTATATTAGCTAGACGGTGTTATAAGTTATCATTTGATCTCTATATAACCCGAAAGTGGTGAAAAACTACCATGTCCAGTTTCAGAGTGAAGAAACGATTGCAGCAATCAGTTTCTAATATGGAATCTGTTTCACAACACTAGCTTCCGTCTCTAAGCTTATTACTCTATTGCAACTGGAAGTGATACATAGTTACTTCTCCGTTTACACTATTGATTCTCATAGATCGACAAAGGTACTAGACGAAACAGTCTTTAGTTTTCCTAGTCTTTATATTTCACTTTTTAACTTCAAGTAGTATACAAAAATTGTATATTAGGTAGTCGGTGTTATAAATTATCATGTAGATCTCTATATAACTCGAAAGTGGTGAAAAACTACCATCTCCAGTTTCAGAGTGAAGAAACGATAGCAGCAAGAAATTTTTAATATGGATTCTGTTTCACAACACCAGCTTCCATCTCTAAGTTTATTACTCTATTGCAACTGGAAGTGATACATAGTTACTTCTACGTTTACACTATTGATTCTCATAGAACGACAAAAGTACTAGTCGAAACAGTCTTTAGATTTCCTAGTCTTTAGATTTCACTTTTTAACTCCAAGTAATATACAAAAATTGTATATTATCTAGTCGATGTTATAAATTATAATATAGATCTCTATATAACCCGAAAGTGGTGACAAACTACCATGTAAAGTTTCAGAGTGAAGAAACGATAGCAGCAAGAAATTTTTAATATGGATTCTGTTTCACAACACCAGCTTCCATCTCTAAGTTTATTACTCTATTGCAACTGGAAGTGATACATAGTTACTTCTACGTTTACACTATTGATTCTCATAGAACGACAAAGGTACTAGACGAAACAGTCTTTAGATTTCCTAGTCTTTAGATTTCACTTCTTAACTCCAAGTAGTATACACAAAGTGTATATTAGCTAGTCGGTGTTATAAATTATCATGTAGATGTCTATATAACCCGAGAGTGGTGACAAACTACCATTTCCAGTTTCAGAGTGAAAGAGCGATAGCAGCAACCAGTTTTTAATATGTATTCTGTTTCACAACATTAGCTTCCATCTCTAAGTTTATTACTCTATTGTAACTGAAAGCGATACACAGTTACTTCCACGTTTACACTATTGATTCTCATAGAACGACAAAGGTACTAGACGAAACAGTCTTTAGATTTCCTAGTCTTTAGATTTCACTTCTTGACTCCAAGTAGTATACAAAAATTGTATATTAGCTAGTCGGTGTTATAAATTATCATGTAGATCTCTATATAACCCGAAAGTGGTGACAAACTACCATTTCCAGTTTCAGAGTGAAAGAGCGATAGCAGCAACCAGTTTTTAATATGAATTCCGTTCGACAACACTAGCTTCCATTTCTAAGTTTATTACTCTATTGCAACTGGAAGTGATACATAGTTACTTCTACGTTTACACTATTGATTCTCATAGAACGACAAAGGAACTAGACGAAACAGTCTTTAGATTTCCTAGTCTTTAGATTTCACTTCTTGACTCCAAGTAGTATACAAAAATTGTATATTAGCTAGTCGGTGTTATAAATTATCATGTAGATCTCTATATAACCCGAAAGTGGTGACAAACTACCATTTCCAGATTCAGAGTGAAAGAGCGATAGCAGAAACCAGTTTTTAATATGGGTTCTGTTTCACAACATTAGCTTCCATCTCTAAGTTTATTACTCTATTGCAACTGGAAGTGATACATAGTTACTTCTACGTTTACACTATTGATTCTCATAGAACGACAAAGGTACTAGACGAAACAGTCTTTAGATTTCCTAGTCTTTAGATTTCACTTCTTAACTCCAAGTATTATACACATATTGTATATTAGCTTGTCGGTGATACAAATAATCATGTAGATCTCTATATTTCCCGAAAGTGGTGACAAACTACCATTTCCAGTTTCAGAGTGAAAGAGCGATAGCAGCAACCAGTTTTTAATATGAATTCCGTTCGACAACACTAGCTTCCATTTCTAAGTTTATTACTCTATTGCAACTGGAAGTGATACATAGTTACTTCTACGTTTACACTATTGATTCTCATAGAACGACAAAGGTACTAGACGAAACAGTTTTTAGATTTCCTAGTCTTTAGATTTCACTTCCTAACTCTTAGTAGTATACAAAAATTGTCTATTAGCTAGTCGGTGTTATAAATAATCATGTAGATCTCCATATAACCCGAAAGTTGTGACAAACTACCATTTCCAGTTTCAGAGTGAAAGAGCGATAGCAGCAACCAGTTTCTATTATGGATTCTGTTTCACAACATTAGCTTCCATCCCCAACTTTATTACTCTATTGCAACTGGAAGTGATACATAATTACTTCTACTTTACACTATTGATTCTCATAGAACGACAAAGGTACTAGACGAAACAGTCTTTAGATTTCCTAGTCTTTAGATTTCACTTCTTAACTCCAAGTAGTATACACAAATTGTATATTAGCTAGTCCGTGTTATAAATTATCATGTAGATCTCTATATAACCCGAAAGTGGTGACAAACTACCATTTCCAGTTTCAGAGTGAAAGAGCGATAGCAGCAACCAGTTTTTAATATGGATTCTGTTTCACAACATTAGCTTCCATCTTTAAGTTTATTACTCTATTGTAACTGAAAGCGATACATAGTTACTTCTACGTTTACACTATTGATTCTCATAGAACGTCAAAGGTACTAGACGAAACAGTCTTTAGATTTCCTAGTCTTTAGATTTCACTTCTTAACTCCAAGTAGTATACAAAAATTGTATATTAGCTAGTCGGTGTTATAAATTATCATGTAGATCTCTATATAACCCGAAAGTGGTGACAAACTACCATTTCAAGTTTCAGAGTGAAAGAGCGATAGCAGCAACCAGTTTTTAATATGGATTCTGTTTCACAACATTAGCTTCCATCTCTAAATTTATTACTCTATTGTAACTGAAAGCGATACATAGTTACTTCTACGTTTACACTATTGATTCTCATAGAACGTCAAAGGTACTAGACGAAACAGTCTTTAGATTTCCTAGTCTTTAGATTTCACTTCTTAACTCCAACTAGTATACACAAATTGTATATTAGCTAGTCGGTGTTATAAATTATCATGTAGATCTCTATATAACCCGAAAGTGGTGACAAACTACCATTTCAAGTTTCAGAGTGAAAGAGCGAAAGCAGCAACCAGTTTTTAATATGGATTCTGTTTCACAACATTGGCTTCCATCTCTAAGTTTATTACACTATTGCAACTGGAAGTGATACATATCTCCTTCGACGTTTACACTATTGATTCTCATAGAGCGACAAAGGTTCTAGTCGAAACTGTCTTTAGATTTCCTAGTATTTAGATTTCACTTCTTAACTTCAAGTAGTATACACAAATTGTATATTAGCTAGTCGGTGCTATAAATTATCATGTAGATCTCTATATAACCCGAAAGTGGTGACTAAATACCATTTCCAGTTTCAGAGTGAAAGAGCGATAGCAGCAACCAGTTTTTAATACGGATTCTGTTTCACAACATTAGCTTCCATCTCTAAGTTTATTACTCTTTTGCAACTGCAATTGATACATAGTTACTTCTACGTTTACACTATTGATTCTCATAGAACGACAAAGGTACTAGACGAAACAGTCGTTAGATTTCCTAGTATTTAGATTTCACTTCTTAACTCCAAGTTGTATAAAAATTGTATATTAGCTAGTCGGTGTTATAAATTATCATGTAGATCTCTATATAACCCGAAAGTGGTGGCAAACTACCATTTCCAGTTTCAGAGTGAAGAGCGATAGCAGCAACCAGTTTTTAATATGGATTCTGTTTCACGACATTAACTTCCATCTCTAAGTTTATTACTCTATTGCAACTGGAAGTGATACATATCTCCTTCGACGTTTACACTATTGATTCTCATAGAACGACAAAGGTACTAGACGAAACAGTCTTTAGATTTCCTAGTCTTTAGATTTCACTTCTTAACTCCAAGTAGTATACAAAAATTGTATATTAGCTGGTCGGTGTTATAAATTATCATGTAGATCTCTATATAACCCGAAAGTGGTGACAAACTACCATTTCCAGTTTCAGAGTGAAAGAGCGATAGCAGCAACCAGTTTTTAATATGGATTCTGTTTCACAACATTAGCTTCCATCTCTACGTTTATTACTCTATTGCAACTTAAAGTGATATATAATTACTTCTACGTTTACACTATTGATTCTCAAAGAACGACAAAGGTACTAGACGAAACAGTCTTTAGATTTCCTAGTCTTTAGATTTCACTTCTTAACTCCAAGTAGTATACAAAAATTGTATATTAGCTAGTCGGTGTTATAAATTGTCATGTAGATCTCTATATAACCCGAAAGTGGTAACAAATTACCATTTCCAGTTTCAGAGTGAAAGAGCGATAGCAGCAACCAGTTTTTAATATGGATTCTGTTTCACAACATTAGCTTCCATCTCTAAGTTTATTACTCTATTGTAACTGAAAGCGATACATAGTTACTTCTACGTTTACACTATTGATTCTCATAGAACGTCAAGGGTACTAGACGAAACAGTCTTTGATTTCCTAGTCTTTAGATTTCACTTCTTAACTCCAAGTAGTATACACAAATTGTATATTAGCTAGTCGGTGTTATAAATTATCATGTAGATCTCTATATAACCCGAAAGTGGTGACAAACTACCATTTCAAGTTTCAGAGTGAAGGAGCGAAAGCAGCAACCAGTTTTTAATATGGATTCTGCTTCAGAACATTGGCTTCCATCTCTAAGTTTATTACACTATTGCAACTGGAAGTGATACATATCTCCTTCGACGTTTACACTATTGATTCTCATAGAACGACAAAGGTTCTAGTCGAAACTGTCTTTAGATTTCCTAGTATTTAGATTTCACTTCTTAACTTCAAGTAGTATACACAAATTGTATATTAGCTAGTCGGTGCTATAAATTATCATGTAGATCTCTATATAACCCGAAAGTGGTGACTAAATACCATTTCCAGTTTCAGAGTGAAAGAGCGATAGCAGCAACCAGTTTTTAATATGGATTCTGTTTCACAACATTAGCTTCCATCTCTAAGTTTATTACTCTTTTGCAACTGCAAGTGATACATAGTTACTTCTACGTTTACACTATTGATTCTCATAGAACGACAAAGGTACTAGACGAAACAGTCTTTAGATTTCCGAGTATTTAGATTTCACTTCTTAACTCCAAGTAGTATAAAAATTGTATATTAGCTAGTCGGTGTTATAAATTATCATGTAGATCTCTATATAACCCGAAAGTGGTGAAAAACTACCATTTCCAGTTTCAGAGTGAAGAGCGATAGCAGCAACCAGTTTTTAATATGGATTCTGTTTCTCGACATTAGCTTCCATCTCTAAGTTTATTACTCTATTGCAACTGGAAGTGATACATATCTCCTTCGACGTTTACACTATTGATTCTCATAGAACGACAAAGGTACTAGACGAAACAGTCTTTAGATTTCCTAGTCTTTAGATTTCACTTCTTAACTCCAAGTAGTATACAAAAATTGTATATTAGCTAGTCGGTGTTATAAATTATCATGTAGATCTCTATATAACCCGAAAGTGGTGACAAACTACCATTTCCAGTTTCAGAGTGAAAGAGCGATAGCAGCAACCAGTTTTTAATATGGATTCTGTTTCACAACATTAGCTTCCATCTCTAAGTTTATTACTCTATTGCAACTTAAAGTGATACATAATTACTTCTACGTTTACACTTTTGATTCTCAAAGAACGACAAAGGTACTAGACGAAACAGTCTTTAGATTTCCTAGTCTTTAGATTTCACTTCTTAACTCCAAGTAGTATACAAAAATTGTATATTAGCTAGTCGGTGTTATAAATTGTCATGTAGATCTCTATATAACCCGAAAGTGGTAACAAATTACCATATCCAGTTTCAGAGTGAAAGAGCGATAGCAGCAACCAGTTTTTAATATGGATTCTGGTTCACAACACTAGCTTCCATCTTAAGTTTATTACTCTATTGCAACTGAAAGTGATACGTAGTTACTTCTACGTTTACAATATTGATTCTCATAGAACGACGAAGGTACTAGACGAAACAGTCTTTAGATTTCCTAGTCTTTAGATTTCACTTCTTGACTCCAAGTAGTATACAAAAATTGTATATTAGCTAGTCGGTGTTATAAATTATCATGTAGATCTTTATATAACCCGAAAGTGGTGACAAACTACCATTTCCAGATTCAGAGTGAAAGAGCGATAACAGCAACCAGTTTTTAATATGAATTCCGTTCGACAACACTAGCTTCCATTTCTAAGTTTATTACTCTATTGCAACTGGAAGTGATACATAGTTACTTCTACGTTTACACTATTGATTCTCATAGAACGACAAAGGTACTAGACGAAACAGTCTTTAGATTTCCTAGTCTTTAGATTTCACTTCTTGACTCCAAGTAGTATACAAAAATTGTATATTAGCTAGTCGGTGTTATAAATTATCATGTAGATCTCTATATAACCCGAAAGTGGTGACAAACTACCATTTCCAGATTCAGAGTGAAAGAGCGATAGCAGAAACCAGTTTTTAATATGGGTTCTGTTTCACAACATTAGCTTCCATCTCTAAGTTTATTACTCTATTGCAACTGGAAGTGATACATAGTTACTTCTACGTTTACACTATTGATTCTCATAGAACGACAAAGGTACTAGACGAAACAGTCTTTAGATTTCCTAGTCTTTAGATTTCACTTCTTAACTCCAAGTATTATACACATATTGTATATTAGCTTGTCGGTGATACAAATTATCATGTAGATCTCTATATTTCCCGAAAGTGGTGACAAACTACCATTTCCAGTTTCAGAGTGAAAGAGCGATAGCAGCAACCAGTTTTTAATATGAATTCCGTTCGAAAACACTAGCTTCCATTTCTAAGTTTATTACTCTATTGCAACTGGAAGTGATACATAGTTACTTCTACGTTTACACTATTGATTCTCATAGAACGACAAAGGTACTAGACGAAACAGTTTTTAGATTTCCTAGTCTTTAGATTTCACTTCCTAACTCTTAGTAGTATACAAAAATTGTCTATTAGCTAGTCGGTGTTATAAATAATCATGTAGATCTCCATATAACCCGAAAGTTGTGACAAACTACCATTTCCAGTTTCAGAGTGAAAGAGCGATAGCAGCAACCAGTTTCTATTATGGATTCTGTTTCACAACATTAGCTTCCATCCCCAACTTTATTACTCTATTGCAACTGGAAGTGATACATAATTACTTCTACTTTACACTATTGATTCTCATAGAACGACAAAGGTACTAGACGAAACAGTCTTTAGATTTCCTAGTCTTTAGATTTCACTTCTTAACTCCAAGTAGTATACACAAATTGTATATTAGCTAGTCCGTGTTATAAATTATCATGTAGATCTCTATATAACCCGAAAGTGGTGACAAACTACCATTTCCAGTTTCAGAGTGAAAGAGCGATAGCAGCAACCAGTTTTTAATATGGATTCTGTTTCACAACATTAGCTTCCATCTCTAAATTTATTACTCTATTGTAACTGAAAGCGATACATAGTTACTTCTACGTTTACACTATTGATTCTCATAGAACGTCAAAGGTACTAGACGAAACAGTCTTTAGATTTCCTAGTCTTTAGATTTCACTTCTTAACTCCAACTAGTATACACAAATTGTATATTAGCTAGTCGGTGTTATAAATTATCATGTAGATCTCTATATAACCCGAAAGTGGTGACAAACTACCATTTCAAGTTTCAGAGTGAAAGAGCGAAAGCAGCAACCAGTTTTTAATATGGATTCTATTTCACAACATTGGCTTCCATCTCTAAGTTTATTACACTATTGCAACTGGAAGTGATACATATCTCCTTCGACGTTTACACTATTGATTCTCATAGAACGACAAAGGTTCTAGTCGAAACTGTCTTTAGATTTTCTAGTATTTAGATTTCACTTCTTAACTTCAAGTAGTATACACAAATTGTATATTAGCTAGTCGGTGCTATAAATTATCATGTAGATCTCTATATAACCCGAAAGTGGTGACTAAATACCATTTCCAGTTTCAGAGTGAAAGAGCGATAGCAGCAACCAGTTTTTAATATGGATTCTGTTTCACAACATTAGCTTCCATCTCTAAGTTTATTACTCTTTTGCAACTGCAAGTGATACATAGTTACTTCTACGTTTACACTATTGATTCTCATAGAACGACAAAGGTACTAGACGAAACAGTCGTTAGATTTCCTAGTATTTAGATTTCACTTCTTAACTCCAAGTTGTATAAAAATTGTATATTAGCTAGTCGGTGTTATAAATTATCATGTAGATCTCTATATAACCCGAAAGTGGTGACAAACTACCATTTCCAGTTTCAGAGTGAAGAGCGATAGCAGCAACCAGTTTTTAATATGGATTCTGTTTCACGACATTAACTTCCATCTCTAAGTTTATTACTCTATTGCAACTGGAAGTGATACATATCTCCTTCGACGTTTACACTATTGATTGTCATAGAACGACAAAGGTACTAGACGAAACAGTCTTTAGATTTCCTAGTCTTTAGATTTCACTTCTTAACTCCAAGTAGTATACAAAAATTGTATGTTAGCTGGTCGGTGTTATAAATTATCATGTAGATCTCTATATAACCCGAAAGTGGTGACAAACTACCATTTCCAGTTTCAGAGTGAAAGAGCGATAGCAGCAACCAGTTTTTAATATGGATTCTGTTTCACAACATTAGCTTCCATCTCTAAGTTTATTACTCTATTGCAACTTAAAGTGATATATAATTACTTCTACGTTTACACTATTGATTCTCAAAGAACGACAAAGGTACTAGACGAAACAGTCTTTAGATTTCCTAGTCTTTAGATTTCACTTCTTAACTCCAAGTAGTATACAAAAATTGTATATTAGCTAGTCGGTGTTATAAATTGTCATGTAGATCTCTATATAACCCGAAAGTGGTAACAAATTACCATTTCCAGTTTCAGAGTGAAAGAGCGATAGCAGCAACCAGTTTTTAATATGGATTCTGTTTCACAACATTAGCTTCCATCTCTAAGTTTATTACTCTATTGTAACTGAAAGCGATACATAGTTACTTCTACGTTTACACTATTGATTCTCATAGAACGTCAAGGGTACTAGACGAAACAGTCTTTAGATTTCCTAGTCTTTAGATTTCACTTCTTAACTCCAAGTAGTATACACAAATTGTATATTAGCTAGTCGGTGTTATAAATTATCATGTAGATCTCTATATAACCCGAAAGTGGTGACAAACTACCATTTCAAGTTTCAGAGTGAAAGAGCGAAAGCAGCAACCAGTTTTTAATATGGATTCTGCTTCACAACATTGGCTTCCATCTCTAAGTTTATTACACTATTGCAACTGGAAGTGATACATATCTCCTTCGACGTTTACACTATTGATTCTCATAGAACGACAAAGGTTCTAGTCGAAACTGTCTTTAGATTTCCTAGTATTTAGATTTCACTTCTTAACTTCAAGTAGTATACACAAATTGTATATTAGCTAGTCGGTGCTATAAATTATCATGTAGATCTCTATATAACCCGAAAGTGGTGACTAAATACCATTTCCAGTTTCAGAGTGAAAGAGCGATAGCAGCAACCAGTTTTTAATATGGATTCTGTTTCACAACATTAGCTTCCATCTCTAAGTTTATTACTCTTTTGCAACTGCAAGTGATACATAGTTACTTCTACGTTTACACTATTGATTCTCATAGAACGACAAAGGTACTAGACGAAACAGTCTTTAGATTTCCTAGTATTTAGATTTCACTTCTTAACTCCAAGTTGTATAAAAATTGTATATTAGCTAGCCGGTGTTATAAATTATCATGTAGATCTCTATATAACCCGAAAGTGGTGGCAAACTACCATTTCCAGTTTCAGAGTGAAGAGCGATAGCAGCAACCAGTTTTTAATATGGATTCTGTTAGACGACATTAACTTCCATCTCTAAGTTTATTACTCTATTGCAACTGGAAGTGATACATATCTCCTTCGACGTTTACACTATTGATTCTCATAGAACGACAAAGGTACTAGACGAAACAGTCTTTAGATTTCCTAGTCTTTAGATTTCACTTCTTAACTCCAAGTAGTATACAAAAATTGTATATTAGCTGGTCGGTGTTATAAATTATCATGTAGATCTCTATATAACCCGAAAGTGGTGACAAACTACCATTTCCAGTTTCAGAGTGAAAGAGCGATAGCAGCAACCAGTTTTTAATATGGATTCTGTTTCACAACATTAGCTTCCATCTCTAAGTTTATTACTCTATTGCAACTTAAAGTGATATATAATTACTTCTACGTTTACACTATTGATTCTCAAAGAACGACAAAGGTACTAGACGAAACAGTCTTTAGATTTCCTAGTCTTTAGATTTCACTTCTTAACTCCAAGTAGTATACAAAAATTGTATATTAGCTAGTCGGTGTTATAAATTGTCATGTAGATCTCTATATAACCCGAAAGTGGTAACAAATTACCATTTCCAGTTTCAGAGTGAAAGAGCGATAGCAGCAACCAGTTTTTTATATGGATTCTGTTTCACAACATTAGCTTCCATCTCTAAGTTTATTACTCTATTGTAACTGAAAGCGATACATAGTTACTTCTACGTTTACACTATTGATTCTCATAGAACGTCAAGGGTACTAGACGAAACAGTCCTTAGATTTCCTAGTCTTTAGATTTCACTTCTTAACTCCAAGTAGTATACAAAAATTGTATATTAGCTAGTCGGTGTTATAAATTATCATGTAGATCTCTATATAACCCGAAAGTGGTGACAAACTACCATTTCAAGTTTCAGAGTGAAAGAGCGAAAGCAGCAACCAGTTTTTAATATGGATTCTGCTTCACAACATTGGCTTCCATCTCTAAGTTTATTACACTATTGAAACTGGAAGTGATACATATCTCCTTCGACGTTTACACTATTGATTCTCATAGAACGACAAAGGTTCTAGTCGAAACTGTCTTTAGATTTCCTAGTATTTAGATTTCACTTCTTAACTCCAAGTAGTATAAAAATTGTATATTAGCTAGTCGGTGTTATAAATTATCATGTAGATCTCTATATAACCCGAAAGTGGTGAAAAACTACCATTTCCAGTTTCAGAGTGAAGAGCGATAGCAGCAACCAGTTTTTAATATGGATTCTGTTTCACGACATTAGCTTCCATCTCTAAGTTTATTACTCTATTGCAACTGGAAGTGATACATATCTCCTTCGACGTTTACACTATTGATTCTCATAGAACGACAAAGGTACTACACGAAACAGTCTTTAGATTTCCTAGTCTTTAGATTTCACTTCTTAACTCCAAGTAGTATACACAAATTGTATATTAGCTAGTCGGTGTTATAAATTATCATGTAGATCTCTATATAACCCGAAAGTGGTGACAAACTACCATTTCCAGTTTCAGAGTGAAAGAGCGATAGCAGCAACCAGTTTTTAATATGGATTCTGTTTCACAACATTAGCTTCCATCTCTAAGTTTATTACTCTATTGCAACTTAAAGTGATACATAATTACTTCTACGTTTACACTATTGATTCTCATAGAACGACAAAGGTACTAGACGAAACAGTCTTTAGATTTCCTAGTATTTAGATTTCACTTCTTAACTCCAAGTAGTATAAAAATTGTATATTAGCTAGTCGGTGTTATAAATTATCATGTAGATCTCTATATAACCCGAAAGTGGTGAAAAACTACCATTTCCAGTTTCAGAGTGAAGAGCGATAGCAGCAACCAGTTTTTAATATGGATTCTGTTTCACGACATTAGCTTCCATCTCTAAGTTTATTACTCTATTGCAACTGGAAGTGATACATATCTCCTTCGACGTTTACACTATTGATTCTCATAGAACGACAAAGGTACTACACGAAACAGTCTTTAGATTTCCTAGTCTTTAGATTTCACTTCTTAACTCCAAGTAGTATACACAAATTGTATATTAGCTAGTCGGTGTTATAAATTATCATGTAGATCTCTATATAACCCGAAAGTGGTGACAAACTACCATTTCCAGTTTCAGAGTGAAAGAGCGATAGCAGCAACCAGTTTTTAATATGGATTCTGTTTCACAACATTAGCTTCCATCTCTAAGTTTATTACTCTATTGCAACTTAAAGTGATACATAATTACTTCTACGTTTACACTATTGATTCTCAAAGAACGACAAAGGTACTAGACGAAACAGTCTTTAGATTTCCTAGTCTTTAGATTTCACTTCTTAACTCCAAGTAGTATACAAAAATTGTATATTAGCTAGTCGGTGTTATAAATTGTCATGTAGATCTCTATATAACCCGAAAGTGGTAACAAATTACCATTTCCAGTTTCAGAGTGAAAGAGCGATAGCAGCAACCAGTTTTTAATATGGATTCTGTTTCACAACACTAGCTTCCATCTCTAAGTTTATTACTCTATTGCAACTGAAAGTGATACGTAGTTACTTCTACGTTTACAATATTGATTCTCATAGAACGACGAAGGTACTAGACGAAACAGTCTTTAGATTTCCTAGTCTTTAGATTTCACTTCTTAACTCCAAGTAGTATACAAAATTTTATATCAGATTTATAATTTTTTTTAGAATTAGAATTTATTAATATGTATATGAGTACAAAACATTTACTTAAAAATTTTAGTAGCTATTCAGGGAGAGGCCGAGCTTGGGCTGTTTTTGGTTCTCCCATTCAGAATTTATTTACATATTATTTGATGGCGGGTATATACTTAATATATGTAGATAACACAAAGTTACATGAGGTTATAAGCACTTAATTAGTTCATAGTAAAATAATAACAATAATAATGACACATTAACATGGTATTGTCTCAATTTTTTAAATACTCGTTCAGCTGTTTTTTAAATTTCAGCTGTTCGTAGTTCTCTGATACCTATGGGAAGGGCACTCCAGGCCTTAATACATTGGTACCTGATGCTTTTGATGCCATAATTTAATCGTGGTTTTGGTTTCTCAAGTTCTTTGTTTGTCTTTGCACGTGTACTAACTGAGCGTTTTATTTCAACAAATTGTGTTGAAAATATAATTGCATCTTTCTTGAGGATTCTGTACATTAGACAATTTATCCTTTAAAGATAAAGTTTATCTAATGTTAATATGTTCAGTTCATGGAATAACGGTTCTGTATGTTCAAGAAAATGTTCATTTTTTATTATTCTTATTACTCTCTTCTGAAGAACAAGGAGCTTATTATTAAATTCAGCACTTAAGTTTCCATACCAGGCTTCGATTCCGTATGAAAGGTTTGGGTGGATGAATGCATAGTAATATATTCTTGCGATAGATTCTGGAAATATTTTTGATATTTTAAACAATAACCCAGTGTGTACCGAAACTTTTTTCCTGATTTCAGAACAATGTTTCTCCCATGTGAAGTGCTCATCAAACCAAACACCTAGGTATTTTATGTTGTCAACAACTGTTACTTTTTGAGAGCTTATTTTATCAGGATAGTTATTTATGTTTTGCATTTTATGTCTGTTTCTAAAAAATACGCACTTAGTTTTGTCAACATTTAAAGTTAATTTATTAATTCGAAACCAGTGTGATAATATGTCTAACTCAAAATTAATCGATTTCTGTATTGTTTTAAGCTCTGATCCTTTCGTGAATATAACTGTATCGTCCGCAAACAAACAGCACTGAGAATTTTTCAATACACATGGCAAGTCGTTAATATATAAAAGGAACAGTAATGGCCCTAATATGGAACCTTGAGGAATTCCACAGTTTACAAGTGCTGTGGTTGATGTGTGTCCATTTACACTAGTGTATTGCAACCGATTCTTTAAATAGCTTTTCATAAGATTGAAAGCAACTCCCCGTATTCCATAACATTGTAGTTTCTGCAGTAATATTTTGTGGTTTGCGATATCGAAAGCCTTTTCAAGATCAATAAACACACCTATCACCTAACTACTTTCGTCAAGAGCTCCTGAGATGTAGTTTGAAAGACTATTAATGGCAAGTTGTGTAGATTTATTTTTCTGAAACCCATGTTGTTCTTGAGTTATTATTTTATGTTTTGTTATGAACTCTATTAATCTGGAATAGATTACTTTCTCATATATCTTGCTCAAAATAGGGAGTACCGAAATTGGTCTGTGATTAGTTTTACATGTTTTCTTACCGCCTTTTTACACTGGTACGACTTTCGCGATTTTCAATCCATCAGGGAATATTCCTGTTTCTAAAGTTCTATTAATTGTATGTTCAAGAATTGGTGCTATTTCCTTACTAGAACCTTTGATAATTTTTGTGTTTATATTGTCATGTCCTGTACTTGATTTGTTAGGTAAAGCCCTAATTATGCTACATATTTCAATTTCACTAACAGGCCTGAAAAATAGACTTGCCTCAACATTTCGAGATATATGGTGAGAAACGTCCCCTGGTATTGATTTTATACTGGCCGCCAAGTCCGTCCCAACCCCTACGTAAAAACTGTTGAACTCATTTGCTACTTTTATCGGGTCATTAATAAGGGTTCCACGTTCATTAATGATATTTATTTCCGCATTTTTTCCCTTTGTTTGAATATTTATTGCCGATTTGATTATCTCCCATTTTTTCTTGATATTATTCCCTGCTTCTATCAGATTATTCATATAATAGGTCTTTTTGGCATTCTCGATAATTTTCTTGTATCTTTCGCGAAGCCCTAAATTGAATGGATTTTGAGTACTTCTTTTCCAAAGAGTATCCTTTCTTTTAATTGAGTTAAGTATAGCCATCGTCATCCACGGTTGGATTTGTATGTTGTATTTATTATTACACCTTTTCGTTACAGTGCATTCTTCTATACATTTCTCTATTGTTGTTTGAAGAATTTGTAAGGCTTTTGATGGGTATGCTGTAGTGTACACTCCAATTTCGGACCATTTTGTTTCTTTAACCTTCTGCTTTATTTTCTTGTAATCCCGAGTAGTAACTTCCCGTACTCTTTTGTTTAAATTTCCTAATGTCAGTGACGTTGACATGTAAACAGGAAAGTGATCACTAAGGGATGTTGTTATTGCCCCTGATATTATTTTACTATTTCTCATATTCGTCCCAATGTGATCTATTATACTACGTGTATTTTATTGAATACGGGTGGGAACCGTTATACACATTTTGTTGCTATTGCTGTTTAACATATGTATGTACTCTACGCTTTCGTGCTCAATTCAAATGAATGTTAATGTCCCCTGCAAATACGCAATATTTATTTTCGCTATTAATTTTAGTTAGTATTAAATTTAAACAATTTTTGAATTCCTCATAATTTTTATCAGGTGACCTATAGATAACTCCTATGACAATGCTCTTTTTGAAATTGGGATTGGTTATTTCAACCCATAACATTTCACATAAGTTAACGTTATTAATTTCGTTTAAGTCTTCGCGAATAAAATAATTTAATGACGTTCTAACGTACAGACCTACTCCTTCATGTCCTTTTCGGATGTTGTTGCAATTATAATTTCTTAATTTGTTTACATAATTATAAGTAGGCAACGTTACATAATTTCTTTCGTCTTCATGTTTAAGATGAGTTTCACTTAAAGCAATTACACTAAACTCAGTTTTTATTTGACTTAAGAATGTTTGAAATTCATTGTATTTACTATTTAAGTTTTGTATATTTAGATGTAATAGTGAAAGTTGATCGTTATGTGGGATGTCGAGCTCATTTGTTTCTACACTCTTACAGGTTAAAAACGGATGAACGTAGTCTAATATTGGATCTTCAATGTCACAGTCTATCATACAAGGATTATCGTTATTCTATACAATATTTCTACTACTACGTTACTACTATTTTCCTACTGTTAATACTACTACCAATACAACAATTAGCAACTACAGTACTTCTACAAGTTTACTAATACACTTTCTGATACTAAACACATGTGGCTGAAGCTAAATACAAACACGAAAGATGCACTTAATATATTTTTTCCACATCACTGTATTTTTCAATTATAATTGCTCTGTCTTGTGGAGATTTTCGCGCATATGTCCTTCCATTTGAATCAGTCCACACAAATTGCCACCTTGCTTGTTTCTTTTTCGCCATAGCCATACCCAGGAGTCTTTTCCTTGCTGGTGTCAAATGGTCATTCACATAAATTGGCACAGTATTCTGAAAAAAATGGAACGAGTCGTGAGTTTATCATTAGTTTTGTTTTTGTTTTTTACCGCCCTCATTAACTAGTCTCGCTTCCGTCTGTTGACAAATCGCACCACTATATTTTTGTGGGTGGGTTTGGAAGGAACTGGTACCCAATGTACTGCATGAGTGTCGTTTTCAATGTCTACTTCAACCCCGATAGCAGATACAATTGCCGTTACAACTGCTTCGGCATTTGCACCTTTATTAAAAGGGACATTTTTATTTCCATGTTTTCCCGTCGGTTGTATTGTTCTGCCTTGTCTAACTCTGATTGTAAGTTCCCAATTTCAGATTTCATTTTGTATTTTCCTTAGCAATTTCAGAGTTTAGATTTTCTAATGCCAAAAGTTTTTCGTATATTTTATCATACTTCTGGCTCATAAACACTACACTTTCTTTTAATGCCCGCAGAGCTGACAGAAGTTCAGATACGGGAGAACTATCACCAAGGTTGTCTACAGAATCATTTATGATGTCTTCAAGGTTTTTTCCCTCTTGCTCCCCCGATTTAGCTCACTTTCACTTGGTGGTTGAGTTGATGCTTGGGCACGGTCATTTCTTGCAAGGGTCGTGGCTTGCAGCTGCTTCGCTTCCTCCATCCCTCTCAGGTTGTTGACCACAGTCGACGCTCTTGTCACTGACTGCCCCTATTGTATGTCTTTGATATTAAGCATACAATTTCCACACTTCCACCTTCGTTTCGTCGCACTGTTCGTATTTCTAAATTTAGAAATTGTAATGTTTCTACATTCAATGTGGAATTTTATTCCACAACTCGCACTGCACCGTAGAAAATATTCATTTTTCTGGAAAACATCCTCACACGAACCACACATTTCCACCATTTTTACTTACTCACTCGGTGTTATATAAATTACCATGTAGATCTCTATATAACCCGAAAGTGGTGACAAACTACCATTTCCAGTTTCAGAGTGAAAGAGCGATAGCAGCAACCAGTTTTAAAATGGATTCTCTTTCACAACATTAGCTTCCATCTCTAAGTTTATTACTCTATTGCAAATGAAAGTGATACATAGTTACTTCTACGTTTACAATATTGATTCTCATAGAACGACAAAGGTACTAGACGAAACTGTCTTTAGATTTCCCAGTCTTTAGATTTCACTTCTTAACTCCAAGTAGTATACATAAATTGTATATTAGCTAGTCGGTGTTATAATTATCATGTAGATCTCTATATAACTCGAAAGTGGTGACAAACTACCATTTCCAGTTTCAGAGTGAAAGAGCGATACCAGCAACCAGTTTTTAATATGGATTCCGTTCCACAACACTAGCTTCCATTTCTAAGTTTGTTAATCTATTGCAACTGGAAGTGATACACAGTTACTTCTAGGTTTACGCTATTTATTCTCATAGAACGACAAAGGTACTAGACGAAACTTTCTTTAGATTTCCTAGTCTTTAGATTTCACTTCTTAGCTCCAAGTAGTATACACAAATTGTATATTAGCTAGTCGGTGTTATAAATTATCATGTAGATCTCTATATAACCCGAAAGTGGTGACAAACTACCATTTCCGGTTTCAGAGTGAATGAGCGATAGCAGCAACCAGTTTTTAATATGGATTCTGTTTCACAACATTAGCTTCCATCTCTAAGTTTATCACTCTACTGCAACTGGAAGTGATACATATTTACTTCTATGTTTACACTATTGATTCTCATAGAACGACAAAGGTACTAGACGAAACAGTCGTTAGATTTCCTAGTATTTAGATTTCACTTCTTAACTCCAAGTTGTATAAAAATTGTATATTAGCTAGTCGGTGTTATAAATTATCATGTAGATCTCTATATAACCCGAAAGTGGTGGCAAACTACCATTTCCAGTTTCAGAGTGAAGAGCGATAGCAGCAACCAGTTTTTAATATGGATTCTGTTTCACGACATTAACTTCCATCTCTACTTTTATTACTCTATTGCAACTTAAAGTGATATATAATTACTTCTACGTTTACACTATTGATTCTCAAAGAACGACAAAGGTATGATCTGTCAGGAAAGTAAATGTACACCTGTTTTTCGAGTCTGGCATTCCTGCTCTCCATCCGTGGAGAGTATGAGAATTAAATCAATCAAATGTTTACTGAGGGACAAAAAGAAAAGTTTAATCTGAATAAGACATTGCAGAGGGACACAAGCTGTGAATACGAATAGTGCATAATGTAAATAAAGGACGACACCGAAAGAGAAAGCCAGAAACAGCTGTTAAATTTAGAAAAAAGAGTAAAAATTGTTGAAGTGGGAACACAAAACACAAATACAACAAATACGCCGAAAACTAAACGTTCACCATGCTATGATGTTGGTGTAGTGGCTAAGGTGCTGGCTTACAAATGCAAAGGTCGCCAGTTCGAATCTTCGGTGAGGACATTTTTAAAAATTTTTGTTTATAATACATGCAGCTCATGAGAGATGGTAAAAGAGATCGTATTTAGTCTTTCGTAGCAATTATTATTGGTAAGGTTTAGTACTGATAATACTTTTTGTCTTTGCGTATTGCTTTTATTCTTTTCTTCATTTCAAAAGAGAAAAATATCCGAACAAATGCCACCAAAATTCCTCATATTTTGAATGTAAACGCTATTTGCAATTAGTAAAGAATAAAAATTGAACGTTCCGATGTAGCTGCAAAAAGTAAAAAGAAAAACATGGAAGTAAACCATACTCATGGTTATTAAAAATACAATTTCTACATGCCTTACACCTCCCGACCACGTTTCTACGTTAGCAAGTAAGAGGTTTGTGTTTAGGTCAGGCTGGTCAATACGTTTTGCAAAGGGGCCCGGTTTAGCTCTGATGCACCACAGGTGCGAGAAGGGAGCAAAACACTTTTTCTCTCTCCCTCTGTGTGTCTGTTTATCTATCTATCTGTATATATACAACGCTATTTGTGAATGCCGTAACCACCCTAATTTTCAGCGGATTGAGATGAAACTTGGCACAAACATTAATTGTTGAAATATCTTCAGTTCGTTAACCAGAATAATCAGACGAAAATGTTCAAAATGGCGGCCCTTTAAACTCTTAAAAACTTCGAAGGGCACAAAATTTCCCCCATAAATGGGTATTCAGAAAGTTTGAATAACTTTTCCTCTTTTACTGAAATATTTGTGTGCAGAGACTTATTGAAATATTGGACCCGATTAATCGCATAAAGAATGTTCACGCCCTTTCGCTACGGTCAGGCTTTTTTTTTTTTTTTTTTTTTTTTTTGCAGGAGGGGGTTATTTTCGTATCGGAACAAGATGATTGCTAGTGATGATATGAAATTACACATTGAAAGTGAAGTAACTTGTGAAACGTGTTATTTGAAAGAATAATATAATAAATGTGCTTTCCTCTAACACAGAGAGAGCGTGAATGGCGAGGAGTGTTATTTGGTTTGCTTTTTAGTAACACATTGCATTGCAAATAAAGGTAGGCAACATTAGTGGTAAGTAAAACAATAATAATAATAATAATAATAATAATAATAATAATAATAATAATAATAATAATAATAATAATAATAATAATAATAGGTGTTGTTTGTGGCAAGGCAATATCTTCCTCAATTCTTCTTCAAACGTAATGATTGTAACGCCATATCTCCCTTACAAACAAAATATTAGCAATTTATATCGAGAGAACGGGAAACTGTTGAGTGATGGGAGCAACGTTGGACAGTATGCACTCATAGTACTCAAAAAAATAAGCGACTTCAACGAAAAATGAACGAAGAGTCATTGCCGTGGGTAGTCATGGAGCCAAGCAGAGCCCTCTGTAGGCAAAATGACGATAACTTATATCGAGAGAACAGGAGGTGATAGTGAGATGGGACCAACGTTGGACACCGTGGACCCATAAGGCGCATCGAAAAAATTAGGGGGCGGGCGCCAGCCAGCCTTACTTATTTTCACATAATAATATAAAATTATATTGTCGAAATACACACACGAGTTAGCTAGTAATATTTCATATTATTATTATTATTATTATTATTATTATTATTATTATTATTATTATTATTATTATTATCGACAGCGTCTTTTCATTACGTGTGCATGTTTGACATGAAGCCAAAGAGAAGATCCATCATTCGTAGAAAGAATAAGAATAGCCAGTTACTTTAATTGTGAACGACGGCGAAAAATACGAAAAGAGACAACCTTAGCGAAAAGAAACAATACTTTCTCTCAAATGGATAAAAAAATCAAGCCGAGATAGATTCGAACTTGCATGGACGGCGCGAACAGCCAGTTCATTGTCCACTTTTTTTTTTTTTAACTGACTCACCGAATGTGTTTTAGTAACTTACTTATTGCTAATTTTACTTGCTTCACTCGTTTAACTTGCTTTTTCTAATAACTTTTAACGACAGGGACACGAACACAGAAACATCGAGGACAGTTAAAAATCATAAATGCTCTCCCGCCGCGAATCGAACCCGGGACACCATGCACCAAAGCCGCACGTGCTAGCCACTAGCCCAGCGGGCAGGGCAATACTCACTCTCTGTGTTGTTAGGGATTACGACCACTGTATTGCCAGCTATCACTTCTGTGGGTTGTATACTATGATCACATGTTTCTTCTTTGCTGGAAGAGTTAAACCTACATTCTATGTAATACATGAGGTATTTAGACCTACATGCTCTTCATATAATGTAATAAAAGTGTCATGCTGGGAATAAGAAAAAGAACATTCCTTGGACAAAACGGAAACTATTGGCATCAGAAATATTTATCTACGAGGCATGCGCAGTAGTATATTTCAGAATAGTTACTGTTTAGTTCAGTAAACGAAGAAAGGGGTATAAAAAAGCAAATATGTCGAGTCAACGAGATCGACCAGAGTTGACAGAGGCGGAGTAGTAATATAACTTCGTTAAATTGATAATTGGTTCTTTATTCTGTAGTAGATCGTATCACAACTTTACGGGAGAGCAGAGAAAGACTTACTAACGCTGTCCTATAGTATGCATTAGTAACACGATCATACAGGCACAAATGGATGTAACTGTGAGTACTACAACTTGGATTTAACGAAAGCCGTTTAGATATTCATTGGTTTGCAGGGTTGTATAAGACACAAAAAGTTAAGACACAATACAATTCTTCATACCTCAGCTTCCAGTAACTAGATACATGCAATTTCAGGATAGATACTGAAACTGCTGTCGGATTTTAATACATGACGTATTGCAGGATACAGAATGCTTTGCATTACTTGTTTGTTTGTAGACAGCTACTAGCTTAGTGTTCTGAAAGGTTGTGTATAAACTAGAGATAGCCAATTCCGGAATATTACTTTCCGGACTCCCGAAAGTAAAACCGGACAAATTCCGGAATTCGGAAAATTCCGATTTTGGAATAATTCCGGAATTCGGAAAATTCCGATTTTGGAATAAGTCCGGAATTCGGAAAAATCCAGAATTTAGAAATTTCTGATTTCGTTTACATTCCGGAATTCGGAACAATCCGGATTTTTTTCGAAATCCGGAATTTTTCTCAATTCCGGAATTATCTAAATTCCGGATTCTTCCCAAGTTCCGGAATGCTTCTGAATTATGGAGTTTAACTGAATTCCATAATTTTCCGAAATCCGGAAAGTGAAAGTTCCGCTTCCAAAAAATGAATTTATTTTGGTTAATATGTATCATGGTGGAAATAAGTCTTTGACCAGGTAATGGCGACTGCTTTGAAAGAAATAGAGAGTATGAGAATTCAATCTGTCATACTTGTAGTTTCGTGTGGAGAAAATACAAACTTGTGAACCAACGGTTTAAGGAAAACTCAAGTTATTAATGTAAACTTTTCGGACATCATAAAAGAAATACGAAAGACATTTTGAATCGAAGAAATATAACATACAAGTTTGCAAGCGGAGACAAAGAAACCTAACGTAACCAGACTAAAGACGAATCGTTTACCGCGTAGCGATCAAGGTCGAGCTGTTTTCCAGGGCGAGTTTCGAGTTGAGTCGAGTTTGATAATGGCTCGCTCGCTCGTTCAGCTCGTTTTAACTTTTTTAAATAATGGCCTGATTAGACTGGAAAGCGAAAGCCATGAGAAATGTAAGCACTAATATGGAATACTTTTTAGTGCTGCTCACGACAGGGGTGCGTCTCGTCTCGTAATTTTAGTGCATCTCGTGGGGCAATTTTTGTGTATCTCGTCTCGTCTAGATAGCGAGAAGACAAGGTTTTTTTTTTTATTATTACGAGACAGCCTCAAATCTCGTAATCACCAATATAAGTATATACTGTTGTTCTTAAAATCAAGGCTGAGACCTGCACTGTCGAATTTTTGAGCCCAAGCAGAAGACCAACTCGGGTAGCGATATCAACCGGCTCTGCTCGTATCAACTGAGCGAACATCTCGAGTCGGCTCGGTTGGGATGAGCCGATGACCCGATCCGGCTCAGTTGGAACGAGCCACCGACTAAGCTCAATTGAGCCGATGGCTCGAGCTTTCTCGGTTGGGATGGGTACCCTACTCGGCTCATGTGAACCGGTTCAAGCCAGCTAAGTTGAAATTAGTCCATCGGCACGTTTCGATTCAGCTCAACTAAGCCGATGGCTGAAATCGGCTCGGTTGGGTGAGCTGTTGGCTCGGCTCACTTCTTGGTTCGGTTCGATAGTGAATGAGCTGTAAGCCGAGCCGCTCGAGTCGTTGAGAAGCCTAAACCCGGTCCCAGCTGCTTTGAACATGTTTGGCTGAAGCCTATAACTCTTAACAATTTTTGGCTCGAGCCCGAAAACTTGCCCCTTCGGAACTCAAACCCAGAACGTGACCGATGTCCTTCCCTCCTGAAGACTTCTCGACGACCGAGATCGACAGTCAATTAGCTTTTACTATTCAGATACAAACCGTATATCTTTTAAAGATTATACACGGTGTTGATATAATAATAATAATAATAATAATAATAATAATAATAATAATAATAATAATAATAATAATAATAATAATAAAAGTTTTAAACTTGCCGTTGAAATTTGGCAAAACTTACTTAAAAGTAGAGATTTCGGGGAAAGGGTTCAGTACCTTCAAGACAGTGGCGTAGGGAAGGGAGCCCGGAGGGGCCGGCCCCCCCAAAGAGGTCCGATAATGTACTTTGGTACTTTGATGATTGTATTTTTTTAATATATTTTTATGTTTATATATTTTTTGTTTGTAATTTTTCTATATGTGCCTGTAACAGCACTTGCCCCCCCCCTAAACACACATCCTGGCTACGCTACTGCTTCAAGACACACCTCTGCAACTACCAACATTTTAAACTACAACGTTCCATTGAAGTTTCATGTAGAAAGTATTCTACTGTATGTTTTAAGGAAAATAACTGTAATAAATATAACTGAATATCACGCAACAGTAAGGCATATAATAAACTAATTTTTAGGATATGCAGAGGTAAATATAAAAGCTTTGCTACAAAATACCTACACATAGCATAATTCAATGAGCTCTGAAATATAATGTAACGAAATAGCCTATGAGATTCAGTCTACAGAGCAATTGTTACTTAAAGAATGGACATACACTATTTCCATAATCGAGACAAGACGGGAAATGTTTACGATACTTTTCGTCTCGTCTCGATTCTCATCTCCAAAGAGAGACGAAAATTTTGAGTTGGTCTTGACCCGTCTCGAATGTAAAATGTTAATTCTCATGTTATTTTATTTGTTTTAGAAACGAGATGAGAAAGTCCTCTTCTCGTGAGCAACATTAAACCAAACCGAAATATTCTTTCCAAATGTCACGGTTCTGCTTGTAATGGTATGACCTGAGCGATAATTAGCACCTAGCTTTTAATCTTCTACGAGATAATAATAATAATAATAATAATAATAATAATAATAATAATAATAATAATAATAATAATAATAAAAATAATAATAATAATAATAATAATAATTATTATTATTATTATTATTATTATTATTATTATTATTATTATTCCTGAAGATTTGGTAGTTCAAATATTGCATCCGAGTATTCAAATATCTGAATATAATAAAACATATGTTATCGCTGATCAATCGCCATCAAAATCCTAAAGTAAAAAAAAAAAAAAAAAAACATTACAATGTGCATTCGCACAAGCACCTTGACCACTCAACCGCGATCGCTATGCGGTAAAAAATTCGTTTTTAGTTTGATTACGTAAGGTTTCTTTGTCTCCGCTTGCAAACTTGTATGTTATATTTCTTCGATTCAAAATTTCTTTCGTATTTCTTTTATGAAGTCGGAAAAGATTACATTAATAACTTGAGTTGTTCTTAAACCGCTGGTTCACAAGTTTGTTTTTTCTCCACACGAAACTACAAGTATGACAGATTGAATTCTCATACACCCCATTTCTTTCAAAGAAGTCGCCATTACCTGGTCAAAGACTTATTTCCGCCACGATTCATATTAACCAAAATAATTTCATTTTTTTGAAGCGGAACTTTCACTTTCCGGATTTCGGAAAATTATGAAATTCAGTTAAACATCGGAATTCAGAATAATTTCGGAACTCGGAAACAATCCGGAATTTAGAAAATTCCGGAATTGAGAAAAATTCCGGATTTCGAAAAAATCGGATGTTTCCGAATTCCGGAATATTAAAGAAATCAGAAATTTCTAAATTCCGGATTTGTTCCGAATTCCGGAATTATTCGAAAATCGGAATTTTCCGAATTCCGGAATTTGTCCGGTTTTACTTTCGGGAGTGCGGAAAGTAATAATTCCGGAATTGACTATCCCTAGTTTATACACAACCTTTCGGAACACTAAGCTAGTAGCTGTCTACAAACAAACAAGTAATGCAAAGCATTTTGTATCCTGCAATACGTCATGTATTAAAATCCGACAGCAGTTTCAGTATCTATCCTGAAATTGCATGTATCTAGTTACTGGAAGCTGAGGTATGAAGAATTGTATTGTGTCTTAACTTTTTGTGTCTTATACAACCCTGCAAACCAATGAATATCTAAACGGCTTTCGTTAAATCCAAGTTGTAGTACTCACAGTTACATCCATTTGTGTCTGTATGATCGTGTTACTAATGCATACTATAGGACAGCGTTAGTAAGTCTTTCTCTGCTCTCCCGTAAAGTTGTGATACGATCTACTAAGAATAAAGAACCAATTATCAATTTAACGAAGTTGTTGTATTACTACTCCGCCTCTGTCAACTCTGGTCGATCTCGTTGACTCGACATATTTGCTTTTTTATACCCCTTTCTTCGTTTACTGAACTAAACAGTAACTATTCTGAAATATACTACTGCGCATGCCTCGTAGATAAATATTTCTGATGCCAATAGTTTCCGTTTTGTCCAAGGAATGTTCTTTTTCTTATTCCCAGCATGACACTTTTATTACATTATATGAAGAGCATGTAGGTCTAAATACCTCATGTATTACATAGAATGTAGGTTTAACTCTTCCAGCAAAGAAGAAACATGTGATCATAGTATACAACCCACAGAAGTGATAGCTGGCAATACAGTGGTCGTAATCCCTAACAACACAGAGAGTGAGCATTGCCCTGCCAGCTGGTCTAGTGGCTAGCACGTGCGCCTTTGGTGCATGGTGTCCCGGGTTCGATTCGCGACGGGAGAGCATTTATGATTTTTAACTGTCCTCGATGTTTCTGTGTTCGTGTCCCTGTCGTTATAAGTTATTAGAAAAAGCAAGTTAAACGAGTGAAGCAAGTAAAATTAGCAATAGGTAAGTTACTAAAACACATTCGGTGAGTCAGTTAAAAAAAAAAAAGTGGACAATGAACTGGCTGTTCGCGCCGTCCATGCAAGTTTGAATCTATCTCGGCTTGAATTTTTTATCCATTTGAGAGAAAGTATTGTTTCTTTTCGCTAAGGTTGTCTCTTTTCGTATTTTTCGCCGTCGTTCACAATTAAAGTAACTGGCTATTCTTATTCTTTCTACGAATGATGGATCTTCTCTTTGGCTTCATGTCAAACATGCACACGTAATGAAAAGACGCTGTCGATAATAATAATAATAATAATAATAATAATAATAATAATAATAATATGAAATATTACTAGCTAACTCGTGTGTGTATTTCGACAATATAATTTTATATTATTATGTGGAAATAAGTAAGGCTGGCTGGCGCCCGCCCCCTAATTTTTTCGATGCGCCTTATGGGTCCACGGTGTCCAACGTTGGTCCCATCTCACTATCACCTCCTGTTCTCTCGATATAAGTTATCGTCATTTTGCCTAAAGAGGGCTCTGCTTGGCTCCATGACTACCCACGGTAATGACTCTTCGTTCATTTTTCGTTGAAGTCGCTTATTTTTTTGAGTACTATGAGTGCATACTGTCCAACGTTGCTCCCATCACTCAACAGTTTCCCGTTCTCTCGATATAAATTGCTAATATTTTGTTTGTAAGGGAGATATGGCGTTACAATCATTACGTTTGAAGAAGAATTGAGGAAGATATTGCCTTGCCACAAACAACACCTATTATTATTATTATTATTATTATTATTATTATTATTATTATTATTATTATTATTATTATTATTATTATTATTATTATTATTATTATTGTTTTACTTACCACTAATGTTGCCTACCTTTATTTGCAATGCAATGTGTTACTAAAAAGCAAACCAAATAACACTCCTCGCCATTCACGCTCTCTCTGTGTTAGAGGAAAGCACATTTATTATATTATTCTTTCAAATAACACGTTTCACAAGTTACTTCACTTTCAATGTGTAATTTCATATCATCACTAGCAATCATCTTGTTTCGATACGAAAATAACCCCCTCCTGCAAAAAAAAAAAAAAAAAAAAAAAAAAGCCTGACCGTAGCGAAAGGGCGTGAACATTCTTTATGCGATTAATCGGGTCCAATATTTCAATACGTCTCTGCACACAAATATTTCAGTAAAAGAGGAAAAGTTATTCAAACTTTCTGAATACCCATTTATGGGGGAAATTTTGTGCCCTTCGAAGTTTTTAAGAGTTTAAAGGGCCGCCATTTTGAACATTTTCGTCTGATTATTCTGGTTAACGAACTGAAGATATTTCAACAATTAATGTTTGTGCCAAGTTTCATCTCAATCCGCTGAAAATTAGGGTGGTTACGGCATTCACAAATAGCGTTGTATATATACAGATAGATAGATAAACAGACACACAGAGGGAGAGAGAAAAAGTGTTTTGCTCCCTTCTCGCACCTGTGGTGCATCAGAGCTAAACCGGGCCCCTTTGCAAAACGTATTGACCAGCCTGACCTAAACACAAACCTCTTACTTGCTAACGTAGAAACGTGGTCGGGAGGTGTAAGGCATGTAGAAATTGTATTTTTAATAACCATGAGTATGGTTTACTTCCATGTTTTTCTTTTTACTTTTTGCAGCTACATCGGAACGTTCAATTTTTATTCTTTACTAATTGCAAATAGCGTTTACATTCAAAATATGAGGAATTTTGGTGGCATTTGTTCGGATATTTTTCTCTTTTGAAATGAAGAAAAGAATAAAAGCAATACGCAAAGACAAAAAGTATTATCAGTACTAAACCTTACCAATAATAATTGCTACGAAAGACTAAATACGATCTCTTTTACCATCTCTCATGAGCTGCATGTATTATAAACAAAAATTTTTAAAAATGTCCTCACCGAAGATTCGAACTGGCGACCTTTGCATTTGTAAGCCAGCACCTTAGCCACTACACCAACATCATAGCATGGTGAACGTTTAGTTTTCGGCGTATTTGTTGTATTTGTGTTTTGTGTTCCCACTTCAACAATTTTTACTCTTTTTTCTAAATTTAACAGCTGTTTCTGGCTTTCTCTTTCGGTGTCGTCCTTTATTTACATTATGCACTATTCGTATTCACAGCTTGTGTCCCTCTGCAATGTCTTATTCAGATTAAACTTTTCTTTTTGCCCCTCAGTAAACATTTGATTGATTTAATTCTCATACTCTCCACGGATGGAGAGCAGGAATGCCAGACTCGAAAAACAGGTGTACATTTACTTTCCTGACAGATCATACTAGACGAAACAGTCTTTAGATTTCCTAGTCTTTAGATTTCACTTCTTAACTCCAAGTAGTATACAAAAATTGTATATTAGCTAGTCGGTGTTATAAATTGTCATGTAGATCTCTATATAACCCGAAAGTGGTAACAAATTACCATTTCCAGTTTCAGAGTGAAAGAGCGATAGCAGCAACCAGTTTTTAATATGGATTCTGTTTCACAACATTAGCTTCCATCTCTAAGTTTATTACTCTATTGTAACTGAAAGCGATACATAGTTACTTCTACGTTTACACTATTGATTCTCATAGAACGTCAAGGGTACTAGACGAAACAGTCTTTGATTTCCTAGTCTTTAGATTTCACTTCTTAACTCCAAGTAGTATACACAAATTGTATATTAGCTAGTCGGTGTTATAAATTATCATGTAGATCTCTATATAACCCGAAAGTGGTGACAAACTACCATTTCAAGTTTCAGAGTGAAAGAGCGAAAGCAGCAACCAGTTTTTAATATGGATTCTGCTTCACAACATTGGCTTCCATCTCTAAGTTTATTACACTATTGCAACTGGAAGTGATACATATCTCCTTCGACGTTTACACTATTGATTCTCATAGAACGACAAAGGTTCTAGTCGAAACTGTCTTTAGATTTCCTAGTATTTAGATTTCACTTCTTAACTTCAAGTAGTATACACAAATTGTATATTAGCTAGTCGGTGCTATAAATTATCATGTAGATCTCTATATAACCCGAAAGTGGTGACTAAATACCATTTCCAGTTTCAGAGTGAAAGAGCGATAGCAGCAACCAGTTTTTAATATGGATTCTGTTTCACAACATTAGCTTCCATCTCTAAGTTTATTACTCTTTTGCAACTGCAAGTGATACATAGTTACTTCTACGTTTACACTATTGATTCTCATAGAACGACAAAGGTACTAGACGAAACAGTCTTTAGATTTCCTAGTATTTAGATTTCACTTCTTAACTCCAAGTAGTATAAAAATTGTATATTAGCTAGTCGGTGTTATAAATTATCATGTAGATCTCTATATAACCCGAAAGTGGTGAAAAACTACCATTTCCAGTTTCAGAGTGAAGAGCGATAGCAGCAACCAGTTTTTAATATGGATTCTGTTTCTCGACATTAGCTTCCATCTCTAAGTTTATTACTCTATTGCAACTGGAAGTGATACATATCTCCTTCGACGTTTACACTATTGATTCTCATAGAACGACAAAGGTACTAGACGAAACAGTCTTTAGATTTCCTAGTCTTTAGATTTCACTTCTTAACTCCAAGTAGTATACAAAAATTGTATATTAGCTAGTCGGTGTTATAAATTATCATGTAGATCTCTATATAACCCGAAAGTGGTGACAAACTACCATTTCCAGTTTCAGAGTGAAAGAGCGATAGCAGCAACCAGTTTTTAATATGGATTCTGTTTCACAACATTAGCTTCCATCTCTAAGTTTATTACTCTATTGCAACTTAAAGTGATACATAATTACTTCTACGTTTACACTATTGATTCTCAAAGAACGACAAAGGTACTAGACGAAACAGTCTTTAGATTTCCTAGTCTTTAGATTTCACTTCTTAACTCCAAGTAGTATACAAAAATTGTATATTAGCTAGTCGGTGTTATAAATTGTCATGTAGATCTCTATATAACCCGAAAGTGGTAACAAATTACCATTTCCAGTTTCAGAGTGAAAGAGCGATAGCAGCAACCAGTTTTTAATATGGATTCTGTTTCACAACACTAGCTTCCATCTTAAGTTTATTACTCTATTGCAACTGAAAGTGATACGTAGTTACTTCTACGTTTACAATATTGATTCTCATAGAACGACGAAGGTACTAGACGAAACAGTCTTTAGATTTCCTAGTTTATATATTTCACTTTTTAACTCCAAGTAGTATACAAAAATTGTATATTAGCTAGACGGTGTTATAAGTTATCATGTAGATCTCTATATAACTCGAAAGTGGTGAAAAACTATCATTTCCAGTTTCAGAGTGAAGAAACGATAGCAGCAAGCAGTTTTTAATATGGATTCTGTTTCACAACACTAGCTTCCATCTCTAAGTTTATTACTCTATTGCAACTGGAAGTGATACATAGTTACTTCTACGTTTACACTATTGATTCTCATAGAACGACAAAGGTACTAGACGAAACAGTCTTTAGATTTCCTAGTCTTTAGATTTCACTTCTTAACTCCAAGTAGTATACACAAAGTGTATATTAGCTAGTCGGTGTTATAAATTATCATGTAGATGTCTATATAACCCGAAAGTGGTGACAAACTACCATTTCCAGTTTCAGAGTGAAAGAGCGATAGCAGCAACCAGTTTTAATTATTGATTCTGTTTCACAACATTAGCTTCCATCTCTAAGTTTATTACTCTATTGTAACTGAAAGCGATACACAGTTACTTCCACGTTTACACTATTGATTCTCATAGAACGACAAAGGTACTAGACGAAACAGTCTTTAGATTTCCTAGTCTTTAGATTTCACTTCTTGACTCCAAGTAGTATACAAAAATTGTATATTAGCTAGTCGGTGTTATAAATTATCATGTAGATCTCTATATAACCCGAAAGTGGTGACAAACTACCATTTCCAGTTTCAGAGTGAAAGAGCGATAGCAGCAACCAGTTTTTAATATGAATTCCGTTCGACAACACTAGCTTCCATTTCTAAGTTTATTACTCTATTGCAACTGGAAGTGATACATAGTTACTTCTACGTTTACACTATTGATTCTCATAGAACGACAAAGGTACTAGACGAAACAGTCTTTAGATTTCCTAGTCTTTAGATTTCACTTCTTGACTCCAAGTAGTATACAAAAATTGTATATTAGCTAGTCGGTGTTATAAATTATCATGTAGATCTCTATATAACCCGAAAGTGGTGACAAACTACCATTTCCAGATTCAGAGTGAAAGAGCGATAGCAGAAACCAGTTTTTAATATGGGTTCTGTTTCACAACATTAGCTTCCATCTCTAAGTTTATTACTCTATTGCAACTGGAAGTGATACATAGTTACTTCTACGTTTACACTATTGATTCTCATAGAACGACAAAGGTACTAGACGAAACAGTTTTTAGATTTCCTAGTCTTTAGATTTCACTTCCTAACTCTTAGTAGTATACAAAAACTGTCTATTAGCTAGTCGGTGTTATAAATAATCATGTAGATCTCCATATAACCCGAAAGTTGTGACAAACTACCATTTCCAGTTTCAGAGTGAAAGAGCGATAGCAGCAACCAGTTTCTATTATGGATTCTGTTTCACAACATTAGCTTCCATCCCCAACTTTATTACTCTATTGCAACTGGAAGTGATACATAATTACTTCTACTTTACACTATTGATTCTCATAGAACGACAAAGGTACTAGACGAAACAGTCTTTAGATTTCCTAGTCTTTAGATTTCACTTCTTAACTCCAAGTAGTATACACAAATTGTATATTAGCTAGTCCGTGTTATAAATTATCATGTAGATCTCTATATAACCCGAAAGTGGTGACAAACTACCATTTCCAGTTTCAGAGTGAAAGAGCGATAGCAACAACCAGTTTTTAATATGGATTCTGTTTCACAACATTAACTTCCATCTCTAAGTTTATTACTCTATTGTAACTGAAAGCGATACATAGTTACTTCTACGTTTACACTATTGATTCTCATAGAACGTCAAAGGTACTAGACGAAACAGTCTTTAGATTTCCTAGTCTTTAGATTGCACTTCTTAACTCCAACTAGTATACACAAATTGTATATTAGCTAGTCGGTGTTATAAATTATCATGTAGATCTCTATATAACCCGAAAGTGGTGACAAACTACCATTTCCAGGTTCAGAGTGAAAGAGCGATAGCAGCAACCAGTTTTTAATATGGATTCTGTTTCACAACATTAGCTTCCATCTCTAAATTTATTACTCTATTGTAACTGAAAGCGATACATAGTTACTTCTACGTTTACACTATTGATTCTCATAGAACGTCAAAGGTACTAGACGAAACAGTCTTTAGATTTCCTAGTCTTTAGATTTCACTTCTTATCTCCAACTAGTATACACAAATTGTATATTAGCTAGTCGGTGTTATAAATTATCATGTAGATCTCTATATAACCCGAAAGTGGTGACAAACTACCATTTCAAGTTTCAGAGTGAAAGAGCGAAAGCAGCAACCAGTTTTTAATATGGATTCTGTTTCACAACATTGGCTTCCATCTCTAAGTTTATTACACTATTGCAACTGGAAGTGATACATATCTCCTTCGACGTTTACACTATTGATTCTCATAGAACGACAAAGGTTCTAGTCGAAACTGTCTTTAGATTTTCTAGTATTTAGATTTCACTTCTTAACTTCAAGTAGTATACACAAATTGTATATTAGCTAGTCGGTGCTATAAATTATCATGTAGATCTCTATATAACCCGAAAGTGGTGACTAAATACCATTTCCAGTTTCAGAGTGAAAGAGCGATAGCAGCAACCAGTTTTTAATATGGATTCTGTTTCACAACATTAGCTTCCATCTCTAAGTTTATTACTCTTTTGCAACTGCAAGTGATACATAGTTACTTCTACGTTTACACTATTGATTCTCATAGAACGACAAAGGTACTAGACGAAACAGTCGTTAGATTTCCTAGTATTTAGATTTCACTTCTTAACTCCAAGTTGTATAAAAATTGTATATTAGCTAGTCGGTGTTATAAATTATCATGTAGATCTCTATATAACCCGAAAGTGGTGACAAACTACCATTTCCAGTTTCAGAGTGAAGAGCGATAGCAGCAACCAGTTTTCAATATGGATTCTGTTTCACGACATTAACTTCCATCTCTAAGTTTATTACTCTATTGCAACTGGAAGTGATACATATCTCCTTCGACGTTTACACTATTGATTCTCATAGAACGACAAAGGTAGTAGACGAAACAGTCTTTAGATTTCCTAGTCTTTAGATTTCACTTCTTAACTCCAAGTAGTATACAAAAATTGTATATTAGCTGGTCGGTGTTATAAATTATCATGTAGATCTCTATATAACCCGAAAGTGGTGACAAACTACCATTTCCAGTTTCAGAGTGAAAGAGCGATAGCAGCAACCAGTTTTTAATATGGATTCTGTTTCACAACATTAGCTTCCATCTCTAAGTTTATTACTCTATTGTAACTGAAAGCGATACATAGTTACTTCTACGTTTACACTATTGATTCTCATAGAACGTCAAAGGTACTAGACGAAACAGTCTTTAGATTTCCTAGTCTTTAGATTTCACTTCTTAACTCCAACTAGTATACACAAATTGTATATTAGCTAGTCGGTGTTATAAATTGTCATGTAGATCTCTATATAACCCGAAAGTGGTAACAAATTACCATTTCCAGTTTCAGAGTGAAAGAGCGATAGCAGCAACCAGTTTTTAATATGGATTCTGTTTCACAACATTAGCTTCCATCTCTAAGTTTATTACTCTATTGTAACTGAAAGCGATACATAGTTACTTCTACGTTTACACTATTGATTCTCATAGAACGTCAAGGGTACTAGACGAAACAGTCTTTAGATTTCCTAGTCTTTAGATTTCACTTCTTAACTCCAAGTAGTATACACAAATTATATTTTAGCTAGTCGGTGTTATAAATTATCATGTAGATCTCTATATAACCCGAAAGTGGTGACAAACTACCATTTCAAGTTTCAGAGTGAAAGAGCGAAAGCAGCAACCAGTTTTTAATATGGATTCTGCTTCACAACATTGGCTTCCATCTCTAAGTTTATTACACTATTGCAACTGGAAGTGATACATATCTCCTTCGACGTTTACACTATTGATTCTCATAGAACGACAAAGGTTCTAGTCGAAACTGTCTTTAGATTTCCTAGTATTTAGATTTCACTTCTTAACTTCAAGTAGTATACACAAATTGTATATTAGCTAGTCGGTGCTATAAATTATCATGTAGATCTCTATATAACCCGAAAGTGGTGACTAAATACCATTTCCAGTTTCAGAGTGAAAGAGCGATAGCAGCAACCAGTTTTTAATATGGATTCTGTTTCACAACATTAGCTTCCATCTCTAAGTTTATTACTCTTTTGCAACTGCAAGTGATACATAGTTACTTCTACGTTTACACTATTGATTCTCATAGAACGACAAAGGTACTAGACGAAACAGTCTTTAGATTTCCTAGTATTTAGATTTCACTTCTTAACTCCAAGTTGTATAAAAATTGTATATTAGCTAGCCGGTGTTATAAATTATCATGTAGATCTCTATATAACCCGAAAGTGGTGGCAAACTACCATTTCCAGTTTCAGAGTGAAAGAGCGATAGCAACAACCAGTTTTTAATATGGATTCTGTTTCACAATATTAACTTCCATCTCTAAGTTTATTACTCTATTGTAACTGAAAGCGATACATAGTTACTTCTACGTTTACACTATTGATTCTCATAGAACGTCAAAGGTACTAGACGAAACAGTCTTTAGATTTCCTAGTCTTTAGATTTCACTTCTTAACTCCAACTAGTATACACAAATTGTATATTAGCTAGTCGGTGTTATAAATTATCATGTAGATCTCTATATAACCCGAAAGTGGTGACAAACTACCATTTCCAGGTTCAGAGTGAAAGAGCGATAGCAGCAACCAGTTTTTAATATGGATTCTGTTTCACAACATTAGCTTCCATCTCTAAATTTATTACTCTATTGTAACTGAAAGCGATACATAGTTACTTCTACGTTTACACTATTGATTCTCATAGAACGTCAAAGGTACTAGACGAAACAGTCTTTAGATTTCCTAGTCTTTAGATTTCACTTCTTATCTCCAACTAGTATACACAAATTGTATATTAGCTAGTCGGTGTTATAAATTATCATGTAGATCTCTATATAACCCGAAAGTGGTGACAAACTACCATTTCAAGTTTCAGAGTGAAAGAGCGAAAGCAGCAACCAGTTTTTAATATGGATTCTGTTTCACAACATTGGCTTCCATCTCTAAGTTTATTACACTATTGCAACTGGAACTGATACATATCTCCTTCGACGTTTACACTATTGATTCTCATAGAACGACAAAGGTTCTAGTCGAAACTGTCTTTAGATTTTCTAGTATTTAGATTTCACTTCTTAACTTCAAGTAGTATACACAAATTGTATATTAGCTAGTCGGTGCTATAAATTATCATGTAGATCTCTATATAACCCGAAAGTGGTGACTAAATACCATTTCCAGTTTCAGAGTGAAAGAGCGATAGCAGCAACCAGTTTTTAATATGGATTCTGTTTCACAACATTAGCTTCCATCTCTAAGTTTATTACTCTTTTGCAACTGCAAGTGATACATAGTTACTTCTACGTTTACACTATTGATTCTCATAGAACGACAAAGGTACTAGACGAAACAGTCGTTAGATTTCCTAGTATTTAGATTTCACTTCTTAACTCCAAGTTGTATAAAAATTGTATATTAGCTAGTCGGTGTTATAAATTATCATGTAGATCTCTATATAACCCGAAAGTGGTGACAAACTACCATTTCCAGTTTCAGAGTGAAGAGCGATAGCAGCAACCAGTTTTCAATATGGATTCTGTTTCACGACATTAACTTCCATCTCTAAGTTTATTACTCTATTGCAACTGGAAGTGATACATATCTCCTTCGACGTTTACACTATTGATTCTCATAGAACGACAAAGGTAGTAGACGAAACAGTCTTTAGATTTCCTAGTCTTTAGATTTCACTTCTTAACTCCAAGTAGTATACAAAAATTGTATATTAGCTGGTCGGTGTTATAAATTATCATGTAGATCTCTATATAACCCGAAAGTGGTGACAAACTACCATTTCCAGTTTCAGAGTGAAAGAGCGATAGCAGCAACCAGTTTTTAATATGGATTCTGTTTCACAACATTAGCTTCCATCTCTAAGTTTATTACTCTATTGCAACTTAAAGTGATATATAATTACTTCTACGTTTACACTATTGATTCTCAAAGAACGACAAAGGTACTAGACGAAACAGTCTTTAGATTTCCTAGTCTTTAGATTTCACTTCTTAACTCCAAGTAGTATACAAAAATTGTATATTAGCTAGTCGGTGTTATAAATTGTCATGTAGATCTCTATATAACCCGAAAGTGGTAACAAATTACCATTTCCAGTTTCAGAGTGAAAGAGCGATAGCAGCAACCAGTTTTTAATATGGATTCTGTTTCACAACATTAGCTTCCATCTCTAAGTTTATTACTCTATTGTAACTGAAAGCGATACATAGTTACTTCTACGTTTACACTATTGATTCTCATAGAACGTCAAGGGTACTAGACGAAACAGTCTTTAGATTTCCTAGTCTTTAGATTTCACTTCTTAACTCCAAGTAGTATACACAAATTATATTTTAGCTAGTCGGTGTTATAAATTATCATGTAGATCTCTATATAACCCGAAAGTGGTGACAAACTACCATTTCAAGTTTCAGAGTGAAAGAGCGAAAGCAGCAACCAGTTTTTAATATGGATTCTGCTTCACAACATTGGCTTCCATCTCTAAGTTTATTACACTATTGCAACTGGAAGTGATACATATCTCCTTCGACGTTTACACTATTGATTCTCATAGAACGACAAAGGTTCTAGTCGAAACTGTCTTTAGATTTCCTAGTATTTAGATTTCACTTCTTAACTTCAAGTAGTATACACAAATTGTATATTAGCTATTCGGTGCTATAAATTATCATGTAGATCTCTATATAACCCGAAAGTGGTGACTAAATACCATTTCCAGTTTCAGAGTGAAAGAGCGATAGCAGCAACCAGTTTTTAATATGGATTCTGTTTCACAACATTAGCTTCCATCTCTAAGTTTATTACTCTTTTGCAACTGCAAGTGATACATAGTTACTTCTACGTTTACACTATTGATTCTCATAGAACGACAAAGGTACTAGACGAAACAGTCTTTAGATTTCCTAGTATTTAGATTTCACTTCTTAACTCCAAGTTGTATAAAAATTGTATATTAGCTAGCCGGTGTTATAAATTATCATGTAGATCTCTATATAACCCGAAAGTGGTGGCAAACTACCATTTCCAGTTTCAGAGTGAAGAGCGATAGCAGCAACCAGTTTTTAATATGGATTCTGTTTCACGACATTAACTTCCATCTCTAAGTTTATTACTCTATTGCAACTGGAAGTGATACATATCTCCTTCGACGTTTACACTATTGATTCTCATAGAACGACAAAGGTACTAGACGAAACAGTCTTTAGATTTCCTAGTCTTTAGATTTCACTTCTTAACTCCAAGTAGTATACAAAAATTGTATATTAGCTGGTCGGTGTTATAAATTATCATGTAGATCTCTATATAACCCGAAAGTGGTGACAAACTACCATTTCCAGTTTCAGAGTGAAAGAGCGATAGCAGCAACCAGTTTTTAATATGGATTCTGTTTCACAACATTAGCTTCCATCTCTAAGTTTATTACTCTATTGCAACTTAAAGTGATATATAATTACTTCTACGTTTACACTATTGATTCTCAAAGAACGACAAAGGTACTAGACGAAACAGTCTTTAGATTTCCTAGTCTTTAGATTTCACTTCTTAACTCCAAATAGTATACAAAAATTGTATATTAGCTAGTCGGTCTTATAAATTATCATGTAGATCTCTATATAACCCGAAAGTGGTGACAAACTACCATTTCCGGTTTCAGCGTGAAAGAGCGATAGCAGCAACCAGTTTTTAATATGGATTCTGTTTCACAACATTAGCTTCCATCTCTAAGTTTATTACTCTATTGCCACTGGAAGTGATACATATTTACTTCTACGTTTACACTATTGATTCTCATAGAACGACAAAGGTACTAGACGAAACAGTCTTTAGATTTCCTAGTCTTAAGATTTCACTTCCTAACTCTAAGTAGTATACAAAAATTGTCTATTAGCTAGTCGCTGTTATAAATAATCATGTAGATCTCTATATAACCCGAAAGTGGTGACAAACTACCATTTCCAGTTTCAGAGTGAAAGAGCGATAGCAGCAACCAGTTTTTAATATGGATTCTGTTTCACAACATTAGCTTCCATCTCCAACTTTATTACTCCATTGCAACTGGAAGTGATACATAGTTACTTCTACGATTACACTATTGATTCTCAAAGAACGACAAAGATACTAGACGAAACAGTCTTTAGATTCCCTAGTCTTTAGATTTCACTTCTTAACTCCAAGTAGTATACAAAAATTGTACTTTAGCTAGTCTGTGTTATAAATTATCATGTAGATCTCTATATAACCCGAAAGTGGTGACAAACTACCATTTCCAGTTTCAGAGTTAAAGAGCGATAGCAGCAACCAGTTTTTAATGTGGATTCTGTTTCACAACATTAGCTTCCATCTCTAAATTTATTACTCTATTGCAACTGGAGGTGATACATAGTTACTTCTACGTTTACACTATTGATTCTCATAGAACGACAAAGGTACTAGACGAAACAGTCTTTAGATTTCCTAGTCTTTAGATTTCACTTCTTAACTCCAAGTAGTATACAAAAATTGTATATCAGCTAGTCGGTGTTATAAATTATCATGTAGATCTCTATATAATTCGAAAGTGGTGACAAACTACCATTTCCAGTTTCAGAGTGAAAGAGCGATAGCAGCAAGCAGTTTTTAATATGGATTCTGTTTCACAACATTAGCTTCCATCTCTAAGTTTATTACTCTTTTGCAACTGGAAGTGATACATAGTTACTTCTGTTTTTCACTATTGATTCTCATAGAACGAAAAAGGTACTAGACGAAACAGTCTTTAGATTTCCTAGTCTTTATATTTCACTTCTTAACTCCAAGTAGTATACAGAAATTGTATATTACCTAGTCGGTGTTATAAATTATCATGTAGAGCTCTATATAACCCAAAATGGTGACAAACTACCATTTCCAGTTTCAGAGTAAAAGTGCGATAGCAGCAACCAGTTTTTAATATGGATTCTGTTTCACAACATTAGCTTCCATCTCTAAGTTTATTACACTATTGCAACTGGAAGTGATACATATCTCCTTCTACGTTTACACTATTGATTCTCATAGAACGACAAAGGTACTAGACGAAACAGTCTTTAGATTTCCTAGTCTTTAGATTTCACTTCTTAACTCCAAGTAGTATACACAAATTGTATATTAGCTAGTCGGTGTTATAAATTATCATGTAGATCTCAATATAACCAGAAAGTGGTGACAAACTACCATTTCCAATTTCAGAGTGAAAGAGCGATAGCAGCAACCAGTTTTTAATATGGATTCTGTTTCACAACATTAGCTTCCATCTCTAAGTTTATTACTCTTTTGCAACTGGAAGTGATACATATCTCCTTCGACGTTTACACTATTGATTCTCATAGAACGACAAAGGTACTAGACGAAACAGTCTTTAGATTTCCTGGTATTTAGATTTCACTTCTTAACTCCAAGTAGTATACAAAAATTGTATATTAGCTAGTCAGTGTTATAAATTATCATGTAGATCTCTATATAACCCGAAAGTGGTGACAAACTACCATTTCCAGTTTCAGAGTGAAAGAGCGATAGTAGCAACCAGTTTTTAATATGGATTCTGTTTCACAACATTAGCTTCCATCTCTAAGTTTATTACACTATTGCAACTGGAAGTGATACATATCTCCTTCGACGTTTACACTATTGATTCTCATAGAACGACAAAGGTACTAGACGAAACAGTCTTTAGATTTCCTAGTCTTTAGATTTCACTTCTTAACTCCAAGTAGTATAGCCAAATTTTATATTAGCTAGTCGGTGTTATAAATTATCATGTAGATCTCTATATAACCCGAAAGTGGTGACAAGCTACCATTTCCAATTTCAGAGTGAAAGAGCGATAGTAGCAACCAGTTTTTAATATGGATTCTGTTTCACAACATTAGCTTCCATCTCTAAGTTTATTACTCTTTTGCAACTGGAAGTGATACATAATTACTTCTACGTTTACACTATTGATTCTCATAGAACGACAAAGGTACTAGACGAAAGAGTCTTTATATTTCTTAGTCTTTAGATTTAACTTCTTATCTCCAAGTAGTATACAAAAATTGTATATTAGCTAGTCGGTGTTAAAAATTATCATGTAGATCTCTATATAACCCGAAAGTGGTGACAAACTACCATTTCCAGTTTCAGAATGAAAGAGCGAAAGCAGCAACCAGTTTTTAATATGGATTCTGTTTCACAACATTAGCTTCCATCTCTAAGTTTATTACTCTTTTGCAACTGAAAGTGATACATAGTTACTTCTACGTTTACACTATTGATTCTCATAGAACGACAAAGGTACTAGACGAAACAGTCTTTAGATTTCCTAGTATTTAGATTTCACTTCTTAACACCAAGTAGTATACAATAATTGTATATTAGCTAGTCGGTGTTATAAATTATCATGTAGATCTCTATATAACCCGAAAGTGGTGACAAACTACCATTTCCAGTTTCAGAGTGAAAGATCGATAGCAGCAACCAGTTTTTAATATGGATTCGGTTTCACAACATTAGCTTCCATCTCTTAGTTTATTACTCTCTTGCAACTGGAAGTGATACATAATTACTTCTACGTTTACAATATTGATTCTCATAGAACGACAAAGGTACTAGACGAAACAGTCTTTAGATTTCCTAGTATTTAGATTTCACTTCTTAACTCCAAGTAGTATACACAAATTGTATATTAGCTAGTCGGTGTTATAAATTATCATGTAGATCTCTATATAACCCGAAAGTGGTGACAAACTACCATTTCCAGTTTCAGAGTGAAAGAGCTATAGCAGGAAGCAGTTTTTAATATGGATTCTGTTTCACAACATTAGCTTCCATCTCTAAGTTTATAACTCTATTGTATCTGAAAGCGATACACAGTTACTTCTACGTTTACATATTGATTCTCATAGAAAGTCAAAGGTACTAGACGAAACAGTCTTTAGATTTCTTAGTCTTTATATTTCACTTCTTATCTCCAAGTAGTATACAAAAATTGTATATTAGCTAGTCGGTGTTAAAAATTATCATGTAGATCTCTATATAACCCGAAAGTGGTGACAAACTACCATTTACAGTTTCAGAGTGAAAGAGCGATAGCAGCAACCAGTTTTTAATATGGATTCTGTTTCACAACATTAGCTTCCATCTCTAAGTTTATTACTCTTTTGCAACTGCAAGTGATACATAGTTACTTCTACGTTTACACTATTGATTCTCATAGAACGACAAAGGTACTAGACGAAACAGTCTTTAGATTTCCTAGTATTTAGATTTCACTTCTTAACTCCAAGTAGTATACAAAAATTGTATATAAGCTAGTCGGTGTTATAAATTATCATGTAGATCTCTATATAACCCGAAAGTGGTGATACAGCGATACTATAATTAATCTGTACCCATTTTATCAACATTGATCAGAGGCGCAATAATTAAACAGATAACTTAGATATAATTAAAAGAAAGAACGTTGTTATTGATTCGTTGTCATGAGTAAGATTATTGTTTTATGATGGATAGGACATGTTGGTATTATCAAGATCATTATTTGCTATGATTGCTGCTGACATTTTATGTACGTATACTACAGAGGAATAAATCGAAGATTTTTGGATGCAATTCATGTTTATGGTCAGTAAATTAGTAGTTGATATGTTTACTATAATAACGTAATAACTTAAAAGATACGTAAAGCGAATCAGGGCTAAAACGAAGTGATATCGTTTTATCTGGTGCCGAAACCCGGGACCATACTATTTAGTTCCGAAGAATAGTAAGAACTGAGTTTATGTGCATAAGTACATATACCTTTTTATGAGTTTCACTATTTTAAGAAGCGGGAAGAGAATACAAAGAATTGTTAATATGCAGGATTCTGAGATTGAAGAAGTACCCAGTGTTTCAAACGAAACCATATCTGGAAATGCAACAGCTGTGTCTGAACATTCCTATTCTAACCTTATTGATATGTTTAGTCGACTACTTGATGAAAAACTAGAACAGAAATTTGATCAACAAGATAAAAAGCTAGAACAGAAATTTGATCAACAAGATGAAAAGCTAGAAAAGCTAGAACAGAAATTTGATCAACAAGATGAAAAGCTAGAACAGAAATTTGATCAACAACAAAAATTGTACGATGATAAGTTAGAACAGATACTAGTGCAGCATAAATCTCTTGCAGATAAAGTACAAGGTGTGCAAGAAAATTTTGATCGCTTGCAATACAGTTTGAAAGAAAATTTGCAAGTATTAGCTAATGAAGTTACCGTCAAAATTACAAATGATATGACGCGAGAACTTGATACTAGGTTTCAACAATTTAGTAACAAATGGCAAGATAGACAGGATCAACTAGCTCTAGAAACAGAGTCGATAAAGAAAGCCGTTGAAGCGGTGGAATCGACGACAGCCCAACAAAAAAATCAGATAGTGAATATTACTGCCCAGGTTAATTCACATAGCATACTGATATCCAACTTACAAGAGGGAATCAGATCGTTACAAGAGAGGGAATGTGGCTACAATGATCTTATGTATAAGGAGGCTTTGGGTACTCCCAATCAACAGGAAATATTGCATCATCAACAGGAAGCATTGCATCACCGCCCGAGAACTCCATTAATAGAAACTGACGGGATATTTTCTTCTAAGAGTTCTGTTGATGATGGTTTAGTTGTGGAAGATCACAGTAGGCGATTCCAAAGTCCAGATCGCAAAAGAAGAAGGCAGATACATGAGAGCGAAAGGGTTCCAGACCATTATCAACGCCAACAAAATCATAATCATAGTAAAATAAACGTTAAGGTCAGTGAAATTAAGGCCATGACTAAATTCAGCGGTAAGTGTGACGAAACCGCAAGCTCGTTCTTAGAGAAGTTTGAAGCAGAGTGTGAAATTATGGGTGTGGATCAATCTAAATTTATGAAGTTGTTACCACATCTGTTACTTCCCCCTTGCTCCTTGTGGTTTAAAGCTATTCGCGATCATGTCAAATCCTACGAAGAATTTAAACGGGCCCTGTTGGCTAATTACGAAAATGATTTCTTGTTAGCTAACCGTGATGCGATGGTGCGAACCCGACACTATTCACCTCGGGTCGATAAATCTCTTACAGATTTTACGATTAATGCCTATAATGAACTTAAACTTGTCAATCCGTTTCAGCCCGAATCCAGAATAATCGCTTCCGTACGCATTTTATTGCCATATAAATTACAACAGATACTGTTGTCTGCTCAATGCGTAAACTTCAATCATCTGATAATTTTAGTTCAGAACTTCGAGAATCAATTCCCGAACCCTAGCGGAAGTAATCGTAATCCACCCAATCCAATTCCTGTCAGAAACCTGAATATAACTAGTGAAAATATCGAAAACCTTCGCAGCGATGAGAGGTCACGTGATAATACTGGCATTGGAATTAGTGAAAGATCCGTTATACGTACTGGAACTGGGGCTAATGGAAGATTCAATTCTAGCGGCAGAAATGGAACGAATTATGGTAATCCGAGGAACAGTTGGACGAACGGAAGAAACTTTCGTGGAAGACGTAATTACAGTAACAATGTCATGCATACCAGTGTGACTCAAAACAGATTCAATTGGAGATCTCGAGATGGCAGGAACTGTCGGAATAGGACCGAAGTAGTGAATGAAACGGGAAATGGATCAAGTGAAAATAACCAAGACTGTGGTGTTCAATGTACTTTAATTGACCCATTTGTTAATCATAATTTAAACTAAAACCTGCTGATATGGTTGGGGTTAATCCCATACCAGCCGAAGGTTCCCACGATTGTTCGACTCAAAATTCGTCTATTAGTTTATTTGTGAATAATATTAACGTTAAATATAATTTAGATACGAAAAACAAATGGTTGAAACTAGTTGAAGCTTTAGTTAAACCTGATATGTTAACTAAATTAAATTTGGATAACAATTCTTAATTTATTATCTCAGATATTACGAGTTGTGTTGTGAATACTTCATTTAAACTTTATGTTTGTGCGACATGTTATCGTGTGATTAATTTATCTTATCTTTGTGTTAATTCTGAATGTTATGTTTCTTTATTTTATTTTGCATGTTCAAAAGAGATTCGATTGTATTAACTTGAAATCCATGACATTGATCTTAAATTGAAGCTTTTAAATGTAATTATTGCCTTCTGATCTTGTTGTTGTTTTGATAAGATGACAATCTTAATTATAAATAATATTGTTTGTAAATGGATGTTATTGCTCAATGTAAAAGAGGAACAGTTAAGTAGTAACTCTGCGTAAGTCATCAATTACCTATAATTTTGGATAGACCCATAAATGATATTTGTAATGAATCGACGTTTATGATATGTAATTAGTAATAAAAGAAAAATATTGTTATAAATGAATTGATATATATATATATGGAGAAAGAAGAGAAAAGAAAAATATTTATATTGATGTAATAATGATTAGTACGAGGGCTATTCAAAAAGTAAGTGTTCTGAAAATATCCAGGGTTCTTTCCTTCTCCGTGAATACTGTTACGGAATTCCCGTTCTGGGCGACATTTACAGCGATACTATAATTAATCTGTACCCATTTTATCAACATTGATCAGAGGCGCAATAATTAAACAGATAACTTAGATATAATTAAAAGAAAGAACGTTGTTATTGATTCGTTGTCATGAGTAAGATTATTGTTTTATGATGGATAGGACATGTTGGTATTATCAAGATCATTATTTGCTATGATTGCTGCTGACATTTTATGTACGTATACTACAGAGGAATAAATCGAAGATTTTTGGATGCAATTCATGTTTATGGTCAGTAAATTAGTAGTTGATATGTTTACTATAATAACGTAATAACTTAAAAGATACGTAAAGCGAATCAGGGCTAAAACGAAGTGATATCGTTTTAGTGACAAAGTACCATTTCCAGTTTCAGAGTGAAAGAGCGATAGCAGCAACCAGTTTTTAATATGGATTCTGTTTCACAACATTAGCTTCCATCTCTAAGTTTATTACTCTTTTGCAACTGGAAGTGATACATATCTCCTTCTACGTTTACACTATTGATTCTCATAGAACGACAAAGGTACTAGACGAAACAGTCTTTAGATTTCCTAGTCTTTAGATTTCACTTCTTAACTCCAAGTAGTATACCCAAATTGTATATTAGCTAGTCGGTGTTATAAATTATCATGTAGATCTCTATATAACCCGAAAGTGGTGACAAACTACCATTTCCAGTTTCAGAGTGAAAGAGCGATAGCAGCAACCAGTTTTTAATATGGATTCGGTTTCACAACATTAGCTTCCATCTCTAAGTTTATTACTCTATTGCAACTTAAAGTGATACATAATTACTTTTATGTTTACACTATTGATTCTCAAAAAACGACAAAGGTACTAGACGAAACAGTCTTTAGATTTCCTAGTCTTTAGATTTCACTTCTTAACTCCAAGTAGTATACAAAAATTGTATATTAGCTAGTCGGTGTTATAAATTATCATGTAGATCTCTATATAACCCGAAAGTGGTGACAAATTACCATTTCCAGTTTCGGAGTGAAAGAGCGATAGCAGCAACCAGTTTTTAATATTGATTCTGTTTCACAACACTAGCTTCCATCTCTAAGTTTATTACTCTATTGCAACTGAAAGTGATACATAGTTACTTCTACGTTTACAATATTATTTCTCATAGAACGACAAAGGTACTAGACGAAACAGTCTTTAGATTTCCTAGTCTTTAGATTTCATTTCTTAACTCCAAGTAGTATACAAAATTTGTATATCAGAATTAGAATTTTTTTTAGAATTAGAATTTATTAATATGTATATGAGTACAAAAAATTTACTTAAAAATTTTAGTAGCGATTCAGGGAGAGGCCGAGCTTCTGCTGTTTTTGGTTCTCCCTTTCAGAATTTATTTACATGTGATTTGATGGCGGGTATATACTTAATATATGTAGATAACACAAAGTTACATGAGGTTATAAGCACTTAATTAGTTCATAGTAAAATAATAACAATAATAATGACACATTAACATGGTATTGTCTCAATTTTTTAAATACTCGTTCAGCTGTTTTTTAAATTTCAGCTGTTTTTAGTTCTCTGATACCTAGGGGAAGGGAATTCCTGGCCTTAATACATTGGTAACTGATGCTTTTGATGCCATAATTTAATCGTGGTGTTGGTTTCTCAAGTTCTTTGTTTGTCTTTGCACGTGTACTAACTGAGCGTTTTATTTCAACAAATTGTGTTGAAAATAAAATTGCATCTTTCTTGAGGATTCTGTACATTAGGCAATTTATCCTTTAAAGATAAAGTTTATCTAATGTTAATATGTTCAGTTCATGGAATAACTGTTCTGTATGTGCAAGAAAATGTTCATTTTTTATTATTCTTATTACTCTCTTCTGATGAACAAGGAGCTTATTATTAAATTCAGCACTTAAGTTTCCATACCACGCTTCGATTCCGTATGAAAGGTATGGGTGGATGAATGCATAGTAATATATTCTTGCGATAGATTCTGGAAATATTTTTGATATTTTAAACAATAACCCAGTGTGTACCGAAACTTTTTTCCTGATTTCAGAACAATGTTTCTCCTATGTGAAGTGCTCATCAAACCAAACACCTAGGTATTTTATGTTGTCAACAACTGTTACTTTTTGAGATCTTATTGTATCAGGATAGTTATTTATGTTTTGCATTTTATGTCTGTTTCTAAAAAATACGCACTTAGTTTTGTCAACATTTAAAGTTAATTTATTAATTCGAAACCAGTGTGATAATATGTCTAACTCAAAATTAATCGATTTCTGTATTGTTTTAAGCTCTGATCCTTTCGTGAATATAACTGTATCGTCCGCAAACAAACAGCACTGAGAATTTCTCAATACACATGGCAAGTCGTTAATATATAAAAGGAACAGTAATGGCCCTAATATGGAACCTTGAGTAATTCCACAGTTTACAAGTGCTGTGGTTGATGTGTGTCCATTTACACTAGTGTATTGCAACCGATTCTTTAAATAGCTTTTCATAAGATTGAAAGCGACTCCCCGTATTCCATAACATTGTAGTTTCTGCAGTAATATTTTGTGATTTACGATATCGAACGCCTTTTTAAGATCAATAAACACACCTATCACCTAACTACTTTCGTCAAGAGCACCTGAGATGTAGTTTGAAAGACTATTAATGGCAAGTTGTGTAGATTTATTTTTCTGAAACCCATGTTGTTCTTGAGTTATTATTTTATATTTTGTTATGAACTCTATTAATCTGGAATAGATTACTTTCTCATATATCTTGCTCAAAATAGGGAGTACCGAAATTGGTCTGTGATTAGTTTTACATGTTTTCTTACCGCCTTTTTACACTGGTACGTCTTTCGCGATTTTCAATCCATCAGGGAATATTCCTGTTTCTAAAGTTCTATTAATTGTATGTTCAAGAATTGGTGCTATTTCCTTACTAGAACCTTTGATAATTTTTGTGTTTATATTGTCATGTCCTGTACTTGATTTGTTAGGTAAAGCCCTAATTATGCTACATATTTCAATTTCACTAACAGGCCTGAGAAATAGACTTGCCTCAACATTTCGAGATATATGGTGAGAAACGTCCCCTGGTAATGATTTTATACTGGCCGCCAAGTCCGTCCCAACCCCTACGTAAAAACTGTTGAACTCATTTGCTACTTTTATCGGGTCATTAATAAGGGTTCCACGTTCATTAATGATATTTATTTCCGCATTTTTTCCCTTTGTTTGAATATTTATTGCCGATTTGATTATCTCCCATTTTTTCTTGATATAATTTCCTGCTTCTATCAGATTATTCATATAATAGGTCTTTTTGGCATTCTCGATAATTTTCTTGTATCTTTCGCGAAGCCCTAAATTGAATGGATTTTGAGTACTTCTTTTCCAAAGAGTATCCTTTCTTTTAATTGAGTTAAGTATAGCCATCGTCATCCACGGTTGGATTTGTATGTTGTATTTATTATTACACCTTTTCGTTACAGTGCATTCTTCTATACATTTCTCTATTGTTGTTTGAAGAATTTGTAAGGCTTTTGATGGGTATGCTGTAGTGTACACTCCAATTTCGGACAATTTTGTTTCTTTAACCTTCTGCTTTATTTTCTTGTAATCCCGAGTAGTAACTTCCCGTACTCTTTTGTTTAAATTTCCTAATGTCAGTGACGTTGACATGTAAACAGGAAAGTGATCACTAAGGGATGTTGTTATTGCCCCTGATATTATTTTACTATTTCTCATATTCGTCCCAATGTGATCTATTATACTACGTGTATTTCATTGAATACGGGTGGGAACCGTTATACACATTTTGTTGCTATTGCTGTTTAACATATGTATGTACTCTACGCTTTCGTGCTCAATTCAACTGAATGTTAATGTCCCCTGCAAATACGCAATATTTATTTTCGCTATTAGTTTTAGTTAGTATTAAATTTAAACAATTTTTGAATTCCTCATAATTTTTATCAGGTGACCTATAGATAACTCCTATGAAAATGCTCTTTTTGAAATTGGGATTGGTTATTTCAACCCATAACATTTCACATAAGTTAACGTTATTAATTTCGTTTAAGTCTTCGCGAATAAAATAATTTAATGACGTTCTAATGTACAGACCTACTCCTTCATGTCCTTTTCGGATGTTGTTGCAATTATAATTTCTTAATTTGTTTACATAATTATAAGTAGGCAACGTTACATAATTTCTTTCGTCTTCATGTTTAAGATGAGTTTCACTTAAAGCAATTACACTAAACTCAGTTTTTATTTGACTTAAGAATGTTTGAAATTCATTGTATTTACTATTTAAGTTTTGTATATTTAGATGTAATAGTGAAAGTTGATCGTTATGTGGGATGTCGAGCTCATTTGGTTCTACACTCTTACAGGTTAAAAACGGATGAACGTAGTCTAATATTGGATCTTCAATGTCACAGTCTATCATACAAGGATTATCGTTATTCTATACAATATTTCTACTACTACGTTACTACTATTTTCCTACTGTTAATACTACTACCAATACAACAATTAGCAACTACAGTACTTCTACAAGTTTACTAATACACTTTCTGATACTAAACACATGTGGCTGAAGCTAAATACAAACACGAAAGATGCACTTAATATATTTTTTACACATCACTGTATTTTTCAATTATAATTGCTCTGTCTTGTGGAGATTTTCGCGCATATATCGTTCCATTTGAATCAGTCCACACAAATTGCCACCTTGCTTGTTTCTTTTTCGCCATAGCCATACCCAGGAGTCTTTTTCTTGCTGGTGTCAAATGGTCATTCACATAAATTGGCACAGTATTCTGAAAAAAAATGGAACGAGTCGTGAGTTTATCATTAGTTTTGTTTTTGTTTTTTACCGCCCTCATTAACTAGTCTCGCTTCCGTCTGTTGACAAATCGCACCACTATATTTTTGTGGGTGGGTTTGGAAGGAACTGGTACCCAATGTACTGCATGAGTGTCGTATTCAATGTCTACTTCAACCCCGATAGCAGATGCAATTGCCGTTACAACTGCTTCGGCATTTGCACCTTTATTAAAAGGGACATTTTTATTTCCATGTTTTCCCGTCGGTTGTATTGTTCTGCCTTGTCTAACTCTGATTGTAAGTTCCCAATTTCAGATTTTAATTTTGTATTTTCCTTAGCAATTTCAGAGTTTAGATTTTCTAATGCCAAAAGTTTTTCGTATATTTTATCATACTTCTGGCTCATAAACACTACACTTTCTTTTAATGCCCGCAGAGCTGACAGAAGTTCAGATACGGGAGAACTATCACCAAGGTTGTCTACAGAATCATTTATGATGTCTTCAAGGTTTTTTCCCTCTTGCTCCCCCGATTTAGCTCACTTTCACTTGGTGGTTGAGTTGATGCTTGGGCACGGTCATTTCTTGCAATGGTCGTGGCTTGCAGCTGCTTCGCTTCCTCCATCCCTCTCAGGTTGTTGACCTCAGTCGACGCTCTTGTCACTGACTTCCCCTATTGTATGTCTTCGATATTAAGCATACAATTTCCACACTTCCACCTTCGTTTCGTCGCACTGTTCATATTTCTAAATTTAGAAATTGTAATGTTTCTACATTCAATGTGCAATTTTATTCCACAACTCGCACTGCACCGTACAAAATATTCATTTTTCTGGAAAACATCCTCACACGAACCACACATTTCCACCATTTTTACTTACTCACTCGGTGTTATATAAATTACCATGTAGATCTCTATATAACCCGAAAGTGGTGACAAACTACCATTTCCAGTTTCAGAGTGAAAGAGCGATAGCAGCAACCAGTTTTTAAAATGGATTCTCTTTCACAACATTAGCTTCCATCTCTAAGTTTATTACTCTATTGCAAATGAAAGTGATACATAGTTACTTCTACGTTTACAATATTGATTCTCATAGAACGACAAAGGTACTAGACCAAATAGTCTTTAGATTTCCTAGTCTATAGGTTTCACTTCTTAACTCCAAGTAGTATACAAAAATTGTATATTAGCTAGTCGGTGTTAGAAATTATCAAGTAGATCTCTATATAACCCGAAAGTGATGACAAACTACCATTTCCAGTTTCAGAGTGAAGAAACGAAAGCAACAACCAGTTTTTAATATGGATTCTGTTCCACAACACTAGCTTCCATCTCTAAGTTTATTACTCTATTGCAACTGATAGTGATACATATTTACTTCTACGTTTACACTATTGATTCTCATAGCACGACAAAGGTACTAGACGAAACAGTCTTTAGATTTCCTAGTCTTTAGTTTTCACTTCTTAACTCCAAGTAGTATACAAAAATTGTATATTAGCTAGTCGGTGTTATAAATTATCATGTAGATCTTTATATAACCCGAAAATAGTTACAAACTATCATTTCCAGTTTCAGAGTGAAAGAGCGATAGCGGCAACCTTTTTTTAATATGAATTCTGTTTCACAACATTAGTTTCCATCTCTAAGTTTATTACCCTATTGCAACTGAAAGTGATACATAGTTACTTCTACGTTTACACTATTGATTCTCATAGAACGACAAAGGTACTAGACGAAACAGTCTTTAGATTTTCTAGTATTTAGATTTCACTTCTTAACTCCAAGTAGTATACAAAAATTGTATATTAGCTAGTCGGTGTTATAAATTATCATGTAGATCTCTATATAACCCGAAAGTGGTGACAATCTGCCATTTCCAGTTTCAGAGTGAAAGAGCGATAGCAGCAACCAGTTTTTAATATGGATTCTGTTTCACAACATTAGCTTCCATCTCTAAGTTTATTACTCTATTGCAACTGAAAGTGATACATAGATACTTCTACGTTTACACTATTGATTCTCATAGAACGACAAAGGTACTAGACGAAACAGTCTTTAGATTTCCTAGTCTTTAGATTTCACTTCTTAACTCCAAGTAGTATACAAAAATTGTATATTAGCTAGTCGGTGTTATAAATTATCATGTTGATCTCTATATAACCCGAAAGTGGTGACAAACTACCATTTCCATTTTCAGAGTGAAGAAACGATAGCAGCAACCAGTTTTTAATATGAATTCTGTTTCACAACATTAGCTTCCATCTCTAAGTTTATTACTCTATTGCAACTGAAAGTGATACACAATTACTTCTATGTTTACACTATTGATTCTCATAGAACGACAAAGGTACTAGACGAAACAGTCTTTAGATGTTCTAGTCTTTAGATTTCACTTCTTAACTCCAAGTAGTATACAAAAATTGTATATTAGCTAGTCGGTGTTATAAATTATCATGTTGATCTCTATATAACCCAAAAGTGGTGACAAACTACCATTTCCAGTTTCAGAGTGAAGAAACGATAGCAGCAACCAGTTTTTAATATGGATTCTGTTTCACAACATTAGCTTCCATCTCTAAGTTTATTACTCTATTGCAACTGAAAGTGATACATAGTTACTTCTACGTTTACCCTATTGATTCTCATAGAACGACAAAGGTACTAGACGAAACAGTCTTTAGATTTCCTAGTATTTAGATTTCACTTCTTAACTCCAAGTAGTATATACAAATTGTATATTAGCTAGTCCGTGTTATAAATTATCATGTAGATCTCTATATAACCCGAAAGTGGTGACAAACTACCATTTCCAGGTTCAGAGTGAAAGAGCGATAGCAGCAACCAGTTTTTAATATGGATTCTGTTTCACAACATTAGCTTCCATCTCTAAGTTTATTACACTATTGCAACTGAAAGTGATACATAGTTACTTCTACGTTTAGAATATTGATTCTCATAGAACGACAAAGGTACTAGACGAAACAGTCTTTCGAATACATAATTTCATAATTCTTTCTTACACGTAATCCAGAGTGGGGAAGCATTGATTGAATTTTGATGGTTCGCAATCCACTTTAAAATGTAGTTCCAATCTTGTTTGTCTCTATTCGAAAATTTATCAAAAAACGGAAGGTGATCAAAAAAACGAAAAAATAATCAGTAATGAAGAAAACAAACATTTTTCAAAAAACGAAAAATTTCTTGAAAAATGAAAGACGAAAAATCAATAAATGAAATTTTCGAAAACGCAAAACAGATTTCGGGAAACAGGAATCCCTAGTAATGATCGCTCCTTGGGCGTGTGAAACCTCGTTTGCTTCACTGTTTTCATGAGTACATATGGTTTAGTAGTAACAAGCAATAATATAAGCAATTCATATTAACATATATTCTATATATTATTTTGACTAAACAGTAGAGAACTGCCAAATTCTTACAATATAAATTTTGGATTTTCCCAGAAAATTATAAAAGATATAAATTTAACCCGTTTTGGCCCGATTTTTTTACTTTCGAATTTTTTTTGAAAATTTTTGTTTTTCCAAATGAGGGACTCTCATTTGTACGATTAATATTAAATTCTGCCACTTTTCGTAATTAATTCGGCTGTTTGGGTATGTTCCAATATTGGAACACCAGGAACGAACGAAACCAGTACTTTTTGTTCCAACATTGGAACACCAGGAACGAACGGTACCAGTAGGATTTTTTCCTAAACTCTGGCATTACGAACGAACGTGACACTAATGTTTGTTATATATGTTACTTATTCTACAAATAGAACACCCCTCTATACCTCTACATTTCTAGAAAGAAATATCGTTATAAAACAACCGATCAATTTTCATATTTTTATTTTGCAAGTATACTTCGCACAATTATTGTAGTGTAAAATACAGAGCGAACAGTATGAAATATAAATGTTTAGTACGGAATATGAATATAAATATTCTTTAATTATTCTAGATTATGTATCCTATAGCTCTTATAAGGAGGTATAGGAGTAACATATTAACACGTTAAATTTTTAGATGTACGCAAAATCAATATAGATTGATATTTAGGAAATAACGTTTGATTTTCTTCCCGACAGATCTGACCAATTCAGGAACTAAAATTACATTTGAGTGTGCTAAAGTGTGAAGCTGGAGCGATCCCGTGATCAGAAATGTAATATCTTAGCCCTCTATGGATGCGTGACAGAAATTCATTGCTTGTTTTCGCCCTTCCGCTTGAAGATGGGAGAGAACTATATTTCTGCAAATATATTTGGACTATACTTCTTGTCAAGCCACGATAATCTTATGATGAGTTTGTTAATGTCTTCCTGTAGAGTCACCAAGCATTGCGGAAATGGGTATCAATACAGAACGCAAAATCAGGCAACCACCATTTTCTGAATCTGCTTGAAATTCTGTATCTTTCAATGTTTTCATTCATCCTATCCACTCATCCCATGAACTTGTTATTCCTTAAAACAATATTAGGTTGTGGAACTGGTAATTTATTCTCCCTAGCACTCCATTTATTTAAAGGCTCCACAGCATTGTATGTAGTTACCAAACGAACTACGCGATTGTAATCCCATTTCACCACCATGCATTTGCTAGCTGCGTCGGGGTTTGAAAACAAATGAGCCTACCTTCTTTCTTTTGTTCCTGTAGATCTTCTAGTGGGCAATTCTCTATTCGGTCCTTCATAATAGTTCCACTGAAACCAATACCCAATTCGTCTAACTCACTTGCTAATGAAAGTGATGAAAATAGTCTATCCGCGTATATCTAGAAATGAATATGTTGAGGAATCCAATTTGTCAAATGTATTACAACGTATTCTCCGAAGCCAGTGTCTTTAGGTGTATTTACATATAGTCCAACGTATGGCTGAAACTGAACGAGATATCCTCGAGGTTCACACATACGTCACACAAATAAAAAGTGAATTGTTACACAATAATAATAATAATAATAATAATAATAATAATAATAATAATAATAATAATAATAATAATAATTTCTTATGACTACATGGTTAACGTTCTCGCATTCGGTGCAAGAGACCCAAATTCGATTCCCGGCAAGATCATATGTGATTCATATCCCATGTTAAGTCTAGTGTTGAAGGGAAGTTTTTTTTTTTGTTAAATTAAGAAATCATTAAACCATCAGATATCTCTGTAGAATGTATGATCTGTCAGGAAAGTAAATGTACACCTATTTTTCGAGTCTGGCATTCCTGCGCTCCATCCGTGGAGAGTATGAGAATTAAATCAATCAAATGTTTACTGAGGGGCAAAAAGAAAAGCTTAATCTGAATAAGACATTGCAGAGGGGCACAAGCTGTGAATACGAATAGTGCATTGTGTAAATAAAGGAAGACACCGAAAGAGAAAGCCAGAAAAAGCTGTTAAACTTACAAAAAAAGAGTAAAAATTGTCGAAGTGGGAACATAAAAAACAAATACAACAAATACGCCGACAACTAAACGGTCACCATGCCATGATCTTGGTGTAGTGGTTAAGGTGCTGGCTTACAAATGCAAAGGACGCAAGTTCGAATCCTCGGCAAGGACGTTTTTAAAAATTTTTGTTAATAATACATACAACTCATGAGAGATGGTAAAAGAGGTCGTATTTAGTTTTTCGTAGCAATTATTATTGGTAATGTTTAGTACTGATAATACTTTTTGTCTTTGCGTATTGCTTTTGTTCTTGTCTTCATTTCGAAAGAGAAGAATATCCGGACAAATGCCACCAAAATTCCACATATTTTGAATGTAAACGCCATTTTCAATTAGTGAAGAATAAAAATTGAACGTTCCGAAGTAGCTGCAAAAAGTAAAAAGAAAAACATGGAAGTCGACCATACTCATGGTTACTAAAAATACAATTTCTACATGCCTTACACCTCCCGACCACGTTTCTACGTTAGCAAATAAGAGGCTTGTGTTTAGGTTAGGTTGGTCAATACGTTTTGCAAAGGGGCCCGGTTTAGCTCTGACGCACCACAGGTGCGAAAAGGGAGAAAAACACTTTTTCTCTCTCCCTCTGTGTGTCTACTTGTCTATCTATTTGTATATAAAAACGCTATTTATGAATGCCATAACCACCCTAATTTTCAGCGGATTGAGACGAAACTTGGCACAAACATTAATTGTTGAAATATCTTGATGAGTTCGTTAACCAGAATAATCAGATGAAAATGTTCAAAATGGTGGGCCTTCAAACTCTTAAAAAGTTCCAAGGGAACCAAATTTCGCCCATAAATAGGTATTCAGAAAGTTTGAATAAATTTTCCTCTTTTACTGAAATATTTGTGTGCAGAAACTTATTGAAATATTGGACCCGATTAATCGCCTAAAGAAGGTTCACGCCCTTTCGCTACGGTCAGTTTTTTTTTTTTTTTTTTTTTTGCAGGAGGGGGTTATCTTCCTATTGGAACAAAATGATTGTTACTGATGATATGAAATTACACATTGAAAGTGAAGTAACTTGTGTAACGTGTTATTTGAAAGAATAATATAATAAATGTGCATTCCTCTAACACAGAGAACTGTAAATCATGTATTTCGAGTTCGGGAGCCTGAATGGCGAGGAGTGTTATTTGATTTTCTTTTTAGTAACACATTGCATTGCAAATAAAGGTAGGCAACATTAGTGGTAAGTAAAACAATAATAATAATAATAATAATAATAATAATAATAATAATAATAATAATAATAATAATAATAATAATAATAATAATAATAATAATAATAATAATAATAGGTGTTGTTAGTGGCAAGGCAATATCTTCCTCAGTTCTTCTTCAAACGTAATGATTGTAACGCCATATCTCCCTTACAAACAAAATATTAGCAATTTATATCGAGAGAACGGGAAACTGTAGAGCGATGGGACCAACGTTGGACAGTATGCACTCATAGTACTCAGAAAAGTAAGCGATTTCAATGCAAAATGAACGAAGAGTCATTGTCATGGGTACTCATGGGGCCACGGCAGAGCCCTCTTTAGGCAAAATGTCGATAGCTTAAATCGAGAAAACAGGAGGTGATACTGGGATGGGACCAACGTTGGACACCGTGGACCCATAAGGCGCATCGAAAAAATTAGGGAGGCGGGCGCCAGCCAGCCTTACTTATTTCCACATAATAATATAAAATTATATTGTCGAAATACACACACGAGTTAGCTACTAATATTTCATATTATTATTATTATTATTATTATTATTATTATTATTATTATTATTATTATTATTATTATTATTATCTACAGCGTATTTTCATTACGTGAGCATGTTTGACATGAAACCAAAGAGAAAATCCATCCTGTAGCGAAAAGAAACAATACTTTCTCTCAAATGGATAAAATATCAAGCCGAGATTGATTCGAACTCGCATGGACGGCGCGAAAAGCCAGTGCTTTGTCCACTATTTTTTTAACTGACTCACCGAACGCGTTTCAGTAACTTACTTATTGCTAATTTTACTTGCTTCACTCGTTTAACTTGCTTTTTCTAATAACTTATAACGACAGGGACACGAACACAGAAACATCGAGAACAGTTAAAAATGATAGATGCTCTCCCGCCGAGAATCGAACCCGAGACTCCATACACCCAAGGCTCACGTGCTAGCCTCTAGACCAGCGGCGATGGCAACGCTCACTTCCTGTGTCATTAGGGATTACGATCACTGTATTGCCAGCTATCACTTCTGTGGGTTGTATACTATGATCACATGTTTCTTCTTTGCTGGAAGAGTAAAACCTACATTATATGTAATACATGAGGTATTTAGACCTACATGCTCTTCATATAATGTAATAAAAGGGTCATGGTGTCGGATTTTAATACATGACGTATTGCAGTATACAACATGCTTTGCATTACTTGTTTGTTTGTAGACAGCTACTAGCTTAGTGTTCTGAAAGGTTGTGTATAAACTAGGGATAGCCCGTTCCGGAATTATTAGTTTTCGGACTCCCGAAAGTAAAGCCGGACAAATTCCGGAATTCGGAAAATTCCAATTTTGTAATATTTTCGGAATTCGGAAAAATCCGGAATTTAGAAATTTCTGATTTCGTTAACATTCCGGAATTCGGAAAATCCGGATTTTCTCGAAAGTCGGAGTTTTTCTCAATTCCGGAATTTTCTAAATTACGGATTCTTTCCGAGTTCCGAAATTCTTCTGAATTCCGGAGTATAAATGAATTATATAATTTTGCGAAATCCGGAAAGTGAAAGTTCCGCTTCCGAAAAATGAATTTATTTTGGTTAATATGAATCATGGCGGAAATAAGTCTTTGACCAGGTAATGGCGACTGCTTTGAAAGAAATGGGGAGTATGAGAATTCAATCTGTCATATTTGTAGTTTCGTGTGGAGAAAGAACGAACTTGTGAACCAGTGGTTTAAGAAACACTCAAGTTATTAATATAAACTTTGCCGACTTCATAAAAGAAATACGAAAGACATTTTGAATCGAAAAATATAACATACAAGTTTGCAAGCGGAGACAAAGAAACCTAACGTAACCACACTAAAGACGGATCGTTTACCGCGTAGCGATCGCGGTTCAGTGGTCAAGGTGCTTCTGCGAATGCACGTTGCAATTTTTTTTTCTTACTTTAGAATTTTTGATGGCGATTGATCAGCGATAACATACGTTTTATTATATTCAGATATTTGAATACTCGGATGTTTCAATACTTGAACTATCAAATCTTCAGGAATAATAATAGTAATAATAATTATTATTATTATCTCGTAGAAGATTAAAAGCTAGAAGCTAAATTATCGCTCAGGTCATACCATTACAAGGAGAAACGTGACATTTGGAAAGAATATTTCGGTTTGGTTTAATGTTGCTCACGAGAAGAGGAGTTTCTCATCTCGTTTCTAAAACAAATAAAATAACATGAGAATTAACATTTTACATTCGAGACGGGTCAGGGCTAAATCAAAATTTTCGTCTCTCTTTGGAGATGAGAATCGAGACGAGACGAAAAGTATCGTAAACATTTCCCGTCTTGTCTCGATTCTCGAAATAGTGTATGTCCATTCTTTAAGTAACAATTGCTCTGTAGACTGAATCTCATAGGCTATTTCGTTACATTGTATTTCAGAGCTCATTGAATTATGCTCTGTGTAGGTATTTTTGTAGCAAAGCTTTTATATTTACCTCTGCATATTCTAAAAATTAGTTTATTATATGCCTTACTGTCGCGTGATATTCAGTTATATTTATTACAGTTATTTTCCTCAAAACATACTTTCTACATGAAACTTCAATAAAAGGTTCTAGTTTAAAATGTTGGTAGTTGCAGAGGTGTGTCTTGAAGGTACGGAACCCTTTCCCCGAAATCTCTACTTTTAAGTAAGTTTTGCCAAATTTCAAGGCAAGTTTAAAACAACTACATTACCGAGCGAAGTAGCTCAAGCGGTAGAGCGTTGGCTTCGCATTCGGGAGGTTGTGGGTTCGAATCCCGCTGCCGACCCTCCTGACTGAGGTTTTCCAGGGTTTCCCTCAGTCCTACCAGGCAAATGCCGGGATGGTACCTACTAAACAGGCCCTGGCCGATACTTTCCCAAATCCTTTCCATTGTAATTATTGTTGTTGAATATCCAGTGTAAAATGGCCTCTGAGCTGTATCTGGAGATTGTTAAATAAATAAATAAATAAATAAATAAAAATTATTATGATTATTATTATTATTATTATTATTATTATTATTATTATTATTATTATTATTATTATTATTATTATATCAACTCCATGTATAATCTTTAAAAGATATACGGTTTGTATCTGAATAGTAAAAGCTAATTGACTGTCGATCTCTGTCGTCTGGAAATCTTCAGGAGGCAAGGACATCGGTCACGTTCTGGGTTTGAGTTCCGAAGGGGCAAGTATTCGGGCTCGAGCAAAAAATTGTTAAAAGTTATAGGCTTCATCCAAACATATTCAAAACAGCTGGGACCGGGTTTGGGCTTCTCAACGGCTCGAGCGGCTCGGCTTACAGCTCATTCAATATCGAACCGAAACGAGAAGTGAGCCGAGCCAACAGCTCACCACACCGAGCCGATTTGAGCCATCGGCTTAGTTGAGCTGAGTCGAAACGTGCTGATGAACTAGCTTCAACTTAGCTGGCTCGAACCGGTTCACATGAGCCGAGTAGGTGACCCATCCCAACCGAGAAAGCTCGAGCCATCGGCTCAATTGAGCTGAGTCGATGGCTTGTTCCAACTAAGCCGGCTCGGGTCATCGGCTCATCCCAACCGAGCCGACTCGAGCTGTTCGCTCAGTTGATACGAGCCGAGCCGGTTGATATCACTACCCGAGTTGGTCTTCTGCTTGGGCTCAAGAATTCGACCGTGCAGATCTCAGCCTTGATTTTAAGAACTACAGTATATACTTATATTGGTGATTACGACATTTGAGGCTGTCTCGTAATAATAATAATAATAATAATAATAATAATAATAAACTCTTGTCTTCTCGTTATCTAGACGAGACGAGATACACTAAAATTGCCCCACGAGATGCACTAAAATTACGGGATGAGACGCACCTCTGTCGTGAGCAACACTAAAAGTATTCCACATTACTGCTTACATTTCTCATGGCTTCTGCTTTCCAGTCTGATCAGGCCAATATTTCAAAACGAGTTAAAACAAACTGAACGAGCGAGAGAGCCATTATCAAACTCAACTCAACTCGAAACTAGACCTCGAAAACAGCGACTTGGCTCGGAACTCAATTCAAGAAAATTACCTTTGACTCGACTCAAATTGTACTCGAGTTGAATTGAATTTTGGCTCGACTTGTGCTCATCCCTATTCGTGTTTGTATTTTATGTTTCCACTTCAACAATGTCTACTCTTTTTTCTCCTTTTACATGCAATTTCTGGATTTCTCTTTCGGTGTCGTCCTTTATTTACACCGTGCACTATTCTTATTCCCAGCTTGTGACCCGCTTCAATATCTTATTCAGTTTAGGCTTTTCTTCTTACATTGACTTCACATGTGATTGATTTAATTCTCACTTTCCGCGCACGACCGATGAAAATGTTTTAATATTATTATTATTATTATTATTATTATTATTATTATTATTATTATTATTATGATTATTATTATTTTGAACTTGCACGGCGAAATTACTGTATAATACGATATCATTTCTGTAATTTTACTCCATTGTATGTTATTTAGTTTATTAATGGGCACTAAATTGTCTCCAGATCAACGAATAAATTAACTACGGCATGCACTTTGGTGGAAATATCATTGCAATAAGATTATTGGTTCGTTCCAAACATGTTCATGTAATGATATTTCCACCAAAGTGCATGCCGAAGTTAATTTATTCGTTGATCTGGAGACAATTTAGTGCCCATTAATAAATTAAATAACATACAATGAAATAAAATTACTGAAATGATATCGTATTATACAGTAATTTCGCCGTGCAAGTTCAATAGTATAATAATAATAATAATAATAATAATAATAATAATAATAATAATAATAATAATAATAATAATAATAATAATAATAAACATTTTCATCGGTCGTACGCGGAAAGTGAGAATTAAATCAATCACATGTGAAGTCAATGTAAGGAGAAAAGCCTAAACTGAATAAGACATTGAAGCGGGTCACAAGCTGGGAATAAGAATAGTGCATGGTGTTAATAAAGGACGACACCGACAGAGAAATCCAGAAACAATAGGTAAACGAAGAAAAAAGAGTAGAAATTGTTGAAGTGGAAACAAAATACAAATACGAATAGGGATGAGCAGGAGTCGAGCCAAAATTCGACTCGACTCGAGTTCAATCCGAGTCGAGTCAAAGGTATTTTTCTTGTAGTACTTAAAATTATACTGTAGTTCTTAAAATTAAGGCTGAGACCTGCACGGTCGAATTCTTGAGCCCAAGCAGAAGACCAACTAGGGTAGTGATATCAACCGGCTCGGCTCGTATCAACTGAGCGAAGTTGTTGTATTACTATACATCTGCTTCCGCCCCTATCAAATCTGGTCGATCTCGTTGACGCGACATATTTGCTTTTTTATACCCCTTTCTTCGTTTACTGAACAAAACAGTAACTATTCTGAAATATACTACTGCGCATGCCTCGTAGATAAATATTTCTGATGCCAATAGTTTCCGTTTTGTCCAAGGAATGTTCTTTTTCTTATTCCCAGCATGACCCTTTTATTACATTATATAAAGACCATGTAGGTCTAAATACCTCATGTATTACATATAATGTAGGTTTTACTCTTGCAGCAGAGAAGAAACATGTGATCATAGTATACAACCCACAGAAGTGATAGCTGACAAGACAGTGGTCGTAATCATTAACGACACAGGGAGAGAGTGGTGCCCTTCCCGCTGGTCTAGTAGCTAGCACGTGCGCCTTTGGTGTATGGAGTTCCGGGTTCGATTCCCGGCGGGAGAGCATCTATGATTTTTAACTGTTCTCGATGTTTCTGTGTTCGTTTCTCTGTCGTTATAAGTTATTAGAAAAAGCAAGTTAAACGAGTGAAGCAAGTAAAATTAGCAATAAGTAAGTTACTGAAACACGTTCACTGAGTCAGTTAAAAAAAAAGTGGACAAAGCACTGGCTTTTCGCGCCGTCCATGCGAGGTCGAATTAATCTCGGCTTGATTTTTTATCCATTTGAGAGAAAATATTGCTTCTTTACGCTACAGGTAGTCCAATCTTTTCGTATTTTTCGCTGTCGTTCACAGTTAAAGTAACTGACTATTATTCTTTCTACGAATTATGGATCTTCTCTTTGGCTTCATGTCAAACACGCACACGTAATGAAAAGACGCTGTCGATAATAATAATAATAATAATAATATGAAATATTAGTAGGTAACTCGTGTGTGTATTTCGACAACATAATTTTATATTATTATGTGGAAATAAGTAAGGCTGGCTGCCCCCCCCCCATTTTTTCGATGCGCTTTATGGGTCCACGGTGTCCAAAGTTGGTTCCATCCCAGTATCACCTCTCGGTATAAGTTATTGACACTTTGCCTAAAGAGGGCTCTACCGTGGCCCCATGAGTACCCATGACAATGACTCTTCGTTTATTTTGCATTGAAATCGCTTACTTTTCTGAGTACTATGAGTGCATACTGTCCAACGTTGGTCCCATCGCTCTACAGTTTCCCGTTCTCTCGATATAAATTGCTAATATTTTGTTTGTAAGGGAGATATGGCGTTAGAATCATTACGTTTGAAGAAGAATTGATTAAGATATTACCTTGCCACAAACAACACCTATTATTATTATTATTATTATTATTATTATTATTATTATTATTATTATTATTATTATTATTATTATTATTATTATTATTATTTTACTTACCACTAATAGTGCCTACCTTTATTTGCAATGCAATGTGTTACTAAAAAGCAAATCAAATAACACTCCTCGCCATTCAGGCTCCCGAACTCGAAATACATGATTTACAGTTCTCTGTGTTAGAGGAATGCACATTTATTATATTATTCTTTCAAATAACACGTTACACAAGTTACTTCACTTTCAATGTGTAATTTCATATCATCAGTAACAATCATTTTGTTCCAATAGGAAGATAACCCCCTCCTGCAAAAAAAAAAAAAAAAAAAACTGACCGTAGAGAAAGGGCGTGAACCTTCTTTAGGCGATTAATTGGGTCCAATATTTCAATAAGTTTCTGCACACAAATATTTCAGTAAAAGAGGAAAATTTATTCAAACTTTCTGAATACCTATTTATGGGCGAAATTTGGTTCCCTTGGAGCTTTCTAAGAGTTTGAAGGCCCACCATTTTGAACATTTTCATCTGATTATTCTGGTTAACGAACTCATTAAGATATTTCAACAATTAATGTTTGTGCCAAGTTTCGTCTCAATCCGCTGAAAATTAGGGTGGTTATGGCATTCACAAATAGCGTTATATATATATACAAATAGATAGATAAGTAGACACACAGAGGGAGAGAGAAAAAGTGTTTTTCTCCCTTTTCGCACCTGTGGTGCGTCAGAGCTAAACCGGGCCCCTTTGCAAAACGTATTGACCAACCTAACCTAAACACAAACCTCTTACTTGCTAACGTAGAAACGTGGTCAGGAGGTGTAAGGCATGTAGAAATTGTATTTTTAATAACCATGAGTATGGTCGACTTCCATGTTTTTCTTTTTACTTTTTGCAGCTACATCGGAACGTTCAATTTTTATTCTTCACTAATTGCAAATGGCGTTTACATTCAAAATCTGTGGAATTTTGGTGGCATTTGTTCGGATATTCTTCTCTTTGGAAATGAAGAAAAGAATAAAAGCAATACGCAAAGACAAAAGTACTATCAGTACTAAACATTACCAATAATAATTGCTACGAAAAACTAAATACGACCTCTTTTACCATCTCTCATGAGTTGTATGTATTATTAACAAAAATTTTTAAAATGTCCTCGCTTAAGATTCGAACTTGCGTCCTTTGCACTTGTAAGCCAGCACCTTAACCACTACACCAAGATCATGGCATGGTGATCGTTTAGTTGTCGGCGTATTTGTTGTATTTGTGTTTTATGTTCCCACTTCGACAATTTTTACTCTTTTTTTGTAAGTTTAACAGCTATTTCTGGCTTTCTCTTTCGGTGTCGTCCTTTATTTACACAATGCACTATTCGTATTCACAGCTTGTGCCCCTCTGCAATGTCTTATTCAGATTAAGCTTTTCTTTTTGCCCCTCAGTAAACATTTGATTGATTTAATTCTCATACTCTCCACGGATGGAGCGCAGGAATGCCAGACTCGAAAAATAGGTGTACATTTACTTTCCTGACAGATCATACAATCCTACTACAAAGGGAATTGAATCTCGGACTAAATGCACCAAATACATGCGTGATATTAACTAGTTCACTGAAGAATTATACTTCCAGCATACATCAATGTTCCATACCTTTTCAGAAAATAATTTATAATATGTATATAGTGCAAATAGTATAAAATTACAGCCAAATAATATTATGAGCTATTTTCGATACTTCTATAATGATATGAGCGCTTGCGCCGCAGCTGGAAACAAAGTAAATATAAGCAGAAAAATCGTGTGGAAAGCAAAAATAATGTATATTTTAATATAAGAGTAATGTACATTCCAAGTTGTGAGACGAATGAAATTTTACAATAATGAAAATTATTGGAACATTGTACTTTAGGTTACACTCTACAAGTTAGAATTATTACTTTCTTTATAAATCGTAATATGACTTGAAATAACTATTAGTCAAGTTATCTGAGGCAATAAACGGACAAAATTATAAAAATAAAATAATATTTTCTTACTTTCTTTCCTCAATTGTGTATGTAAAAATTTCGTTTACAATGACGTCACCATCGCCAGGTGCAAAAGCTAATAGAGCAGGAAATAAGTACATCACCTTTTCATTCCATCCCTTGTGAATGCAGTTGGGACGTTCCACCTAACCGCCGTACAATGTAACCAGCTGAGCAGGTATTTGCGTAATATTTAAAATTGTTTCAGTATTGGAACACCGGGAAAAACTGGGTTAAGGTTCAGTACATACGAGATCATTTCTGTATTACCCTTTCTGCAGATGTCACTTCTTAACTCCAAGCAACATACAAGAATTGTATATTAGCGTGTCTGTGTAAAAATTTTTAACTAAACCGTAACAGTAGTCAATATCATAATTTGCAACCAAGAAGGCAAATCAACTTCAATCAATTGCAGTAGTTTTAAATTAAACGTGGGAATCGTTAATTTTAAGCAACGAATCTATAATAACATAAAATGTAAAATATGTTAAATGGTTTCCAATTCTTTCAGTAACTGTAATGCATTTTTTTGTCGCGCTATGATATATTCTGAAATATTCATCCTTACTTCAAGAGAATTAAAGATGTAAGGTTTACTCTTGCTAGATTTGTAACTGGACTCACTGCACATCGGACATTTTTGTTTAACTTTTTCTTTCTTCACAACAAGATAATATTATTTCATTTTCATAATATTTAATACATTAACAAAATTAGCTATATTTATACATGGGAACAATGAATTACTCAATTATGGTTGGAATAGACATCTTTATGAGTACTGCATTTTACAGTAAATATATGAAATTTAAGTCGTACTTCAGTAAACACTAAACGCCTTAAAATGCAAAGATCATAACACTACAGGATATGTCTTGTTTTTCAGATGACCAGGACGTTCCATATTGTGCAGGTTTATATTGCTATATCCGGCAAGTAAAAAGTAAGTAAGAATAGAGAAGATAGCAACATAAACATATATTGTAGATGGGAAATATGTTATTGTCTAATAACATTAATTATTTGTTAAACGCAATCACGTACTGCTTAAAACGAAAACAATACGTGAAGATCTAACGTACTAAATTATATTTAATTGTGGTATTTTGAATTTTTTAGACAACTACGTAATATTTCTAGATAGAAATTGAAGTTTTGAAACGGGGAATGGAATGTTTAGTGAAGTTATCAAATTTGTCTGAAATTATCATGTGAATTGCAACACAATACCATTTTATTGAATTGTGGCGGTGAATGCAAAAATGCACAACAGGACAAAGGTTAAAGAAATGCAAAATTGATCATATAGCATTTTCATATGCATATTGTATAATGTGTTTAAACTGAAGTAAAATTCATTTGAGCTCACAGTAAAGAAATGTATAATTGACCCTTTTTCTGCTTCAAAAAGTACGCAAGGATATACACTTACATTTTATTTGTTTACAAACTGCCTTATTGCTTTAATTTGCTTATGAAAATGTAACCAAAAAATCGTTTTTGTAGAAAGGAAAGTACTAGTACAGAACTTATAACACCAAAGAAAATTAATTTTTCTAGGTTATCTCAACATGTATTTGCGCTTCATGCTATTTGCCGAAAATCTTCCCTAATTCAATTTCTAATAATATAATCCTACTTAACGAATTTCAAGATGTTGAGGCCCATTCTGTCTTAATCATAACAACAATTATATATTTTATTTCAGTCGCCACTTAATTGTGAGTTCCAACTTCCACATTGCGGATAATCGATCCTGAAATAAATCACGACATTTGTGTATCAACGTTCAGTACTCTTAGTACTGCAAGATCAGATTAAAATGGAGAATGACATCCGATTGACATTCCAGACGTGAGTTTCATCATTTTCTTTACAAGGAACTCTATTACAAAGTAAAAAACACATTAGCATAACAAAAGAACTCATGGCCTGAAATTATGACCCTGGGAAACAGAGCAGAGGAACAGTACACATGTGAAAAGCGCAAAGTAATAAGGATAAGCAGCAGATCACCTTGCAAATCAGTATACTAGAAATACATGTGCTGGAAGAAGTCAGAAATGGAAGTGCGTACTGACGTGGACCATAGAAAGACATGTTGGTTGTACTTGCTTCCCATAAATCTAATTTACAGTGAGTACGTGGAGAGAATGTCATATTCCGTCAAATGGCAGGGCGTTGGTGTGCACTGAAGGAAGGCAGAGTATGGAATATGAATACCGATGTTAAAGATCCTCTAATTAAACAACTGTATCAAACGTCGAGAAAAGAAGGAAATGTTACCAGAAAATAGGCGCGTATCTTGACACATATCGCATCTTCATTGATTGTTTGATGTGTTCAAGTTACCCACATGGTTAGCGACTTGTTGAGGTATCAAGAGGTAGTGGCAAGATGAGTGCAGAGGAATCATCGCTGATCACAAAACTTGTAGTGCCTCGCCATGATAGCTAAGCACTACAGTTTATTTTGTTTAATTTATGTTTTGTTTGTTGCTCCGGTTTCTTCGTTACACTTAGTTTATATCTTGTGTTGCCACTATTGATCTAACTTTAATTCTTTTACGTATTTGAGAAGTTATGCAATATCTAGTTTATTCTTGATCTGAGCCAAATTCAAATATAAATATATTAGAGTAAAATTGCAATTTGGCGAGGATTGTTAAAATTTACGGTACTTGCTCAAGATAAAGAAAATATTGACAGACGACGAAGTTAGCTTTTAAAATAAGGATTGTCACCAGAAATTAAGCAACAATAATTGATAATTAAAATATCTGCTGCTAGACAGGTAAAATTTCGTACAACATCTGTCTTGAAACGTTATTTGTGGTTATATCGTAAATTACTTAAATAATGAATATTTTTGTTGAAGTGTCGAAGTAAATAAAATGTATTGTTGTTAAGGAAGGTATTGATTTGGGAATTTTTAACCCCAAAGTTCCACTCTGCCATTATAAATTATAATTGGAAATCATGTATTAAAACAACATAGTTTTCTTCAAAATTATCAGTGTTTTCGAATCTATATGAGCACATTAAATCAAAATTGAAACAATTTCTTTCATTGCCATTCATGTATGCATATGATCATTTTGTTGATTACTGTTTTCTATACATAATATAAATGTAGTGTATGCAGCTATAATTGGTATGGTTTAGTGGCAATAAGGTAAAGTAATGATATTCTAAATTTCAGTATCAGTCTTACGTATTTTCGTATGTGATTTCTTCTAAAGTAAGATACGCATATCTACTCATGGTTTATCCATAAACTGCGTTCAGTGTACATGGTCAGAACAGGAAGGAAACAAATACTTACATGTTCAGACGAAGATTCATACTAACACCAGCATTTACTAGGTTAAACCCTGAAAGGAAAATATGTCCAATAAATAGTAATTTAAGAAATACTTAATATGTATTTATATAACGCATATTATAATGAAAGATAGCAAGATGTAATTTTATTCATTATAAAGGATAGGAAATATAATGGATTTTAGAGGAATAAGATATAAGAAACTCTACGATAATGAAGAGAGAATGAGGGAAATAAAAATACTCATTTGTGGTAAAGAGGAATGCCTAATGATGCGTGAAATTGTGGAATCTCGACGAAACTCTGAAAATAAATAGAAAATATTAGTGGACACAAAATAATAAGTAACCTAAACCTAGAAAACTTGTAAGAATCTTTATGCAAAAACTAACTATTGCTAAAGATACACAACGCCTACGGCACTATAGAAATGGATAATTAACAAATAATAACCATACAACGTATACTTACCTCATAATAAGTAAACAAACAAAACTTACCTCAGTTGCGAAACAGTGTAAGTTATGGATGGATTTTCTGTTAGAAGCAACATGATGTAGAAGTGCCTCGATGTTTGATGTTATTAATTCAAATGTGCTGTATTTCATGCGATTTGAAATTAATTTTGTTTTAAATTCTTCATGTACAATTTAGTGTTATAATATAGCGTTTATAAATTGCATTTCAATGTTTACCAGGTTATCTCCATAACTGGAATTTTTCAATCTTATTTTTATACTTCTCTGTCCATAACAAATTTGGAAATTGCGTTCTTCTTCTCTTCCGTGGCAAATTACTGCTTTAGCGACATCATAAATTTTACTTGGCCAAATTTTGTTTAGTTCCCGCGTGTTTTAAAGGAATGCTTAGGTGAGCTATAAACTATTATTATCAATTTATTGCGCAATCTGAAGAGATAAAGAAACCCGTAAGCACGGGCTAGTGCAAGTGACAATAAAGTACGAGCCCAAGGCCACCAATATCTTCCTGTTCGAGATCAGCACACCTGTTCAAGATGAGACATGGGTGCAAAATTTTACTCCAGAGGACCAGGTCGACTCAATGGCATAAATAGTATTCCCACGCACTCGTCATGAAAATATATCAATGTGTTGCAGTCCACAGGAAGATTATCCTGACAGTGCTCATTAATGCTAAGAATGTCATATTTCTTGCTTTTCTCACTATATAGACCTCCAAGCAGTACGCTACTGCTATTCGAAGCAATTAGACGTATGCACTTTGACGCAAGAGATCAGGGCTCAAGAGTCGAGATATTTTGTTCTTTGAAAACAATGCTATACTTTAAGCTGAAAGAGACACTAGATCTCATTTGTCTGAGATTGGATAGATTGAATCATATGGCCCATAGTCCCAACCATGCCCCATCGGAGCCCATCTTTTCCGTGCGTTGAATTTAAAAGTATTCGGATATCACTTCAGAAACAATGGAGAGAAACAACAGGCTGTGAACAACTTCTTCATAGAAATGGGAACCGGTTTTTAAGAGCAGGGTTTCTTGAAGTTAGTTTCACGATACATCTTATTTATCAATGTCGGTGTTAACTATGTGCACAGTAATAAAAAATATTGTATTTTGTTGCAGCCTTAAAGTTACAAAACAAGCCAGTACGAAAAAGATCGAATACTATTTTCTGAATGTGCCTGTTATCTTTTATAAGAAAAAGCGAGACGAAAACATTTAGTACAGTTAATTAATTGTTATCGTAATATATATGGAAAGAGTTGGATAAAATATATCATCTCATGCTTCAGATCCCTTTAGCCTAGCTGTTCTACTACGGCTACCTAAATACTAAAAGCCTAAATGTTGTATTAATTGAAAACATTTTCAATTTCGTAGGCAATGCACAACTATCAATCCAGAGAAAAATTCGACTTTGGACATCATGTGAGTTTTTCTTCTTTTATTTCCTGTATACAACTTCTACAACATGAGAAGGGAACTATGGGTGAGCAATTAATGAATCAAGCCTATCGTATCCTATTAAACTATATACTTGTGATTTGAATACGCCACTTCTGTTACGTCTGGAGAATTTGGATAATTTCACCAGCGCATAAAATAAGAATTATCCCATTACAATCACATCTGATACAAATTATAGCTCCCAAGATTACGACCTGTTCCACAATATGTGTACAAATAATTATTTACTAATATCTAAGCTTTACTTACGTTTAACAATATCATTTGTTTATTTGCTGACATGACCGTTCTCCGCTTGGTGCAAGGCATTTCAACGAAAATGTAAAAATTGCAATGTGTGGTTTCAAACCAACCCCGATCCTTATCCCTTCCCACCCTCGGATATATGGGGTTTAAACTTGGACTCAAACAGCATCACGAATTTCACTCTTCACCTCAGTGACTCCAAAAACTATGGTTTGAATTCTAATATAAGCTCACTTCCATGCGACTCGAATTATTAATCGGTGGAGCACGTCTCATGCAACCTCATTACTGATTAGGACGCCAAGTTGAAAGAAAAATACTAAACGACACTAATATCACTCGTTTCAAATAAATTTTGTATGTCAATAAATTTAAATCTTTCATACCCGTTGTAACGTTCTTGTTTCAATAAAAGAATAGAGTAATAATAACGTATCGTCACTGGTCAGGATTAGAAAACGCTACCCCCAATATTATAGTCAGAGAATAATCAGCATATTGATTTTGCATTTAAACAGGTATAAGCAACCAATTTTGAATAAATACATTAATCTGCAACGGCGGTTTAAGTAAATTGCTTCCAATCTCTCAATCCCAAAGACAAAATATTGTAATATTCACGAATATCGGAATTCCTAATTTCGTAAGACTGAATAACAATTTGCTTGAATACAAATTTTAATATGTATTAATTTCGAAGATAATTATAGAACACTACAACCAAATACAAGAAAATTAACAATGAAATTAATGGAATTCAGTAATCGACTACCCTATGAGCTTTAAAGCTCTAATCTTTTTAATTTTAGATATTATTAATTTTAACAATTCTAGTACTGATTTCTATTTTTGGAATCTTCATAATATCAGAATATCAAAAAGCTGGAATAATGAGTGGACCCTGATCACACTTAAATCTTCAGCATCCACTAGTCCAGTTAAATTGAATGACAGCCTTTTTAACAGTATCAACAGATATAATTACAGTTTAATAATCAAAATCATAGAACGCACTAGCCAAATTTCAATGACATATAAAACTAAGCATATATCGGTTTAACACAAAGAAGAGGTTTATTCAGCTGGTGATCAAGAATGAACATTATTAAAGATATTTTAACTTTTAAAACACTTAGTCAAGAACGGTTCGACCAGTTCCAATTATCCCTGAAATCTGACGCAATTCGTAGGAACAGAATTTCACGCAGAAGCTTTTACTTTCAGTCACAAAATGCACTGTTACAAAGTTTTCAGTGTTATCAACTTATGTAACTATTAATATCTGATTTTTTGACATTCAACAACATCGGGAGGTCCCCATTAAATAAAAGTTGAACTTTCATTTTATGAATTATTTTGATTATTGTAGTCATCTGTCGATTTGGTAAACATACCAACATCCAATACTCAATCACCGGCTACCAATACCAGATTTATTCTCTCATGTTCCACCAAATAAAAGTAAAAACTAAAAGTAAAACTATTTTTTCCCCACACATTCAATCAAACATGCATCCTTCAGATTCGCACGAACTAGCATGACGCTTTATTAGTAATTAAGGTCATGAGTAAATATTCAAAAATAATTTATAATAACAATTCCAGTAATGGTTGAAAAACTTATTGCCATATATAATTTCCAAACATAATTGATTTCCATTAGTAGAATTCTCCCACCATTATTATTATTATTTTCCTGAAGTAGTAACAGAATCATATAATAGAAATGAAAACAATGACTTACACTATATCAGATCGGGTACTTTCACAACAACGTCAGAATCAGTAAATTACCAGAATAATAATTCTTGTGTACACCAAACAGGTTACAATCCCAGATTTGAATACACGAAGTACATAGTGCAAAGGACAGTCACACAACATACATTCCGGGCCTGGAATACAAAAGATATATTAACGACACATACATACAATAGGTTAAAATATGTCTTGACCAACTTGTAAATAAATGATTTTCATTGTTTAAATTTGGCTAACATAATCCAAGATTTTGATTAGAAACGAATTACAGCTAATTTCGTCATTAATTATTCATGGAACCTTGATCCCGTAATTGGAGTCGTACCTTAAATACTTTGATGAATCTAAGATTTGCATAGATTATCTGTATAAAGAATTCTATCTTTAAAATTTGGTTTCGCAATTAGTTTTTCTATTCTTGCTGGGTCACATTCTATTTTTATATCGTTACATCTCTTTTTAATATTTTCCCTTGTCTTCCTGAATACTAAATTATTCATGAGCTTGTAGAAGTCGTTCTCAAAATCAATTGTAGCTATAGTTCTCATCTGTGTGTTATATCTATGTAATTCTTTAAGCAATATAACTGTTCGAACTCGATTACCTTATGTATTTTCTAAAGGTTCAATCCAAGTGATAGACATTGTTTTAGGTTCAGATAACGAATCACATATTTTTCTTTATCATATAGGGTTATTAAGAGTTTTTATTGTTTTGAGCCATGTGGACACATGTTTCCTGGAGCTAATGGATAGTATTTGTGATAGTCGTGTATTTCATTTTAATACTAAAGATATACTTCTTATATATAACAAGTTACGGAATCATCAGGTATACATGTGACATCTATTTTTGTTATCTCGTCTTTGCTTAACTATCTAAATCCCTTATACGGTAGATAATAATTCATAGCCCAGCCGTAATAGCTATTAGCATCTATGTACATGATGTAAGAATCTTAATTCTCATCGTAATCTTCCATACATTTGTTGTTTGCTTTTACAAATCTTCTCGAGCATTGAGTAATACCGTCACACCTTTCTCTAGCATCAAGACCATATCGTAATCTGCTAGTAACTCTAGTTTCATATCTGTCGTCTTTAATCCTTTCAGCAGATTCCCTCACAGTTGTGAGTGCTACTTTCACTGTGGCAAAAAATGCCAATCAAAGGATCTTAGCTACAAGTACATTTGTGAATATACAAATTAGCTACAAGTATATTTGTGAATAACAAGTTGTCAGGTATTGAATTGCTATCTATTGAGTATATTGGAAATCACAACATTTATAAGTAGTGTGTTCTGCATAGTTGCACAAAACCCTCAAGAACTATAGTTTTGGAGGTCTATTACTCATCGTTTGAAGTCTATTTGGTAAGTGTATGTTTTTATTGTGAATTAAGACGTATTTCTTCATTAGGGCAATTCGTTAGGTCTACACGGTAATTATCAAATTGGCGGGAACGTCGTAAATTTCGGCCATCACAATTGTGAAGGTAGCCAGTAAGGCAAATTTTTTTGTTTCAAAAATCTAGAAATTTCTTTTTTTCTTTGTTTCTGAGAAAGCAGACTTTGCTCTCTTGTGAAAACAATATAATCAATATTTTTTAGTTCTTTGGAGGGTTTTCCTTTAAATTATGCTACTAGTGCAAATTCAGTAATTTCCTTTAAAATCTTATTTGTATTTGTTTTGGACAGTGAGCAAAAGGTAATACACATAATGTTAGACATGGTATTAGCACATGTATTGGAATGTATTGATATTACTTCGAAGTAGTAGTAGTGGTAGTAGTAGTAGTATTTAAGGTCTTCTCACCTAGTTGCTTTTGATAGGTGTATAGTGAATATTTCCTCATTTAAACGTCCATTGTAAGTCGAAACTCTGTAATATTAATACAAGAAAGAAACTTAGTGGTTACTAGATGGTTTGACAGCAAAGCAGTCAGAATGTTATCTAGTTTTGTGGATTTTGATGAAGTAGACAGTACGGAAACTTACAACAAGAAAGAGGAAAAGTGTGACAAACTAACTCGGCCAGACGTTGTGAATCTGCAAAACAGAAGTATGAAGGGAGTTGCCAAGATAGATCAGCTCATGTCCTATTAAAAAATTCATTTGAAATCTAAAAAATAGTACCTACGTGTCATCTTCCATTTTGTTGATATGGCAGTGTGTAACTCATGGTTAGAATATAAGAGGGACTCCTTGGCTTGCACGTTCCAGAAAACAGTCATGGGTCTTCCTCACTTCAGGATGTGTTTGGTAGAAGCTTTAATGCTTTCTCACTTGCCACCAAGGAAAAGAGGAAGGCCTAGTGCCGACGAAAGGCAAGAAGAAACTGAGTCAAATAATTCAGCAGAAAGACCTTTAACACCACCAGTGCATGATGTGAGGTACGATTGTGTGTCTCATTTTGCAAGGGTTTTATGCAATAAGTGCAATGTAATCTTATCTCTTTGACAAAAGACAGCAACTAACTGTTTCCAACAATTTCAGAACAAACAGGTTTGAAAAAACTATTACAATAGCATGATCCTGGACTGATATTAAGTATCTACCACATACAACAATTCGAGATACAACTTTTCAATGTGTGAGCACATTCTAGTTGTCTATAAATAGTTTTCTACTCTAAAGCCATGCTAAGAGATAAATCTGTTCTCTTCAAAATATGTGCATCTTCTGCATTGCAATTACATATGTAATAACTTAGAGGTAGAAAATAGTTCAAACATCGATATTCTGAAACAACTTTTGAATAAAGTGCACTCATGTAAGCCAAACCTGTTTTAAAAAAGTTTCTTTATTTACAAATACACAATTCAAAAGAGTTAAAGTATCAAAAGAAAACGATTGCAATAAAAAGTATTTTCTTAGAAAAATAGACATTTGTGTACTGTAAGTGGATACCCTAAAAAATATGAGAGTATATTTTCTTACGCAAAATATAATTTCTTTAGGATATTCTTACCATATTATGTTAATATGACTAACAAACACTCCAGAAACAACAACAAATATCTTTTTGGCCACGGAAACGGATGTAGCAGTGAAAGAGATAACATTGCATCCCAAGCTAAACCTGGTGCCGTCATATACCATGCTGGATTAAGACCACAAGATTTAAGGCATGTCTCTCTAAAGTTATCAAACACATCTGCTAATAACGACACATCAGCTTTTAGATATACGTCATGGTATTCCCCGAGATTATTAACACTAAATGTTTCCCATACTTTCTTTGCTTGTTCATAATACTCATCACTTATAAGTGTGTTGGTAATCTTGTTGAAGAATGTTTCCTTTGGAGGTAATTCTCTCTGTTTAACCATATCCCAGTCACTAATATAATCATACGGTTAAACATCTTTTGTTATTACAAGTTTGAATTGCTCTTCATCAGAATAGAAGTGTGTGTGTGAGTCTTTGTCTCTCGTTAGGTTTGATGATAATTTGTCTAAACAGCACGCCATAAATCTAAACCAATCTATGAATTTCAATTTGATAGTTCCAGCCTTTTTACTGAATGATATGTATCGTGGTTCGTTATTTGGTAATAATTCTATTTGCTCTTTATTACATCCTAGACCTTTTATAAACAAGTGAGAGTCATATCCTGATAAGTTAGTATAATCAGTGGTGTAAACTTAGGTATTCTAGCTTTTAGAATACAATTGTTAAATAATGTAGCTACAAACTCTCCAGTTATATGATCGTGATTTCTAACTTTATCGTTCTGTGGAGTATATTCTATTTTACAATCAGAGCAGGATTCAGATTCGTTGAACTCTTCTATCTGTTCACGTGTAAAAAATAACTCGTTATTTTGTCTATATATGTTTGGTATTAGTTCGTCTTCTTTCTTTAACATTCTTATGAACTTTATAGCTGCATCTTTACCTCTATACGCAACAGGATCTATTTTACTTCCATCCCTTCTTACCATATAGTAACATAACCCAGAAGGCTTAAGCTGTTGATATTTTTGGGTACATGACTCGTTTTCTTGATAACATTTTTCACATCCCATAACCTTATGTAATAAACATTCGAAATCAGCGTAAATCACAAGTGACATGTTTGTCGTATATTGGTAGTTCTGAAATTCGACATATGTATCTTCTGGTGGCACTTCTATTTTAACACTTTCGTGAGTAGAACAACCTTTTTCATGTTTATCTACTACATTTTGGAGTAAAAGTATAACAAGCATCTATCACATAAGTATTTTCGAGCTCTCCATTTAGTTACTTGACTACTAACTTAGTCAAATATTTAATCGAATAATAGTGTGTTTTAATTTCTTTTTCATATAATAGATTCACAAGTGTGTCTTTAAGTTTTCAGCATGATATAAAACGTATACCTGTATTTTTCCTTCTGTGTATAAACGTTAAACGATATATCGAGTCTTCTTTCAATTTTAGGGATGTCACTTAGTTTTACAGGACAATTAATAGTTTTTAATTTTTCTTCCAAGTCTTTAACAACATGCTTGTACTTTGATGGTGGTTGCGGTTCTTTTTAATCAGAGTGTAATGCAGAAGTAATTGAATATCAGAAACATTTTTCATCCTTGTTCATTACATTAATAACATCATTCTTCCTTTTAATTTTATTTGGTAGTTCTATGTATGATGATCCTCTATACGGGGCATACTTATTAAGAGCTAACTCTATGTAGTTTATATTTATAAGAGCCCATCCAGAACCTCTAACTTGGAACTCACCCATTCTTGTTCGTAATATTCCTTTAGCATCAGCTATGAATTCTTTTAGATTGGTTAATTGGAATATCTCTTTGTTATTGGTGTTGAAGTGAAAGTTTTGAATTTCTTTACCTTTCTTATATTGACAGTCTACCAAGAGGTTAGCCTTAAAAAGAACCATGTTTCTCTAAGCTGATGTTCAGTCTATTTATTAAAGCATTTGTTGTTGAAGTGATATACTGTTCCAGAAGATCATGTTCTTTATAATCTGGTTTGAATCTGCATGTCTCTAATCTTGATTTGAATGCTGAGTCTTGGAGCTTTACATCAATTGGTAGTCATTCAGGTTTCACTCTTGGTTCTTCAATTAGACCTTTAAATGGGAATAGTTCTAAAGCTTTCTTTCTATTTAGATTTTAGGTTTCGGTTATTCAATTACTTCTCCTTCAAATGGGAATAGTGTTAAAGCTTCGTTTCTATCTATTCGTTTTGGTTTCAGTTCTTCAAAGATGTCTTCCTCAAATAGGAATATCTTTTACGTTCTCACGCTCTCTTTGAATGTTCTAAAATCATCTTTCTCAATTAAGTAAATAAGTTGAGCTTTCCGCAGTAGGGATTAACCTTAAAGCCCCCTTTATTTGCAGAGCTGCTTCAACTGAATGACAGTGCGTCTATTATAACTCATCTTATTTCTTAGAACAAGTAATTTTTTCTCAAATTTCATTTTCGCTATCCATCTGCATCTTGACTTCTACCATACTGTCTGTCTACGACTGCTTATTCAGTAAATTCCATGCCGTCTGTCCGCGACTTCTTATTCAGTATCTTCGCAGGCAACCTCTAGATGCCTTCCCTCTATCCACAATCTGAGAACACTGCATGCTTTAATGACACGAACCCACATTACATAGATGATATTATCATAAAAGTTCTTACACACTATCATTCAGTTGAACTACCTCTAATAATATTTGATGAGCGACATACGTAATCTAGTTTCTATACTTTGATTCGAAGATAGGTATATGTTTTGTAAATCCATTACTAAACTTCTTTAAGACTTCATATTGCATAAATATTCTCATCTTCTTAAAATCACTCTGTACTAAGCTCAGTGTCGTCGTTGTGTCTATCTGGTAATATAGTTTTAAGGGAATCATCCAAATGTTCTAATACCTTTGAACCAATTCTCCTTTGGATAAGATTCCAAGTTGAGATTTCATACAACTTAGAGTTATCAGGATCTGCAAGTTTAACGGGTTGCAGCTACGTGTTTAGATTTTTCACTTAGGTAATAGGTTTATATGTTTTAAATGGATACTACACCTCTTATAAGATTTATTTTTCACAATTCCATTTTTTTATATTAGTCTAGTTCTTCGTACACATGTCGTTTCTTTTCTCTTCATTTATTTACATTTGTATTCTGATTCTCTACGGAATCATTCTCATTTTCAGACTCAACTTCTTTCATTTCTATAATGTTACACATTGCCGTGAAAGTTTTAACATTCATCATAAAACTCCATATCATCATAAAGTTTATCATTACGTTCACTGGTTTCAGGATATATTCTAAGACCTCTTCTACATAATGGAAGTCAACATTTAAAAACAACCACTTTTTCGAAATCTCTTACAAATGATGTGATTGCATATGGTTTTAGCTTTATAAATATTTTTCCGAAGACAAATAGAAAAAGCGATGTCATCATCTAGGACTATCTCATCATAAAATCCATTGATAAGTTCAGATTTAAAATCAGAAGTGAGTTTTTGTCGTTTTACAATCTCACGCCAAAAGACTTGATCCCAAAACTTCAGAATTAAATCTTCAGACAGCACTTGATAACGTGATATGATGAACCAAGAAAAGGTGTCTTTGCAATGTCTAATGAACTGTTCACTCAACTTACGTTTAACCTCCAAGATGTTCCAACAATCACTGTCTTTAAATTTATCACAACATTCTCTAATAATAACTTCTGATAATTTCTGAAAAAAAAAACGTCAACTGTCCCCAACCCTCGTCATTCAACTTACATTCAAATTCTCTCATAAACCCTTCTGATAATTTTTGTTCACTTGCAATGTAACACCAATTAACGTTGTAATTAAATTATTTTATAATGTCCTTGATAACTTTTTCTAGAAGAAATTTCCATCCAATCAATTGCAAGCACTCCCATGAAGTCTTCTGATAATTTTTGATTACATGAGATTTCTTTCCAATTCACCTTACCTTTGAATTCTCTTATAAAGTCTTCTGATAACTCTTGGTATTTTCTTACATTATCACAATTCACCTTCTTAACATGCAAAAGTCTAGCGCAAATCTTCATCTCCACACATTTGGATCAACTCGTTCAATGGAACTTCCTCAAACAGCTTATTTACCATAGATTTGTAGCTTTTGTTTTCTTCACTGAGTTGTTGTGATTTATAGTTTAACCATATTATTTGTTTCTATAAGGTCATAATTAAACGTTTCAATTGTGATGTAGTTTTCATGGTTTTCGAAAAAGCTTGTACACTTTTAAAAAATAATTTCGTTTTTTATAGAGCTTTACAAAAATGAAGATACTCATATTTAAATAGAGAAAGTCGTAATATAACTTGTCACTTGCTAAAAAAGCATTACCTCTTACACCTGTATTCAATCGTGTGGTATTACTTTGTTGATGAAGATGAAGGTCTTTTAATGAATGTGCAGTATGATACAGATTATATTTATCGTAACCCAGATGAATAGGACAATTTAGATTATGATGAAAGAGTTAATTCTAATTTGGTTAATTTTTTTGTTGCTATAGATATGTTAGATAATTTATTTAAAAGGGCTGTTAAGGAAGGTAACGAACACCTTATACAAAATATTATTCCTAAGTGTATTGTAAACTTGTCAGATAAAACATTAAATACTCTAACAGATAAGGAATGATCTTATATGCATTTTAGTGAAAATGTTAGAGAAGATTTCATACGTAAATGGAGTAATAAGATCAATTGGGAAGACAAAGCAAAATGACATAAGAAGATTCAATAAGAGTTGTTTTGCGGATGGAGTTTTCTGTTTGACTATAACATGCAATGACTTATCAGAAGATTTTATAAGACAATTTTGTAATAAAATTGATTCAGGTATTATATCAAACAAGCAATTATCACAAGATTTTATCAGAGAGTTTGCTGATAAAGTTAATTCGGAAGATAAATCATGGTGTCAAACTTTATCTGAGAACTTTATAAGAGAATATCCTGACAGAGTATGTTGGATAGGGATTTCAACGAGACAAAGTTTATCAAACCTTTAGTTTTATAATTTAAAGATACCTAACGAGCTTCTATTTCTATGTAGCCACTATTTCGATTAGAGGCGATTCACGATGTACCTGATGATCAGAAAAATCTATAAGCTTTTTCGCTTTCGTTATCGAATTCTCTAACTACTTTGGTTGGTAATGACTCATGTTTTATTAAAACTAACTGTGCAAGCTTCTGAAATCTTTGAGGAACAGTAAGGAAGTTAAAATATGCAAGCATTCCAGCAAGAACACCAAACAGTTCACAGATTGATCATATTATCAATGTTCTTTCCTTAATAACCACCATAACTTCTCAATGAAATCCACTGCCTATATCACATGCACTTATCTTTTAAACTCAAACTTGATCTAGAAAAGATTACTCCAAAGTATCGCTTTGGTAGTGTTGGAAAATTTCATGAAAATTTCAAACTTGAAAAATTCGCGCGAATGTTCGCCCAAAGTTCGTATCATTTTTTTAAATTGCCCATTTAAAAAATCCCTGTAAAATTACAAACATTTTGGTATAAAACATGGCTATATTAAAAATAGAAGTAAATTTATTTTGTTTTTTTCTTTCTAATAGTACATAATTTTCACATTTTTTCAAAAGACGTTACGCAGCGTTACAAGCATGTATTTCAAATTTCAAGCCTATATCATAGAACAGTATGTTTTCGGCACAAACCTTCAATTTTACATGATGCTGATAACCGAAAACTTAAATTTGACTTGAACAAACAAGTTTATATCATAAACTCACGCATTACCAATACAAAATTAATAATGTGATTTAATATTTTTTCTTCGTGGAAAGCACTGATTCAGTTACAATAATGTGTTTTACGTGTTTATCCATATCATGTATAATGTCAATATGTGTCAGTCCATCTTGTATCATTATGGTGCAAATAACTATACTGTATAACACATAGCTAGGTCACAGTTATCACACTATGTTCAGAATAAGTTATTATAAAAATGTGTGTCGCTAATTAGTAAATAAAAAAGCGAAAGTTCGGGAAAAGTTGCTTATGAAAAGTCCGGAAACGAATTTTCGAAAATGAAAGTTCGCCTGAAAAGTTCGCTCATTTACATCTCTACGCTTTGGTATCTTAATTCCAGTTTTACGTAGATGAATATGCCCAGGTTTTATTCTTCCAGTTTCAGAAGAATAGAGATCATAGTGAGTTAAATCTTTTACCATCACTTAAGGAACAACGCTATATTTATTTAGACAAACAGCTTTGAGAGACATAATATGATACTCACTTTTATGAGATAATTCATAAAAGATTTCATATTTACATTAGAACTAATCAGTTCTTTCCATTTTATACGTGTCCTCTGAACTGCGTACACCTGTTACCTTGACCTATATTGTTGAATGTGAATCTATATGAGAACTATACCATAGGCCTATTAATTCTTTATCATAACGTTCCTTAGCTCTGTTGACAGAGCTAGGAGTGAGAAGAGTTAGAGCTAGGATCATCAGTATTCAATAAGATAGTCGTAGAGGGATATTTAAGACTAAGTTGTTTAATTCTTCTTTCATAGTTACAGGTTTGTACTCTTCCCACCAATTACTTGAATCGTTCTATTTTTTCCTTTCATATCGTTCTTCTTCATGATAGTAGAGGGGTATCCTTTCCAGTTTTTCATCGGTAAGGTTCTTCTCGATAATGAATAATCTATATATTTCGCAGGATCTTCTGTATATGGTGCTGCTATTGATTTGAGATATTGATTCTCGGTTTCTAACTATTCGTTCTCAATACACATCTCTTCCATTCGTCTTTCTAGTTTTTGCACTTCTGTTTAAAGTTTTTCCATGTTGCTTCTATATTGCCTAATACCTTGGATGAAGTAGTCAAATTAATTTCGTTACATTTGATATAAAATTCAGGAGAGATCCAACTTTATATTGGAGTATTAATTCTTTTGGAACATATGTACCTTTTTATAATGTCGTATATGTCTCCTTTACCTTCATGAATTACGTTTTTAATTTCTGGGGTTGGAATTCCAGCTGTGGAAATATATATTATTAACTCTTTGCATTCCTTATTTTGAAACCAATTTTTACACTCTTTAGCACCATCATTATGACACAACCTAGTAGCGTTAAAGTATCCTGTCTCCTTATCTATAATCAAATTAAAATCACGAAACAAACCATACCATTAGTTATCCTCAATCTGTTCGGTAACATCTTAAATAAAATCGTTCTCGTGACAAGCGATCCCTATTGTAAGTTCGATCACTATTTGCAATTTGTGCACAGGTAGAAAGAATTCCTTGGACTCATTTTTGGCCCATATTACAGCAGCAAGGACGTGTTTAGCCCTTATGTATTCATCAATTCTTGTCCAAACATGTTACGTTTCCAGACAGTACTAATGAAGTTGATACGGATGACGTAATTTTGTGATGTTGGCATTTCACCTGCGAAGGAAATCGTTTCAACTCCTAGACTCAAAGAACTTGAATATTTTTCATATCAGTATACATAAGAAATATCTGTTTTGTAGATTATAAAAATTTCCTGAACTGCCACAGACGGAGTTGAACTCGCGTCCCCAACATTACGAGAGTAATGCTTAAGCCACGACTCTAAGAAGGAAAAAATTGCAGCTGCAGTGAATTCATTAATTACACACTTTTACGATTCCAGTGTAATAATGCTGAAACTTTTTGATTTCAGTCATGATAAAGTAGGAAAGTAGAAAGAATAGTCCAGAGAAGTCAACCCTAAATTGACAACTCATATGTACGAAGGCGCTGCCGGATGCTCTCGCCTCGGGTCCTGATTTTTCACGGCATGGCATTGGACAGATATTCGTATTGATTGGAAGCTGGTATTTCAGAGCCCTGGATTGTTTTTTTAAAGTTAACTAATTTAACGAACCTTCCTCAGTACCTTGTTTCCTATGTTTACGCGTTTTACTCACTTTTACAGTTTTTCCACTAACTCTTTATGAACAGTGAAAAAACACAGAAACATTGAGCCAGTAAAAATCGCAAACACTATTCGCGTATTTTCCCCTTGCGTGAAGTAAAACAATAAAATATGGTGAACATGCAATTTTTGGTCTTCCATCTTCCATTTCATGTCAAATCCAGAGTAGAATGGGTCAAATCGATCGAGTTTTCTGCGAGTCAGTGAATCGTGGATAAACAGCGTATGACCCACTGCGACCCATCATCTAGCGTAACCCACTACGACCCACTACCCGCCGTGACCCACCACTTACTATTACACATTCTGACCCACCGACCCACTCTTTTCACTGTGCATTGTAAACAGCATCTTCTGAACAGCATTTTTTTTCATCCTCGACCTTAGCCATAGAAACTAAAAACACGTTTCTGATTTGTTGCCGCTTGCGATTGTTCAAACCTTCTTGTGTATATATTGCGTATTACAGTAGGAATAAAAGAACATTGTCACTTTGCTGGAATTAAAGAAGAAGAAAATTGCAGAAGCAGTTGAGTTTAAATTTATATCGTGGCACTCAGTGTTGGACAAAACGAGTCCTTTGGGGGTTCTAACCTATTCCTCCTCCTTCTCCTTCTACTACTACTACTACTGCTGCTACTTATACAGTGGATTCGTATAGCAAAACTGCACACGTAATGTATTTTTCGGGTATATTTTCATCTTATTTTAATGAAAAAAAAATTTAAATATTCAAAACAAAATATAAAAATAAAAAAAACTTTCTTGGTCCGGGTTTGAACCCACACCAAAAGCTATAATTACTAGAGCATTGCGCTAGTACTTTCGTCCGCAAAGACCGCCAATAAGAGTCACTTCATTTTTGCTATATTTCTGCTACGTGACGATAAACCGATAACTCCTAGTTACCAGAACCGCGTATGTTGCTCCTATGAGCAGGATCGAGTGTAATTTAAAAATATGCTTCTGAACACTGGTCAATTTGTCTACGTTTTACTTTCAAGGCCTTCATTTCTCTTTTTCTTTGTTTCTCTTTATTTACCTGAGATGAGTATTTTGAAGTGCAAAAAGGACTTGGGGCATTTTTGTACAACGATATTTTAATTGTAATAATAGCAATAGGTCGTATACTACTACTTAGCTTTCGAAACACACAGCCTGTCAGTTTTATTGCAGCTAACTACTGGAAACAATACATTTTTGAATCACTGTAATATATAATTTGTTATATAAAAAGTGAATGTAACTGTGCGTGTCTAATCATCAAGGTCAAATTGCAGTCAAATAAAATGGTTTTAGGTATAGAAGGGCCTTAATCTAAACTGTGATGCTTTCATATTGCGTTCGTTATAATAATATCCTAAGGGATAGTGGGGACCAGAATATTTGAGAAAAAAAATGAGTCTCACAAACCGTAAAACCTATGGAGCTGAACTTCAGTATATTAACTCTATTGAAAATGAACAGAATGTCTCCAAGCATTTTTTAATATTCTCCTTTATGTGGAGGTGTGCACTTTATACATATAGTAAATAGATAGTGGGATAGTTTGTAAAAATAATCGAAAACGATTGGCCGAGTTCGATTCCCGGCAGGAGCTCATGTGGTTCGGATTCACGTTATTCTGTACTTCATACCGTAAACGTTGGTGGACCACCGATGGGCAACCAGTGGCATGTCGCCCTCTTCCGTTATGAAAATTATACCACCAGCTGCCCACCAGTTGCAGAGACACGTCAAAACGCCAATGAACCACAAAATTACTCTCCCAAAATATGTTAAATCGCCCATATGTATCATTTGTTTACAGTAAGGTGAGTGTAGAAATCACTTTAAGAAAGCACTAAAAATGTACTCCGGAGGTGCCTCAAACCATCAACATTATGATTACTGCTCGGGTGTTCTTCCGACTTCGCCACGGAGGCGATGGTGGAAACGTTGCTTGTAAAGTAATAAATCGTTGAGATCATTTTAATTTTGTCAATCAGAGCGCTCCTTTAACCGTGTGTATGAGACGATAACTGTTTGGGATAAGAACATGTAATTTTATAACAAAATGACGCGTCTATATTTACTTTATTTCATAGTTCTCCCATACTCACTTTCTAATTATCGACGAACATTAGAAGTTCACACAATTATCAATCTAAATTCATACAATTATCACACTTATCTCAAGATTTTTCACTTCATGATGTTGAGGCGGAGGTTATGGTTGGCCCACGGAGATGGATAGGAACAATTCGTTAGGAAAAAAATAATATATAATAATAACCGCATGCACATGATTGGCGATAGTTCGTGTTGGTCCCTTCGCGATTCTCTACGACGAATGGAAGGAGCGCTCACCAAAACGAATTCCTCGCCGCTACGCGGTGGTAACTTCAACATCCCGACTCGAGATATCTGTTTGGACTCGACGAAACCCTGCCGCCAGTGGGACACTACCGGCAATCCTTCGACTCGTCTCTATATTGACGATCGAGGTTTACCCGCAAGTAGACCACTAGGTGTTGGCGACGTTTACGTCTCATATAGCCTCGTTGCTGAAAGGGAGGTTAAACTAAAAATCAACTCAAATGAACTCAACCAAAAATACAGTGCTTCACATCATATATCTATATATGCTTACCACGCGCTTTATAACAATTGCTGAAGCTTGTTTATTAGATGAAGCACTTAGAGCACAGGGCAATCAACCCACCAAGTTTAAAAAAAATAGACATAAATTAGTGATGTAAGCTTCTGTATGTTGGTCTACTTACCTTGATTCGGGACTTTCAATTTCATCCGTCTTTCCACTCAAAAGTACCGATAATTTAACAAGGAAATAACTAGACCATGATAATTTAATTCAAGTTTTTCGTTATTTTGCCATTGACAAACTACCATTTTATGTGGTAAAAGTCAGATCCATCATTATTGTAACAGAGCGGTGCTTGAGCGGTTGATCGTAGAAATTCAAACTCCGATTAGTTAGAATTTGACAACCTGGTTTAATTACAAGTATAAACACTTTAGTCAGTAGAGAAGGGGCCGTGTATCATGTGTTACAGTTGATGATGTGTTTTGGTGGGTCAATGGTTCATGGTGGGTGGAGGGTTGGAGTGAGTCATGGTGGGTAGTGGGTCCGAGTGGGCCACGGTGGGTGGTGGATCATGGGTCAGAGTGGGTCACGGTGGGTGATGGGTCAGTGGGTCGTGGGTCAAGTTTTCATTGACGCACGCCATCTCTGACCAAATCTGTAAAACCAAACCAAAGAGCAATATTAATACACAAAACACTCAACATCTTAGCTATTGTGTGATCCGAATAACTCTAGTATTCATGACATAAGTATTGTGTGATCCGAATAACAATAGTATATTCCCAAATCATCATTTGTCATATTTTACCGAAATGCGTCAAGACTTTTCCGACAATCTGATTCTTGAAATGTTGTGAATACGCAAAGTCCATTGATCTCATCACTTACTCACTTACACTCTTATGATCATCAAAACCTTTACCGTACTTCCCACAGATACAGAAAGGTGAAATATAGTATCCAGGCTTGGTGTAGCGTGCAAGTAAACAAATGAAAAGCAACAGGATAATATTTCCCTCCCACAAAACCCCCTAAAATAGAATGTGTTGATTATTGAACAGAAAGGCTTGAAATCCACTCAGAAAATTCATAAAAAATATCAAATATGTAGTCAACTCTCAACTTTGCAATATTATTAATATTACTATTATTAATTACTATTATTATTATTATTACTATTATTAATAACAATAATAATAATAATAATAATAATAATAATAATAATAATAATAATAATAATAATAATAATAATAATAAAGGAACAACAGAATTACAAGATCAATTACGTAAACAATACCTTCTAATTATGAAAACAATGATTGTCACGACGCAGGGCCGTAACTTGTGGGGGCAGGGTTGCCACTGGCCTCAGGGAATCTCCCCACCGTTCGAGGGAGCCCATGTTAAGACAAAATTTTCTTACTCCATATATAATACGAACATAAAATTATAAGTGAAGCATCAAACAGGTTCACTACATTACATAAACAGAACAGTACACAAAAGGTAAAGAAAACAAAAATGAGTCGTGGGCCCATTTCTGTAAATAAATGTCTACTATTTGGGGCCCTAGAAATAATATATATTCGTATATTATTGTGAGATGAGTCAATATTGTCCCCTTAATTAATTTGTCGTGCATGGAACGGGCCCAGAAGCGTAACTAACGATCTCGCAGACCTCGCTGTGCAGGAGGGCCCACAGGCTCCCTAGGTCCATAAACAGTAAGGGAAAGGTGGAAAGAAGGGGTCCAAGTATTAGGAAAACAACTTTTTCTAGGGAGCGCAAATACCAGTATTAATGCTTGCCCCCTCCCCAGAAAAAATCAAAGTTACGGCACTGCCACGACGGGGTTCGAACCCGTGTCTTTACCATGCGAGTTTCATAATTTGCCAGATTACCAAAATTCCTCATATAAAGATAAAACAATAAAGTAGTAGTTACGGAAGATAAAAATAGAGCTCTGTTTTTCTACACGCGTTAATGCAATTAATAGAATGCGAAAATCATGTCTACTCCAGACACGTAGCGAAGGGGTGGGTCCGGGGGTCGTGACCCCCCTCTTTGAGACCAGAAATGAAAGAACTTAAGTAAAGATGAAACAGAAAGAAACGGAAGAAAGAAGAATCAGCTTTAAAAATTTAAAGCTACAGCAAGCGTTTGGTTACTCTTTCTTATGAGGAGCTTTGTGTGGGGGAAACAGGGAGGGGACTCAAGTTAAAAATGAACATTATTGTAACGGAGCATTCTGAATTCCATCTAGCTCCATGCTGATCCTATGGACTACAAATGACGATCAGATAGACTCTCAAGTAAAACTTAAGAAATACCAATAATATGAGTCCGGCAACATAGATTCCAGTGACACTTGTTAAAGAAATTTTCATTTTCGCGGCAACACTAATCCATTTCCTGCAGGATGTCTTCTCTGGCAAAAGAGATCTCGTTGACATCCCTTACGCTTTTAAACGAAGACATGAAAAAGAAGAAGAAAAGACAAGAAGAAGAACCGATTTTTTAAAAATTATCCGTTTACTCGAGATTTTTTCAGTTTGTTACTAAAATACTTACTAACAAATCCTCATTTAATGTCCTAACAAACCAATATGGGTACGTTGTCATTAAAATAGTTTTGATTGATCGAGCTTCTTGTGGGTAACCACAATATTTAATGTCACGTACCTCCCCCCATTACAAAATCCTGGCTAAACGAACCAAAATATTTCACCCGTAAAATAGTTTAGAATGACCCAGCCCTTGGTGTGATAACCTCAATATTTCGTGAAGGATCCCCGCTATTACGAAATCCTGGCTACCTGTCTGTCTGTTGACTTGCATTTTCGCGGATTCCGAGAATTTCAGTTATCCTCTTATCTTATTGGCCGATACAGATAGGACATCAAGAGTCATGACCTATATATAACGGAAAGTATAGGCCAGACGCTGTCGGCTCTCGTGGCTGAGCGCAACATAATAGTAACGAAAGGCGGTTTTGGCGTGTGTTCGAAACTTGCCCTATGATTTTACTTACTTTCCTAAATTTTCATAACACTTTTTTCATTGAAATAAGCTTGCAGTTTTACTATAATCATCCATAGTAAAAGTAATAATAATAATAATAATGTGCTGGATACATTAATAATTGGCAGGTTAGATAGTATAAGTGTATAAGGACATCGACTTAAGAATCTGTTGAATTGCTTAAAAACCAGACTTCCGTGTATACGCACATTACTCTATAAACTTCGCAACCAGGAAATATGTAAAACACTTGGTAAAACTTCAGAGTCAGGTATAAGAAAGTCTTGCTACAAGGAAGACAGTTGAATCACCTACGAGGTAATTGTAACGATAGGAATTTAAGGATTGCAAGAAATACGGAAGGTATTTTTCGACCTGCATGTAGAGCTCGTGGAGAGCAGTCTCGACTAAACTCCCGTTTCGGAAAGATCCCGCGATTCGACATCCAAGTCTCTATATTTTAGTGATTATGATCTCAACGCTTCCATACCGAGACCGAAGTACTTCAACAGCAACCAGGTTAGTAGTTTCTCTTGAGATGTCTAAATTAAGCAATTATTAACAAAACCGAACGATCTTTAGCTTCAACTAAAGTCAGTTAAATTAACTTAAGCTTAAACTGTAAATTCAATACTTTATGAATGAAATAGGAAAATAGATAGTAGCCACACTGCCCATGCAAAGCCCTAAGCCGTTTATTAATTTAATTGTTATTGTTATTGTTGTTGTTGTCTAATTATTCAAGAATAAATTATTTAATGATATACTGTATGTTATGTGTATTTATTTAGCTGGTTGTCTGGTTCGCTATCATCGAACCCAGATTGACCGAATTACGGTAATATTAGCATCAGATGATTAATCACGGTTATAAATCATTAACACCGAACCAGACACCACATGGTGGCCAGTGAGTGTTTTTCTTTAAACAAGTTTAGGGCCAATGAGGTTCCTTTCTTTGAAGGTGGCAGAATGTGTTTAATTACAGTATAGTGGGTAGTAACCCTGCTTGTTAAGTGAGAGAAAGGGGCTCGATTCCCTGTCAGAGACACATAGTATAATAGCCAATATAAGTTTTAAAGGATTTTTGTAGTAAAAAAAAGTGATTACATAAGTTAAAACTAGATAATCATACAATTTAATTTGGGCAAAACCTACTTCCTATTCTTTTAATTATAAGCAATTTTATTGACGGAAAGAATATAACCATAATGCTAAGGTACGCGACATTCATCATTATTATTTTACATAAAAGCGCAATGTTTTACTCAGGTTAGTCTGTGCGACATATTTATAAGTCAGCATTTTTGGCGTAGTTCAACTTGTTAACAGGAAATGAAATGACCTTGCAGTTCGAATGCTGCATAATGTTAACGTCCGTTTGTGACATTACTCTTATTTGAAAAAAAATGGAGAGAAAAGAATAACGATATATGTATTTTAGAAATGTTTGCGTAATTAAGAGTTAAAGTATAGCTAGGCGAAAATTATTTACACAGTACATTAAAAAATATTAGTTATAATCTATGAGCAGTCTGAATTTAAGACAATTAGGGGACGAATTGGATAATTTATTGGACGAAATTGGGCGACGTGCAACACCGGTCCTAGTTCGACAGCAGCGTCAACAACAACACGTGAGGTCACAAACTTCTAATAGAAGCCCCTATAATTTAAGATCCAGAGTGCAACGAGGAGAGATGAGTTTTCTTAGTACAGACGATACCGACGATCAGATGAGATGTAGACGCCACCCGTCCGTTGCAGCGATCAGGGACATTCGTCATCCGACCAAGACAGTCCAGAGAGAGATTTTGAGCGGCGGCGCAGTAGGCGACAACGTGACCCGCAGAATGAGAACAGACGACAGGAGGACCCGCAGAATAAGAACAGACGACAGGATGACCCGCAGAATGAAAACAGACGACAGGATGACCCGCAGAATGAAAACAGACGACAGGACCAAGGAGCACAATATGATGGCGAGAATGATGGAACAGGAGAAAATCAGCAGCGTGGAAGAGATCATAGTCCAAGGAGGGAGAATAGGACGACGGTAATTCACGTACACACCAATAATACACCTAAATTTGACATAAAACACGATTGTATTGAAAAGTTTTTCGTAACATTTGAGGATTTTTATACGGGAAAACGATTATTCGGTACGCAAGGCTAAACACATGTTACCTGCCTGTTTTGTAGGTAAAGCGCAAGGCTAGGTAAAGAATTTAATTAAGCGCAATAATTTAAATGCACTACTGTATAAGGACTTTAAGAGAGGAATTATAAAGTTTTTTCTTCATGCTAAGACTAGTGCGGATCCGATTATCAAAATTACTAATAGGACACAGGGGAAACACGAAAGTGCGAAGTTTTACTTATATGAAAAATTAGCGTTAATTGATAAATATGCCAGGCATAAATCTCCCCAAACGGCAGTGTCAATGTTAGCATGTGGCTTAAGGGCCAAAATAGTAGAAAAGTTAGGGAATAAGAAGTTTAGGTCCCCAGAATAACTTATTGATGCGGTTACAGACATAGAGAACGCGCTTGTAAAGGTGAAGATGGCGAGAAAAATGGAGAAGAAGAGGTCAACCGTGAAGAATAGACAGAAAAACAATAGAAAGAAGATAATGAGGGATTCGTCAACATCAAGTTTGTCCGAGGACAGCTCTGAGGATGATGATAGTACTGATAGAAACGAATCTACATTCAGTTCCACTACGGATTCTGAGTCGGAGACATCTGAAATTGAAAGGAGGTGGAAACTTAAAATGAAGAAACAGAAGAAGCAAACAGGAAGAGAAAAGTCCATGACCAGACCAACAACGAAGCCAGGGAAAGAGGACACCCCTAAGAAAAGGAACAAGAGGGATGAACTTCGTGACCTATCTAAAAAGCTAGAACAACTTACGTTGAGCAAAAATCTACCTTTCGAGGAAGAGGTGGAAATTTCAGAGGTCGTGGTGGTAATGCTAGTAGATTTGATGGTCAGCAACAATTTCAGAACTCGACCCCGAGAGGAAGAGGAAATTTCGGTGGACGCAATAACGCTATGAGAAATTTTAACGGAAGAGGAAATTACAATGGCAACTGGAATGGAAGACAACCGTCTAATTGGAACAGAAGACCGAATAATTTTAATGGTAGGCAAGTATATGGTACAGGACAATTTCAACAACAGACGCAGCGCATACCAAACTTTTACCCTCAACAACAACAACAGGCGTTACTTAACCCCAATGCTCCTAACTTTGTTCCGAATGTAGGGCAAGTATGTTCAAAATGTTTTATACCTAATCATTTGGCGAAGAACTGTTTACAGCCAAATTTAAACTGAATAATACTGGATGTCGTGGCGGTGATCTTCCAGGTGGACAATACGTTAACCGCCATACTAATGGGAAACGAACACAAGTTTCTACATGTTCAGAGACAATACCAGAAGCACACAACCAAGTAAATAAGATAGGATTAGTCTAACAAAATAAAGATAAAAATAGAATGTCGACAAATAGATATAAATTAAACAAACAAAAACAAATTCAAGTACCTATATATATCACAGACAATATAGTTAGATAACAAGTTCAGATTGATACCTTAAATACTAATAGTATTTTAGATAGTGCGTCAACATTATCTTTAGTTGATAAGAAAATTTTGCCGAAGAATGTGGTATTAAGGCCTTTGGAATCTCAAATTAAAGGAATTGGAGATACAGTTCTTAACCTATCTAATGCTGTGAATTTAAAATTTAAAATTGGTTCAAATGAGTTTTATCACTGTTTTCGATTAGTCGAAGGAGTCGGTTTTGACATGTTGGGTGTAGATTTTCTAATGGCGGCAAATGCGAATATAAATTTTCAAGATAAAATAGTACAATTAATGGTACAACCCAGGAGGTCCATCAAATTAGCACAACAAGAACGAACGCTACATTTAGTGTCTACAACGGTAGGAGAACATTTAAACATGAAGTTGGAGCCACAGCTACTAACACCTAGAAGAATTTGGATCCCACCAAGGTCGAAGATTTTAATCCCACTGAAACCAATGTACACCAGGGAAAATCAAGATCTCTTGTTGCAACCCGAAGATGACGTTTTGAAAGAGAAGGGTATAGAGATACCAGTGTGTTTAGTGTCTAGGAAGCATCCATGTGTGGAAATTGTGAATCCAACCCCTGAGAGTGTAAAATTAAAGAAAAATTTCAAGATTGGAGCTGTGCAATCCATTCACCTACTACAGGAGAAGAAAGAAGAAGAAGAAGACCCCTCGAAGGAGTATTTGGAAGAAGACAGGAAATTATTTGACCCAAAAAGAATTAAAATTGGAAGTGTAGCCAAAAAGGAGATTAGAAAACGAATTTTGGATCTTTGTTATGAATATGCCAATGTGTTTAATTGGAATCCAGACAGAATTGGGACCATATCGAACTATGAACACAAAATACCATTGCAGTCATACGAACCTTTTTGTATACGTCAATATGCTATTCCGGAGGCTGCGAAACAACAAGTAACTGAACAGATTGAACAATTATTAAAACAGGGAGTACTGAAACCTTCCCAGAGTTTATATAACTCTCCAACGTTATTTTTGAAGAAGAAGGACAGTAATCAATGGCGACTAGTCACGGATCTTCGTCGATTGAATGAACGCGTTATTTTTTCATCTATAAATCTGCAACCTATTCCTCAAATAGTAGCAAAAGCATCTGGCCATAAATTCTATTCACAGTGTGACGTGAAATCTGCATATTTCCACGTGTCTCTTGCTAAAGAGTCTAGACCATGTACAGCATTCCACATTCCACACTTAGGATCATTTCAGTATTGCAAGATACCACAGGGCTATCGACTCAGTCCTCAAATATATGCTAGATTGATGTTTATAACCTTCCAGGTTATGTCAGAAGATGTAATGACTCATTATATGGACGATATATTGACCTACACTGACGATCAACAAAGAATAGTGGAAGTTCTACGTGAAATTTTCCAGCGTTTACAGCGCATGAGAATTAGATTATCTTTAGACAAGTGTGCCTTCTTGCAAAGAAGCATAGTAGCGTTAGGCTATAAAATTGACCAGCATGGTTACGCTATTTGTGACAGGATTAAGAAATCAGTGGAAGAATGTGCACCTCCAAACACCATTAAAAAGTTACGCTCATGGTTAGGATTGACTAGCTATTGTAGAAAATATGTAAAAGACTACGCAAAAATTGTGCAACCTTTCCAGCCATTGCTTAAGAGAGGAGAGAAATTTTACTGGAATGATGAGAGACAACAGGCTTTTGAGACCCTGAAAAGGGCAATAGCGAATGCACCGACACTAGCACCATACAACCCTGAAAAGCCATTGTTATTAGTGACCGACGGTTCAATGTCCGGAATAGGAGGAATTCTCTGTATTGCAGAAGATGAGACATTGAAGGAGCTTAGTGTATTGTCATATTTTTCAAGAACATTAACAAAAGCAGAACGTAATCTTACTATTTTGGAAATTGAAGCGCTTAGTCTCATCTCTTGTCTCAAAGCTTTTCGTTATCATCTTTTGGGTAGACATTTTTATGTAAAATTGGATAGCAGGGCGCTATTTTTCATTAAACAAACGAAAAATTTAACAGCGACACTAGCCAGGTGGAATATGTATATTTCAGAATATGAGTTTACTCCTATTCTTGTAAAAAGTCATCAGAATGAAAGCGATTACCTATCCAGAGAATAAGAACAAAACCCCACAAGGGAGATTTTAATATAGGGAAAGATGACGATTATGACATGTGTTTATTTTCATTAGATTTGGCAACATTGCAAAAGGAGGACCCGTGGTGTGGACCCATATATAAGAAGCTTAAGGACCATCAAAACAATCCGAAAGAAGTTGAAATTACGAGGGAGTGCTTAGCATATAAACTTGAAAATGGAATTTTGTATAGGCAAGCGAAGTATGCAAATATTACGAAATTGTTAACATGCATACCAGAGAAACTATATCCAAAAGTTTTTCAATACTACCATGTAAACCCTGAATCTGGCGCGCACTTCTCGTTAACCAAGATCTATCCAAGAGTTGTTGCAAAAATATATTTTCCCAAGATGCGGAAAATATTAGCTAAAATGATTGGAAACTGTGAGGAATGTGCATTAAATAAGGAGGTACATAGAAAACCTAAGTTAATTCCAGGCGTTAGAGTATCTACAAATCCTTTTAGTCATATACATATAGACGAGTTTGGTCCACTAAAGACGGACCATAAATTTCGCCATGTGTTAGTTGTAGTAGATGTTGCAACGAGGTTCCTTATTCTTATACCTATTAAAGATATTACGGGTAACGAAATTGCTGAAGCACTTTACCAGCATGTAATTTTAAGATACGGCATATCGGATACGATTAACCTAGACCGCCTTCGTGGCCATACAAGCAAGATTCTAGAAGAATTGTCAAATCGTTTAGGGTTCAAATTGGTATTTGGCCCGACAGCATACCACGAAAGTCAAAGTTTAGCAGAAAAATTTTCAAAAACTGCTCAGGATATAATGCGATGTTATTTGGACGATGAAGGCTCTAATTGGACTAAAATCCTTCCAACCATCGCCATGGCTATAAATTGTTCGAAACATTCACGAACGAAGTATTCAGCTTTTGAACTTATTCATGGATATCAACCGAAACAAGCACAGGATGTTGAATTTCACACTCGAATTGAATATCTTGAAAACGAAAGCCGTATTGAGCATATGAAAATAATCAGAGATCTTGTGAAGGGACAATTATTGAAAGATTTTGAAAAACGTAAAGCTAAACATGGGAAAGATCAACATGACCATATTAAAGTTGGGAGTATAGTAAGAATACTCGACGTTCACAGAAAGTTCAATCAACCCGACGTTTTTGCGCACAAGTACAATCAGAAGGCGAGAGTTTTGTCATTTAAGAATCCCAACGTTGTTGAAGTTGAATTTTTGGATGGTCAAAAGAAAGGGAAAACCTACTGCATCGACGTTCGACGAATCAAAGTAATGCCCAATACTAATTAATTTAAAAAAAACAGCGTGAAATTTTACAATTATTTCTATCCGCTGTTTGAGGCTGTGGACTGGGATTTCGCCAACCAAATGTAGGCTGCTTATGGCAATCGATGTGAAATAATTGCTGGCGACCGTACGTAAAATTTCAACATGAAAAAAAATTAACTGGGTTAATTATCAGATATTTAAGTATTACTAAATAGATAAGATAGTATACTACAATAGATAAGATTAGCAAATTAACGTACGAATACGAGCTTCGTACACTGATATAGACCTATATTTCGTTTCAGAGTATGGCACGATTGATCCACATTATTATGCTAATTTCGATCTCAGCAATACACGTCGAGGATGACATACAAGTTCCTGATCTTATATTTGAAGAACTAGGAATTTCGATGTCGGAACGTGGGCTAGTGGCTATGGCTAATGAATATTTGTACCAACCAATGGTAATACATATTGATTACTTTAATTCTAGTCTTCATTCAAATGCACGTGAAGTCCATGCGGACCATTACGCAACTTCAGGACTATACGAACAGGATAGACAACTAAGAACGGAAATAGAAGCGCCAATTCCCTGCCATTTAATAATAAATCCAGAGAATAATCATTGTCCGGCACGAACAAAGAGAAATATACTTTCAGCTATATTTTCTCTAGGAGGAATTGCGTGGTCAGCTTATAATTCTTATGAAATTCATAAAATTAATGGTGTACTTGATCACTTAGCCAGTAATCAGACATTTAATTAATCTATCGCACGAAATGGTTTTAAAATTCAATCAACAAATTCAAATAACAAAGGGTATCGTTATGAAAGTTTCTTCGGCTTTACATACACTTAAGAACAAATTAACGCTAGACATGTGTAAAATGAAAGCTGAACTAATATCAATGTCAATGGATATAGTGTTCATAACTTACAAGTACGAGAATTGCTACACGCACTATTTAGAAACGAAATCAATAATCACATTTTATCAATAGGAGATGCCGAGAAATTAATTCAAGAAACTGATCAGCTAAAAGAAGCAGCATTTAGACACGATCTTGGGTTACTATTTACAACTACTGAAGCGCATATAATTCAATATAATGCTAAGTTTGATTTATTGGCTGTAATTTTGAAAATTCCAATTCTTTCTGTTGAAAATTTGCATAAGTTAAATTTTATTTCAAATTTAGGATTTCTTTCAAATAACAAAATTCTTAAATATACTATTCCACAACAAGTGTTTAGGTTTATTGACAACATTTACGAACTAGTTGATTCCAAATGTCAATGGAAGTCAATGCTATTTCTATGTGATAATACTAAGCAAAATGATTATAAATTATCCCGATGTTTATCAGACATAATATCTAACAAAACTACTAATAGCTGCGAAATGTTGATATCTTTAAATAAAAATGAATTTATTTACGAATATACTGAGTCAGGTTTATTATATAGTTCACTCCAAACAGGAACTATTTTATCAAAGGGTGAGAAAAATAAATTACGGAAAACTAAGATTACTCCCGCTATGAACCGTTCACATTTCATTGCTTATCAAGACTTTACGACTATCATTACGGATTCAGTTCTATTACAATCAAGAAAGACGCTTAATATTCATTATAAGTTACTCACCGTTAACTTTACGATATTAAAAGAATCAATGCCAGATAATTTTACCCAGGAATTGGATAAATACGTGTCTCAACTAGATGTTTTGAAGCTTAAGAATAGCAACGTATATCATATGATTTCTTCCCATAAACCATCCGTTATTGCACTAGTGATACTAGTGTCTATATTATTGATATTAACACTTTTAGTGATATTCCCATGGTATCAAATACGTAAACTTTCTAAGCAAATTTCTCTTATACAAACTACACAAGCGTCTGACGTACGAGATAGTTGAAAAAAAGCATGGGTTTAGTATATAATTACTATGACTATTAGAGTTCTTATATGTACGCCCTATACTAACAACCCCGTAACTATATAACTTAATTATCGAAATTATTTATTATCCGAATACGGTTAGAGAGGCCTTCAACAATGATATATCTATTGGTGAAGGGGTATTTACATAAGGCAGACTTTGAACAGCCGAGTTTACTGCGGCTGTATAATATAACAGTATTAAAACAGGTCGACTTAAAACCCGATCTATTTTTTTCTCAAAAGTATGCCTTAGGTAAATGCAGAACTAACATTGGGTTACTTAACTATCGTTCATACTCCTTTAGCTAGGAACAGAATCGACATAATCGGAATAAGTCTATGATTAAACAAGAAACTGGTTACTTACAGTACAACGCACACGTATTTAACACGCCTCAATATTACCCACTGCTATACATCTTACAGCATATACAGATGTCACTTGATGAATCACGTTACTTACCTAGAAGAGAAAAAGAAAAGAGTACATTATATTAGTACTTTTGTGGCTTAATAAATGGCTTACGTTAGTATAGAAAGACAGAAACTGTTAGTAAATAAGCTTTATACATTAAGCTATTTCAAAGAATTTATATTTATATATATGTATAGGAGACTTCTAATGCCTTGTTTAAAGAACTAAGTATTGTAAAAATTAAACGTAAGCAACAATGAATTATTTACTTCATAGACAAGAAACGAATAGAGATAGAAGATGAACAATTAGAAGAAAATGCAATGTCCTCTGCATTCTGAGATTAAAAGTGAAAAAGTTGTAAACAATTTTTCTTTCCTTCAAATCTCAGTTTGGCCTTGGAACCAGCCTTAATAAAATATATATTTAGAATTCAATAGACAACCTGATATAGGTGCGACCTATATTACAGACGTCATATCAAATCCCAAATAGATATTTACTAATGGGGTCATTCCATTGCAGACTTATTTGTTGGAAGCCGGTTTTTCTGATGGAATTACGATCCATATACAACATTGAAACTTTACGCACGGCAGTCAAAGACTACCATAAGTGTTTAAGAATTCTTATTTGCATCTTGATCATTTATGAGCATAGCTTGTAATATTCAGGATACAATTGAATTTTATACGATATTATGATAAAATAGTTGCTAAGACATTTTTATGACATTGTAAATTTATTTACATATTTACGTACAAAGCGAAGATATTAAGACGCGATTTATTTTTTTCAGATATGAACAACTTCGAAACAGCAGTGATTAGTTGTATAACTACGTTACTTTTTATTCTTCTTATTACGTCTATTTATATCATTTACAAGGCATGCAAGAAAAGTGAGAAAAACAAGCTCAGTAATAATCAGCGAGTTACAGCCGAAACATACGAATATGAACTGTCTGTAATAACGATATCAAATAATGGCCAAAAAGTTCACAAAAGTACACAGACTGTTTCGAAAATTAACTCAAATACACAAGTGACAAGTTCCTTAGCAACGAATGCGAACATCATTGGCATACACCAAGATAGTGCAAGGAAGACACGCGAGTGCGTACCAAAATCCATTAAGCGAGAAAAACATTCATTTGAAGCTCGCACGAATAATACTAAACATTTTCTCGACGATACCAATACATGCGAACAAATATGTCTCGATTTACGTATAATCTAAATGAAAAAAGGTCGTAAAGAGCTTTCAAAAAACATTTTTTATAAAAAAGAAAGTAACTTTTAGTATTTATTGTACGACTAGTAATGTTAATTAAACCAGTTAACGTCTTTTGTAAATATACTATAATCGACATTTAACTTTCTAGTGCAAGGGTGCAAGGGTAAATTATATAATGCACGGCGTATTTTATACTTTAGATTTGTACGATATTGTTCATATATTTAATAGATGTAGAGCGCATATTTAATAAATTTACTGGTTGTTATTACTGAATTTACTGAGTTTACTAGTTGTTATTTTCCTATGGTATTTTAAATTATTAAAAGTTGAAGCTAATTATCATGGTTTTGTTTATGACATTTCAAGATATGCTACTAATACTGACCGTTAGTGTGTGTGGACGTTCTGTGTTTGTGTCAATGATTTTGAAGTAGTTTTATTTCTATAAATGAACTATTATCATATTTATTATTAAACATACTAAGAAACTAAATTAAATAAGTGTATTTGAAGTGCGTATTCTACAGTGATTAATGAACTAAGTTGCATATACGGAATTCAACGCCATCTTGGCATATATACGCAGAGTTTTAACTAGTGATCGTCGTCCGGGCTCTACATTAATAGTAATTATCTACATTACCGTTTTATTTTTCGTTTTGAACACTATATATATTGTAACGAGGATGAATATTATTATAATTTTAAATAACACCACACCATTGCACGAACAAAAACACACAAACAACACGAATAACAACGATTCACCATCACTATTCACGTCACAGCAACTATCCATCCTGTGTAGGGTTGCCAGTGCCATATAGACGAAAATCATAGTTGCAGAAATACTTTGAACAATGCAAATGTGCAACTTTAAAGAACAATGTAAATACGCAATTTATGCCTAGTGAATACATTTAAAAAATATCGAACCAGTGACTTTCTAGAAATAATAAAGTAATATTAGTGACATTTATTACCCGATAATATAAACTTACCATCTTAATCTTGGATAATTGTTTTTACGTTGATGGCACAGACCTATTATATCCTTCCAGAAGAAGAAGCCCACGTGATGCACGTCCATTAACCACTCAAAATCGCCTAACCGTCCTTTTGAACACTTCAACACGGCAATAGGATTTAGACTATCTACCCGGAGTTTTATCAATTATTTAATGATCAATTTATGGAACTTCACTACATACAAAACCAACTATACCCATTCTTTTTGTGATTGCATTCAAGGGGGTTCAACAAGGGAGTACCGCCCCTCAATATACTTTCGATACGACGTCCGGAAGCCATCCTTCACCAAACTGTGAGAAGAGATCTTTCAGTGTTACGACTGCTAGTTTGTGTTAGTGCTGATTCAGTGTTTTTCTTTTTTTTCTCAAAGTGTTCAATTACGGATGCGTACACCCTTAGTGATTTTCTACATCGAGTTATCGTTACGTAAGCAGTGAAGAGTGAATTTGATGAGGTGTATAAATTTCATTTTGTGTTTTAATAAAGTCGATACATATATATCATTATCTACTCGCTACACGAATTCCCAGTACTTATTAAATATGCAAACGTAAGAAGTTTACAGTTGAGACCGACGTCTGATTTAAAAAAAAGTAATACTGCTTCGTTTAGATTTTTTTCTGTGCTCTTACTGACACACATTTTAGGTAGTCTCCATGGCTTACCTACATCATTATGATTTCAATGGTAACTTTTCCATGTATTAAAAAAAGACATAAAACTAGAAACACTTTAATAAAGAACTGAAAACTTTATTCATGATCAATAATCAACTTTACTATTATGTTTTCGTATACACATTGCATTTGTATTTTTTGTATATTATATTATGTTGTGATTAACTATTTCTGTTACAGGGCGATCCATAATTGTAGTTCTATGTTTTGTAAATAAACCGGATTACCATCCGGTTTATTTTCTAAAGGGCAGGCAGTGTGGTGGATACATTATTAATTGGCAGGTCAGATAGTATAAGTGTATAAGGACATCGACTTAAGAATCTGTTGAATTGCTTAAAAACCAGACTTCCGTGTATACGCACATTACTCTATAAACTTCGCAACCAGGAAATATGTAAAACACTTGGTAAAACTTCAGAGTCAGGTATAAGGAAGTCTTGCTACAAGGAAGACAGTTGAATCACCTACGAGGTAATTGTAACGATAGGAATTTAAGGATTGCAAAAAATACGGAAGGTATTTTTCGACCTGCATGTAGAGCTCGTGGAGAGCAGTCTCGACTAAACTCCCGTTTCGGAAAGATCCCGCGATTCGACATCCAAGTCTCTATATTTTAGTCATTATAATCTCAACGCTTCCATACCGAGACCGAAGTACTTCAACAGCAACCAGGTAAGTAGTTTCTCTTGAGATGTCTAAATTAAGCAATTATTAACAAAACCGAACGATCTTTAGCTTCAACTAAAGTCAGTTAAATTAACTTAAGCTTAAACTGTAAATTCAATACTTTATGAATGAAATAGGAAAATAGATAGTAGCCACACTGCCCATGCAAAGCCCTAAGCCGTTTATTAATTTAATTGTTATTGTTATTGTTGTTGTTGTCTAATTATTCAAGAATAAATTATTTAATGATATACTGTATGTTAAGTGTATTTATTTAGCTGGTTGTCTGGTTCGCTATCATCGAACCCAGATTGACCGAATTACGGTAATATTAGCATCAGATGATTAATCACGGTTATAAATCATTAACACCGAACCAGACACCTCAATAATAATAATAATAATAATAATAATAATAATAATAATAATAATAATAATAATAATAATAATAGTAGTAGTAGTAGTAGTAGTAGTAGTAGGAACGGATTAAAAGCCCGCAGGGGTTGGTTAGGTTCTGTTCTCTTGCCCAAATTTTTCTGTACATTTTACATGACAAACTTCAAACTTCAGCTGGCTAGGGTAGTGCGTAAACCTGAAACTCTTTGGAACGGCGTAAATACTGCCAGCTGTTCTTCTTTGGAAATTAGAAAAAATGAAATGAAATCTTTAAGTTTTACGTCCCACGGTTATGCCGGTTAGGCTAAAGGAGACGGTGATGATGAGTAATGAATGAAATGGTGGAATGAAGAAAGTGGGAGGAAACGGGAGAACCCCGAGAAAACCCACGCACACGGTGTTTGTCCACCACAAAGTTCACTTGGCGGGGGCTGGGATCGAACCCGGAACCCCAAGCACCAGAGGTGAACGCTCTACCACTGAGCCACCGCGGCCCCTGGAAATTAGAAGTTACGATGAGGAAGAATAGCAGCAATGTAAATCGTGAGCAGTTAAAAACGATGAGGTAAATCTTAAAGAACTTTCGTGATATTTTCCTCATTGACGAAGGTCTATATCACTTGTTTTTGAGTTAAAGAAGGAAATCTCTATAAGTCATTGTGACATTCATAAGGAACGTCTTCTTATACGACCATTAGTATTTTGTAGTCTTACATACAACGATTTTAACTAGCTAAAAGTTTAGGTAAAAGATGAAGTGACGCGTTAGTTAAGTGGTTAGCGTACAGAACTTCTGTTCGGCTGACCCGCGTTCGAATCTCGATCAGGTTGATTTTTTTCCAAATGTTTCAATTTCAATTTCAGTACATACTCAGTGTGACAAGCAAGATCTTCTCTCCTCCAGAAAGAAAATGATGTTGGAATGAGGAGAATTGGTGAATGTTTCTCAATGGCGGCAATCATTTACAAACTTATTTCCAGCAGTTGTTCTAGATTTGATATTTTCTGCTACTTTCAAGCATTTCCTGATAAATGAGTGACCAGTATTTTTATTTCTCTAAACATACAGTATATAAAGTAACATACAATACATACACAGCAATATTGAGATTAATATATGATGTTCTTTGGAAAACACGATCCGAACCATAGAAATTCATCTTAGAATGGCGAACTGTCTCCTTAGTTACCTACTATACAATTTTACCTGCATAAACACCTGGATCAAGGCTACCAACTGCTGTCAGTGCCGAGAAAAGTTATGTGTAAATTAGGTTGCATCTATCAAGGCGTTCTCACAACCGCAAATTACCTAGACCCCAAGAAATGGAATTAGAGCGCTTAGGGGGAGAATTACTTTTGTGGCTGTCTGTACTATCCGACTAAATAAAACATTAATATCAGAGCTAATTTATACTACTCTCTTTAGTTTGACTCCAGGTAAGCCTTATTCTAGTCTTTCAATTTATTCGTCATTCATTGCCTTAAAATCTTCATTTTTAACATTCCTTGTATAATAATAGTATCTCCTCTCCTGGTTAAGTTTTTTCATCATTCATTACTTTTGTAGTCTTCATACTTAACGTTCCTTTAATTTACAGTTATTTTTTGTGCTGGTTATTCAAGTTATCACTTGTTTTGTTTCTCTTCTGTATAGTAAACATTTCCTTTATTAGATTTTTCACTAACACTTTATTAATAGTGGATTTACCACATGCAACTAAAATTTTTGCCATACCACATTACACTAGCAGTTCACTAACACTACACAACTTTAGTTATAATCTGCACTCATATATGATATAAAAGCTGCATTTCTGTAGACAAAATTCACACATTAAAATTAATATTATTTTTACTTATATTATAACACTTACACTTTATCTTTCAGGCTATTTTATATATTTACTTCACTTTCACTCTCGTTGTACACGTTCACTTCTGCTTACTCTTATTATCATTTATTTCGGTTTTTCTTCCTATTTTATAATTATATAAATCTATTTACTGTATAATGTTCCTCCTTGGATTTCCATCTAACGAAACACTCATGTGAACCGACTTGAGGTCCAGGGCCCACTGGGAGCATTTAGTGCAGAACCTGGTCAGTTTTCTCTTTCCGCCTTATATGCCCAGTCTGACAAGGGACGGACCTGAACGCGACATCCGAATAAAACTTACTCGATTCGATAAGCATAACTAAGATATGTTCATGCACATAAATCTTATGTGCCTTGGACAACGCAGTAGGTCCCTAGGGCTTATCAAATTGTTAGTATAAAGAGAATCGTCAACTCCTAGTGAAATAGCTATTAAATCAATACCGTACTGTTCATTAGAAAGTCATGGTTTAAAGTCCTTTTCAGTATGAAACAAGCTTTCCAGAGGTTTTATGTATCGGCATCAATAATATACCTCAACAGGCAAACTCAGGATAATTTCCCTCCCATCAACTTTGATATCTTTTAGAGTGTCCCCAGGTAAAAGCATATATTCAAAATATATCTCGTAACATACAGAGGTTAGGAAATGGGCATATCAGGTTGATGGGAGGGTGCCCTATTTGGGGAATTCATTATGGAGGGATAAGGTGATTTTATTTCGTATAATATTTGGTCGTCCAGGAAGAAATCAAAATGGTATGGGAATAATTAATAAGGCAATTACCGTTCTAGGCCAGTTAAATGATATATTTATAATTGTAGTAGAGGGGTTGAAAGTTGAAAATTGGTTTGTTATCATTTCCAATTTATATTTTTTTAATATTGGTACAATCTGGAGGGGTTGAGGTGTGTCTGAGTTGAAATATATAGTGGATGCAAATAGTAATTAGCTTAATCAAACATAAGATAAGTCATTCTAGGGGAGATGTTTGAGGGATAGAAAAATACTATTAATAGTGGCTTAAGCTTGAGATGCTTATGTTATAAAGTTAACTATTTTTCCCATTGGAAGTAATTGTAACTTTACTATCTTTTGGTGTAAGAGACCATTGCTTACTTTCAGCCATCCAATGAAATTTCTTTGGATTTCATTTTTGTTATTCAGTTAATAAATACTAAATGGGGAAAGCTCCAATAACAATTGGTATGAATCTGCGTTTTGCACCACAAATTTCTGAGCATTGACCAAAGAATAGACCCATACGACTAATATTAGCAGCTACTTGATTTAGGCATCCAGGGGTGGCGTCCGCTTTAATACCAAATGCTGATATGGCTCATGAGTGGAGTGCATCTGCAGCAGTAACTAAAATACGAATATCAATATTGATTGGGAGTACGATGCGCTTATGAACATAGTAGACGGGATGAATTAGGACTTATTTCGTGCACAGAGATTATATAGGAATTGAATTCTGTAAGGGAAAAGTCGGAATATTCATAGCTTCAGTATCGTTGGTGTCCAATTGTTTTAAGAGTGATGGCTGATTCATGAATTTCGTCTAAAAGGTAGAGGAGTCGAAGTGAGGGTAGAGCAATAAAAATTAAAGTGATGGCAGGCAGGATTGTTCAGAGGGTTTCTAGTGTTTGACCTTCTAGAAGGTTACTATTGATGTCCACCTAGAGATAGAAGACTAGTAAAGATAGCTAGCTTTGTTGATATGTCAATTTTAGTGGAGAAGGTTTGATTAATATGGAATATTTTATTCATTATGAAGAGAGTGACTGCTATTACTGAGAGTAGGGCTTAAAATAGGAAATATAGAGATCTTGTTATATCACTTAATAATACAGCCATTAATAGTGATTCTGTATGATTAATTGATGAAGATGCCATAATCTTACGATGAGACGTTTGGTTCAGACCTCCAATTGAGCCCACTAGCAAGGATAGGTTTAAGGTGAGATAAATTAAGTTGATTGGGAATAAGCTATAGGAAAGGACTCCTAAAGATGCTAGGTTTTGTCAAGTTATTAAGATAATGCAGTCATGTCAAGGTATTGCTTCTATTACTTCAGGTATTCAAAAATGAAAAAGTGTGGCCCCTATTTTAAAAGGTAAATAAATAGAAATTAGAAAATGGCCAGTTTCGAGCGCCATGTAGAGTATAATAATCGGTATTAATGGTAGTGAACTTGTGATAGCTTGGACTAGGAAATATTTTAAGGTAGATTCGATTCAATGTGACGTTGGTTATTAGTCTTTGAAATGAGGGGGATAAATGATAGGAGATTAATTTCAAGTGCTGAATCATCGTGAGGAGGTTAAAGAGATTAGGGCTCCTAGAATGAGTGTGGTGGAGAATAACAGGGCTTTAGGGTTAGTGACCATTAGATAAAGAAGAGTGAATCTTCGTATGCGGGGTATGAGCAAACTTGCTTATTTTAGCTTACCTTTCTACATCTTGGTGTATGGCCCAAACTGATTTTTGATGTCAGGAGTGAAAGTTTAATTCTTTTGGATTAATAAGAGTATATTGAAATACTTGATTTATCCTATCACGATAACCCTTTAATCAGGCATCTTATCTAATTATTATTTATAGTGTTATCCCCGATTTTTACGATGAGGATTATATATTTCCTTAAATAAGTTTAGGAATTATATATTATAATATTAAATAAGATTTAAAAATCTATTATTTCTTCTTAATTAGCCTTAGAAACCGGCTAGAGGTATATTAATATGCTTAAGTAACCAATAAGTGCTAGTTTTACAGCACATGTGTGAGGACAGAATAAATGTAGCCTACTTGTATAGGATACAGTTTTGTTTTAGGGGGAAAACAAAATTGTATCCTAAACATGGAGGCAATTAAGTTTCATTTAATACTAATTTCTATTAAGTTAGGGCTATGCATTAATTATTAACATATTGATTAATGCTATGTTTATGACATAAAGTATTATCCTGGCTTTTCTTCCTTCATTGTCTGATTGTACATGTAACCTTAGAGGAGATTGAGAAATAAATGCTGCTAGGTCTTAACGGGGCGGTAGGAAGAGGAGCTGTAGTCGCAGTACTTGCTTTTGTTTATTAATCAATGTTTGAAGCAGTTAAGGTTTAGAGAAGGTCCAGTGAAATTCGTGCCAGCCGCCGCGGTGAGACGAGGGGGCCAGAAGGAAGAAGACTAAGTAATACGGTTAAGGTATAGTTATATTTGTTTCTATGAGGATTGTATATTTTTAGGTGAAATTATTATTTAAAGGAAAGAGTTCTTTATTTGAGGCTATGAAATTATTTATTAGACTAGGATTAGATAGCCTATTATTTATAGCGAAAATTAGAATAATAGTTAATAGTAGTTATGTTCTTTAAACTCAAAGGATTTGACGGTAGCTTAGACTATTCCGAGGAATCTGTCCCGTAATCAACAATCCACGATGTATTTTACTTGCTGTTGTATATTTAATTTTTATACCGCCGTAGGTGAAGGTATTGAGTAGACATACGGTGCCGTGAGGTCAAGGTAGTGAGGAGAAATTCCGAACTATTTAGGAAGGACTTCAGGTGAAGGTGCAGCTTCTGAGTAAGAGGAGATGGATTACAATAGAATGTTTATCACGGATTTTATTATGAAATATTTAAATGAAGGTGGATTTGAATGTAATGGTAGTTTATATAGCTAGCATGAGTATAGCTTTAGGATATGTACACAGCGCCCGTCGCTCTCATTTATTTAGATGAGATAAGTCGTTACATAGTGGGTGTACAGCCAGGTGCGCCTAGTTTGGTTATTCAAAATAAAGCTTGTTAGTTGAGTTATTCGTTTACATCGAAGAGGTTTCGGTGCAATTCAGATTATTTTGATTAATATGGGACTTACTATTATGCTTTATTTAATTTGTATTAAGGTGAATCAACTTGAAATAGTGTTATGTGTATAGAGTATAGAATTAATGTATTAGAGTTATAGATAATTAGTATCGTGAGGGAATGTTTAAATAGATGAAAATATTTTCATCTATTTGTATTAGGGAACGTTAAATAGTATAGTTGTATAATTATTTCCCAAAATGGAAAGAACTAAGATGATATGATATTATAAGTGGCATATTAACTATAAATTTTGTTTTAGGGGTGAATTGCCTTTCGATTTCAGTTATATCTGGTTGTACAAGAATTGAATTCAATTCAGCTATGATTAGTTATTAATATGTTTTGGTCTTATTATAAGTTAGCCATAAGTAATAGTAAAGGGGATTTGGTCTTTACTTTTATTGTTTATAATGTAATTTTTGGGTAATACAATATGTTGGCTTAGAAGTAGCTATCACTCATAATTTTCTTATTACTTATTTAATTTATATGATTACATTTTAAATACATTTAATTTGTTATTCTACTTTTGTCTTGAATTATTTAAGAGAATTTATAATGATGTTATTTGCATACTATGTAAGGATGGATAGAGGCAAAATTTTCCTCCTCCTGTTTATCAAAAACATGTCCTGTTGTTGTTATAAGCTCTGACCTGCCCAGTGAAGTTTTAAACGGCCGCGATATCCTGACCGTGCGAAGGTATCATAATCATTAATCCTTTAATTGTGCGTTGTATGAAATGTTGGACGAGTGGAAGACTGTCTTTGTTTGAAATGTTGAATTTTACTTTTGAGTGATATTCTTAAATATTTTAAGAGGACGATAAGACGCTGTAGATCTTCACATTTATTTAATATTTTTATTGTTAATACGAATCGTATTTGTTATTTAAATGTTCTGTTGGGGCGACGAGAAGAGAAATAAGCTTTTCTTTTAATAGTTACTATTACATTTTTTATTATCCTTTAGTAGTGATTAATAGACTTTTACCTCAGGGATAACAGCGTATTTTCTTTTTTTGAGAGTTCATATCGACAAGAGAAATTGCGACCTCGATGTTGGATTAAGATTTTATCTAGGTGCAGAAGCTTAGAATATGGGTCTGTTCGACCTTTGAAATCTTACATCATCTGAGTTGAGATCAGCGTGAGCCAGATCGGTTTCTATCCTTTAATTCAAGTAGTACTTCGGTACGAAAGGACCAAGCACTAGTGAAATTCATTATAAGTTGGATAAAAATAATATATTACTTTGGCAGAGAAGTGCATTAGATTTAGGATCTAATAATGGACGTGTTAGTTTAGGTAGTAGTGTATTATGATTGTGTTCTTGGAGTTATTTCTTATTTGATTTTAATTATTTGTGTTTTAGTTGGCGTAGCCTTTTTGACTTTACTTGAACGCAAGTTACAGGATATACTCATATTCGGCGGGGAACTAATAAGGTGGGGATTTGTGGAATTAAGTTATTTACTAAGGAACAAGTTTTTTCTACTATATCTAATTATTATCCTTTTATTTAGCTCCTGTTTCTAGTATGCTTTTGGCTCTATTAGTGTGATTAAGAATTCCTTATTTAATTGTCATATTGACTTTTCTTTGTGTTTGTTATTTTTTGTTTTACAAGTATAGGGGTTTATACTTTGATAATTGCCGAGTGATCTTCAAACTCATCCTACTCTTTATCAAGAGGCTTGCGGGCAGTTGCACAGATTATCTCTTATGAATTTGTATTAGCTTTAATTTTATTATCTTTTGTATTTTTAGCTGTAAGATACAGATTATTAAATTTCGGTTGCTCTCAAGAGGAGCTATGGTTCTTGTGAATTACGTTTCCTTTACCGTTAGTATGGTTTGCCTCTTGTTTAGCAGAAACTAATCGGACACCTTTTGATTTTGCTGAAGGAGAATCCGAGCTGATTTATGGATTTAATATTGCATATAGAGGGGGCTGGTTTTCTCCCATTTTTATGGCTGAATATGCTCGAATTTGTTTATAGGTGTTTTATTTACTATTTTGTTTTCGGGGCATGATATTGTTTCTATTTTATTTTTTGTAAGGCGGTATTTATCTCTTTCGATTTTATTTGGTTGCGGGGGACTTTGCCTCGATTTAGTTATGATAAATTGATATACCTTGCCTGAAAGTGCTTACTGTTAAGTCCTAAGGGATTGTTAGAATCTATTTGATTAAGAAATAAAAGGTGTACTATAGACATGGCCGCTACAATGAAAGGTAAGAGAAAATGGAAGGCGATGAATAGATTTAGGGTTTCATTATCTACAGCGAATCCTCCTCAGATACATTGCACAAGCATTGTTCCTAAGTAGGGAATAGCCGATAGTAGATTTTTAATAACTGTTGGCCCTCAAAATGGTATTTGTCACCATTGAAGGTCACATCCTACGAAGGCTGCAACTATTACTAGAAGTAAAATAGCAACCCCTACTCTTCAAGTGTGAAGGTAAATATAGGAGCCGTAATATATCCCTCGTCCTACAAAGACAGATGAAGAAGAAGGCTGCGCCATTAGCATGTAGAGTACGAAGTAGCCAACCGAAGTTACCGCCTCGGCAGATGTGGATTACTCTATTGAAGGCTAACTTAATTCTTGAGACATAAGTATTGCTAAGAATAGACCTGTGACAATTTGGATGATTAAGCATAGTCCAAGGAGTGAACCAAAGTTTTCTCAATATGAAATATTAATTGGTGCCGGAAGATTTACTAATGCGTTGTTAGCAATTTTAAATAGGGAGTGGTGTAGGCGTATTGCTGTTGACATATGTTTTAGAGGTACGAAGAGATCCTTGATATAGAGACATAATCTTTACAACAGCAATTAATGTGATGAATAAGTATGAGTATTTGTTAGAATTGATGTTTCGTAAAATTTCATACTAGGAATTTCTTGGTAGGTAATTATTGATAGATGAAGATCAGAGATACAGATTGTAGTAGGTAGGAGTAGAGGATCAATAATTCAAATAAGTAATTGTAAGGTTTCACTTTTATTTTTAACTTACAGTTAAACATTCTTTTTACCTTTCGCGTTACAATTATTTGGCCACAATTCTAGTAAGTTAACTCCATCCAGCACCTTAATTTTCACTCATAATTACAAGAGAAACTAAGCACATCAAATGCATATCACAATTACCTTTTATTCTTAAAACTCCACGAATAATTTCTATGTTGTCATAGCAACACGTAAATCGCATTCTTCTTCGAACTTTTCGAAATTACACTTCCTTCTGACCTTCCACTAAATTTCGTTAAAGACCTTATTTCACTAAATCTGAAATGATGATGATTGTGAGACTGTTTCAAATGATTAGATTTTACGTATCTGGTTTTCCGGCGATGTGACGACTATTTTTTCTTTCTTCTTTCCCGATATTAGAGGCACTATCATCCTTCTCAGAATAACTTGAGTCACAACCACTTCCACCGAAGTTTGTACAATTGAAAATCTGTGCAAAATTTGTTGAATCCTGCAGTCTGTTCGTTCTGGTTTAGTGTTCATTTGCTGTGTAATTTGCTCAAATTTGTTATCCATTTGTTGAAACCTAGTATCCATCTACTGTGTTTGCCGTGTCAGTTGTTCAAATTTAGTGTCCATCTGTTGGAACTTTTGCTTCATTTGGTGTGACAAGGATTGATCTAACTGTTTTATAAGGTCAGCCACATTCGTTAATGTATTTTAAGATTACGATAAATTTTCCTTTTACTTCTCAATAAAGTGTACTCCGTGTTGACGGTTATTTATGAGTTTGCTTACTTTATTTCACACAAATCTCAAGATACTCCCGGGCGGAGAACACTATCTAAAATAATGTAACGTTTCACTTTCATTTTCAACTTACAGTCAAACATTCTTTTTTACCTTTCTGTTACAATTATTTGCCCACAATTCGAGTAAGTCAACTAGATCCAGCACCTTAATTTTTACTCATAATTACAAGAGAAATTAAGGACATCAAATGCATTTCACAATTAACGTTTATTCTTAAAACTCCATGAATATTTTTTCTGCTGTCATAGCAACACGAAACAAATAACTATCTCTAGTTACAGCAATTACCATTACATGAATATCAGTCTATCTAAACACATATACTACATTTTTCATCTTCTTCACAACATATCGTACACTCTTAAGCACCGAAGCCCAAAATTGCTACAATTAGAAATGGAAATAATTTATAAATATCAGATATACAATATCGTTGTATAATAAGATGGGAGGAATGAAGAGTGCTAATAGTAAAAGGTTAGAGGTTAAAGTAAATATTTTGTTTGGTGCTAGTCTTTTTACATAGATAAATAATACTAATATACCTCCTAGAAAGATTAGGAAGAGGATATAAGAGAATCAAGGTGATTCTGTTATAGTGGAGATGACTAAAGAAGTAATGATAGTATTAATAATGAGTATCAAGTCCATTGAGATGGGGTGAGATATTTGAACAAAAATGAATCTTAGGGTGGCTGAAATTGTGAGTAATATTCAAGTTATTTGGAGTTCAAGAGGTAGTTTATTAAAACATTATTTTTGGGAACTGAAGATGCTTTCCCTTTGATGCTCTTAGAATTGAATTCATTATTGGTTTACACGACCAACTTTTTGGTTAAACTATAAAAGCTTATGAAAATAATATTTACCTTATTTTCTTGCTTTATAATTATTTTAGGTATTACATGGTTTGTTACTCAACGTAAACACTTATTGATGGTTTTATTAAGACTTGGATTTATTGTATTGATAACCTTCTTATCATTATCCTATTCTTTAAGAAGATTATATGTTGAAAATTATTTTTGTCTACGGTTTTTAACTTTTAGTGTTGTGAGGGAAGTTTAGGTTTATCTATTTTGGTTTCTATCGTTCGAGCTCATGGAGGAGATTACTGGATTCTTTGGTTGTACTGCGATGTTAAAATACTTAATATTTATGTTATTTGTAATACATTTAGGTTTTAACTTTCAATTATGATGAATTGTTCAATTTTGTCTTATTGGAGTTTGTTTTTTTTTATTTGTAAGAGGTAATAGTATGGGACTTGTACCTTGAAGAGTAGGTTATTATATATGAAGACACGGACTAAGATATTCATTAATCTTACTAAGTATTTGAATTGTTATGCTTATCATTATGGCTAGAGATGGAGTATTAAGTAATTCATTTTATAGTGCAAGTTTTATTAGATTAGTTTTAGCTCTGGTTGTATTACATTATTTAAGAATTTCTTCTTCTAGACTGTTTATATTCTCCTTCTTTTTGAAGGATCGTCAATTCCCACTTTATTTTTAATTTTGGGTTTAGGTTACCAGCGTAAGCGTGTACAGGCAGACAAGTATTTATTATTTTATGCTTTATTTGCTTCCTTACCTCTTCTGATTGGTATTTTCCATTTAGAATATATTAAGGGTAGCTTATTGATAATTAGTGTGGGAAGTGTTATAAATTTCGGAATTTGATGTGATATTTTGCTTTAGTAGTTGCTTTCTTAATTAAAATACCTATATATTTAGTTCACCTGTGACTACCGAGGGCTCATGTTGAGGCTCCAGTAAGTGGGTCAATAATTGTAGCTGGTGTTCTCCTAAAGTTAAGAGGATATGGTTTGTTGCGCATTATAGTTTGTATGGAAAATGTAGCTGTGAGTATAAATTTGATTTGATTTCGAATCAGAGTTGTAGGGATTTCATCAGTTAGATTGGTTTGTCTACGGCAGGCGAATGTAAAATCTTTGATTGCTTATTCTTCTGTAGCCCATATGGTTTAGTATTGATAGCACTAATGACGATGGGTCTTTGAGGATTTAGTGGAGTATTGACATTGATGATTGCACATGGCTTATGTTCTTCGGGCTTATTCTTCACATTATTTTCATTAAAGGTATTTATAAACATTGCAAATATTATTTATCCCTTTGGATTTCTTATGGTACAATTTGTACCATACAGGTGTTTCATGGTACATTGCGTTTGTAACGCCCCTTTATATAACTTATCTACAATTGTATTACTAGTATAACCTACAATATACTTCTTGTAACAATTTGTATTTGGCAACCCTGTTGAAACATCATGTTCGCGGGTGCGCGCAAAGGATTCTGGGTACTCTGCCGGAAAAAGGAAAACGCAATGGGTGATAGTAATTTTCGCCTGCCAACATATTTTCGATAAATCTTGTTTATTAGTGATCATCCGAGTATCCAAAGTTGTTTTAGTTCACTTTGCAATATAGGGAACATTTCCTCCCAGTTAGTTTGTGCCATCAGTTTGAATAGCAGCAATATTTAGATGGAGTTGGGAAACAGGTTCCTGCCTTAGCCTACCACGTGAGTCGACATTGTGTGTGCGAATTTCTCAAGTTCTCTTCAATAGCTTCGTGGAGGCATATTTACATATAAAGTGTACAGTTTTGTGGAGTGGCTTTGTCACTATGCCAGTATTAACACACATATTTAGTTTGTGGCTTAAACGAAATCTTATTATGCACTGTTAAGCTCTTGGTAGCGGGGCCCCCAACCCATCCACATCGTAAATGAAGCAACGCAATGTTTGAACATCTTTTCCATCTGCAGTATCACTTTGCATCAGTTCAGTTACCTACCATGGGAGTTTCAAGATCGCATTGTCAACCCATCAAGGACAAAATAACATTCTGTGAGGGTATTCCAGGAAGCAGCCAACGTAACAAGCCGAGTGATCAGTTCGTATGGTTAATTGATTATCGTACCGTTGTAATAATCTTGAATTTATTGCACAGCAGTCCAAGCTTGTGTAACCTTATAGTCAATCTGAGCAATTATTTTCGTTTGCTATGGGCGAAGGTGAAGATGCAACAATAAGTCCTGTAAGTGGAGTAGAATCCTGTACTTTGGAGGTGTAGAGTTCCAGGCCATGAAGTTTACTTGAACGTGTTTTTCTCAGACGTTTCTTCAGTATCTTGGTAATGCAACCAGTCTTAAGGTTGTAGTGATAACCCAACGTTCGTGCCATTCACATAATTTACTCAGGTTTATAATCTTAAGTCAGCGTACTATCACCGTAGCATCGGGACTGCCCATTGTCATCCGGGAAGTGGATGCACCACCAGCTCCTCCCTGCCCGGGAAAGGGTCATTTGAAATGAGGATGTCTACCTATAATCAAACTCCAGTGTTGAATAATCCAGAGGATCAACCCAGCGATAGTGATTGGTCAATTTATCCAAGCCTCAATGTTACGTGTGTGAGTGAAGCAGTAATTCGTGTGTCTCGTGTAATCAGTGTTCTTTTGGGAAGGTTTCTCTCTCGTGTAGAAAGTGTATTTGAGAAAATGATAGCATGTCATATTTATCCAATGCCTGCCATAAGGGTAAGTACCCCATGTGTTAAGAGCCTGCCCTCGTAGCTAGCTAATAATTCTGCTTTGCACAGAATTTGTCTTCACTTTCAGTGGCTCATCGACATAATGTGTACATATTGCACCCTCTTGTGGATTTGCCAGTGCACTATTAAAATGTTGGTTTGCAGGTAATTAGTTGTACTTATCAGAAGTTTTAATTACTTCAGAAGCAGCTTATAAGTAAGATGAAGTGCATAACTTATAACTATCCTTCAAGATCATTATTGTTAAGCCACGAGCACGTCTCCACCGTTTAAAGTTTGCTTGGCCACGTAGCACAGGTTGGTCAAGAGTATTGTCCTCTTTCGTTGTCACGGTTGTGTTACAACTGATTGAACTCTTTGTAAGTTCATATTATTCTCTTTCAAGCTCCTTTTCTTAATTTCTGTCTGAAGGTGTCTTAGTTACAGTAGTGTTCCACTGCAAATTGACTACATGGTTTTTATTAGTTATGTCACAATGTCTATATTATTATGGTAAGTTACAATGTCAATGGGCGTGACTTGTTACAATGTCTTATAGCTATGTCTGTCTAACTTATCCACCTCCTGTCCACCTTAGATAATCCTACTCAGTCAGGATCGTTTGTCCGTTTTTGGCAACGTCTACTATAAGTAACCTCATTATAACATGATGTTTCTCTTGAAAAGGGTTTATTAGCCTTTTAGTAATAACTTAATGGTGTATAATGTTTGTTTATACTTATGTCTCACTCAATTCGATGTCCACCCGACTAGTCGTGGTTACTACAGTTAAATTGCTCGAGCTATTTTGTTCTAAATAAGTATTAAATCCATGGTGAACTTATTAACATAATATTCTGATTGTAGTGTGTATCCTGGGTGTATTTATCATCCCTGTAGTATGTTTTTATTTTATTAATTTTTTATGCAGTATAAGTCTAATTAGTCACATGACTGTGCAGGTTTAAGAGTTACAGAAACTTTATGTTGTTCGATTTATATCTCAATGTCAGAACACCTAGTCATTCCATTTACGCTTGTATTATAAGTATTGACTAATCTAACATGTGAATATTTACTCAGTCAAATAAATATTACCACCCATATAACCACAATTTTATGTTTGAAGATACCAAACCTTACAGGTGTATTTTTAATGGTTTAGTTTTCCTTGTTTTGTTCTCAGGTAATGAAATCACGGCACAAGGAAAGGGCTGCTCTCGGTGCACTCGTAGAGTGTACAGAGAACAGTCTCGCACAGGTTGGATTCGTTACCGTTGTATAGTTGTATTATGTCTCTTCTATCAGATCATTTAAACTGCAAGTTTATCCTGTTTTGGTGTTTGTTTACTTCTTTCCTGTGTTCTAAGCAGTTCACAGGTGGCGACCCCTTTCGTACATCTATTAACTCGGTGCTCCGGCACTGAGCGTCAAACTGAGCCGTAGCCTGCAAGGGATTAGGGCCCTCTGGGGCGCTACAGCGGTTTGTCGTTTTTGGCGACCTGATTGCCAGGATATCAGCTGGTACCTTTTGATTTTTCTTGTGTTTTAGTGATCTCTATTTGTTCTTCTCTATGTAGGTTCTTGTCGGTATCGGGTTACAATTTTTGTTTGTCAGTATCTTGTATATCTTGTATGTTTCTTAAGTTCCGAAGATGGATACCGTCGTCACTGAATGTTTCCTAAAAGAAAAAAAAGCCTAGTCGCTTTAAGTCAACTTTCATGGTAAGTGAAGTGCAGTGTTTTTTTTGACAGTGTCGGATTGGGTTGGGGACCCGCATCATATGTCAGTGAAGTAAAAGTCAATTGAGTGTTTAACGTTAGATAAACTATTTTTTCAGTGTATTCTTTTAATTTTAGTGCATGTGTTAAACTATTAGTGCCAGAATGAACAAGTCTAAGAGGAAAGCTCGTCAGTGTGGCCATTCAGGCACTTTATTAGAGTGTACTTCCTGTAATACTTGGTACTGTAAACAGTGTTCAGGATTAAGTGAAGAAGCTTTTGCCGAAAAGGGCAAGCCTAATGTTTCGTGGGATTGTAATTCATGTTGGTACAATCCCCCAATTTAGCAGATAATACTATTGAAATAGATGATGTAAACACTGGATCTTTTGTGGAGAAGAGTCAAAGTGGAAGTAGTAGTGAAGTTGGTGTTGCTTCTAATTTTTCGGATCTCCTAGCGCAGCTCACCGCCCAGATAGATTCCATCAAAGTGGTTGTAACGGAAGAAACATCGCAGCTAAGGTCAGACGTAGTTAATGAAAATTCCCAGTTGAAATCAGCCGTAACAGAAGAACTTTCGCAGGTTAGGTCAACTGTGATTAATGAAATGTCAGAGCTGAAGGACACCATGGATCGTCATATCAAAGAGCAGGACGCTCGTATAGCAGCCTTGAGTAACCAATTGGAAAATAATACTGCGGAATCGAATCATCAGATGGAAGTGGTAAATGAGAATTTAGCCTCTCAGGAAGAAACCTTACTTAATTGCTTAAGGGACAATAGTATGTGTAAGCGTCAATTGGAAGCTTTGTCTACCCAAGTGAAAGAAATCCATCAGACCAGCAACTTCTGTCTAGGACTACGGGACGAACTCGAAGCCTTGAAGGAGAAGGTTGATAGCCTTTTTGATCAAGACTACGACGAAGAAGTGGAAGAACAGAGTAACCAGTTCAATTCAGATGTTGTTAATGTGGAGCGTAGACACTTCACAGACTCTGAGAGATTTTTAGGTCTTGCTAATCCTAGTACTTGTGAAAGCAATAGTCATTCTGAAATTCCAGTGGTTGTTTCTAGTCCGTTGATTGGAACTACTTCAGTAACCACCACTTCTTGTCTTCGCCCCGCCAAGGTCAATCTGTCCCAGGTACAGCGTTTCTTTAATAATGTTGGTTGTGTTTCCACTGCTTCTTCTCATGGTATGCCGCATAGTCATTGTACTCATTCTGAGCCTATGGTTTCGCGACAAAGGTTTTGATAGTCGGAAGGCTGATAGTTTTCCTGGTTATGAGCAAAACAATTTATTCAACCCTTTCAATTCTCAAAATCTTTAATCAAGGAATGACTTGCCTTGTGTCTCGTCAGTCACTGTCGGTCGTGGTGACTCTGCCTACCCAAGAGCTTCCACCTTGGAGCCAGATGTCCCCTCTTTTCTGTCCAATGGTTGTCCATTGTCTAGCATTAATGGCAATAATAATAATGGTCATGGTTTGAAGTCTTTACGTTTATCAGACTTGAGTCATTTTCGTGAGTTCACAGGGAATGTATTGGAAATTTCCCCACTTGATTTCTTGCAACAATTAGAACAGAATTTTAGGTTATTGAATCTTGATCCCGAATATCAAGTGTTAGTTGTCATGAGAGCTATGAAAGATTCTGCTGCTTGTTGGATCTCGCAGGTCTCAGATCAAATTCATTCATATCATGACTTTAAACGTCTTTTCTTGTCGCAGTATCTAAATCCAAAAGTTTGTAGGGCTCAGTGGAGATATTTGTTGTCTACCAAGTATAACCCCAGCATTCATGGAAAAGCTTCTGAGTTTGTATGGAAACTTTCCAAAGGTCTGAGAATGCTTAAGAATAACATGTCACAAACAGAGTTAGTGGATTATGTGATTGATACATTACCTCCAGAATACCAATTTACCTTAAGTCAAGTGGAAATCACTTCTGTTTCTGAGCTCGCCGAGCGCTTGATGAGATTGGAAGTGCCTGATAAGACTAAGTTACTAAATAGTCCTTTAATGTCTTTAGAGTCATTTAGTTTTAAACGTAAAGCAGGTAATGATAACGACACTCCTAGTAAGAGTAAGAAACGAAATGTGCATTTCGATGTTAAGCTTGCCACTACTATGATCAATGAAAATAATAATGAACAAGGTAGCTCTGGTGCTAATTCCAATTCTGAAAATAAGGTAACTACTAAAGAGAAATGGGCTCAAGTAGGATATGCCAATGTAAAGGATTACTTAGGTAATAATCCTCCTGGTAATAACAATAACAATAGTAATAACAATAATGGTAATTTCAGGCGTAATAACCGAAGAAGGTTTGGCTTTGGTAATCGTAATAATAACAATGGTAGTAATAATTTCAACAATAGGCAGAATAATACCAATTTTAACAACAGACAGAATAATCGTAACATTACACGAGTAAACGTTAGAAATAGAAATTCTAGTAGAAATGCTAATAATCAATCAGGAAATTCTTGTGAACAGGCTGAACCTATTTTATCTTGCTGTAATTGTAGTCATTGTCCTAACGTTAGGAACAACCATGAAAGTATGGGTGTAAGTTCTCAAACCGTCTCTGAGCCTTATGCTCAATGTAATGCAGCTTTAAATTAACAGGGCAGACTCCTGATTGGTCGCCTGGAGCCCGCCAAGATTGTAGTCAGCGACCAGAAGCTATGTTATCTAGCAGAACTAATGGTACCTGGTTTACTCAGTCTCCTCTCCAAGTTTACTTTATTTTGAATGAAAATTCACATGACAGTGTTAGTGAAAATAGTGCTTTCATAAAGTCACCGTACTTGTCAGGCCGGATAGCCGGTTTATATCTATCTTGTATAATCGATAGTGGGTGTGAAGCTAACCTTTTGAGTTATGATAAGTAGAAAGGAATCGTAGAAGTGTTGCCTACCGCCAAGTTAGTGCCAGCTAAGCATGTAACTTTGCAAGCTTTCGTGGGTGATAATAAACACCGAGTTAAAGGCCAGAAGACTTTGTATCTAGAATTCTCTGGCCACGTTCTCCAAGTTTCTTTCTTCATTGTGGAAGGTATGAAATCAGACGTCCTTCTAGGAACTCCTTTCTTGAACAAATACAGCTGTGTGGTGAACTTTTCTAACCGTATTCTTACATTCAAAGATCTAGATGGTAAGCCAGCTAAGCTGAATCTGAACTCTTTATGGATAGGTTCAGTGGAACCAGAGCCTTTAATACAAGAAGTAAACCAAGAAGACGATTATTTGGTGCCAGGGAGCGAAATTCGAGATACCATCTTGTCCAGAACTGATTTAGCCGAGGATGTTAAATCCAGATTAGTAGATTTACTAATTCGTTACAGGGAGTTATTCTCCGAGCGACCTAGACCAGTGAAAATAAAGCCTCTAAAGATCGAACTTACTGATGAAGAGCCAGTGGTGTGTAAGCCGTATCCAATAGCCTACTCAATGCGAGAACCATTCAGGAAGCTCCTGCAGAATTGGCTTGAATGGGGAGTGATCGAAGAAAGATTGTCACCGTATTTAAACCCTGTGCACTGTGTCTACAAATCAGATAAGCAGTCTATTAGGCCCACGTTGGATTTAAGACACCTAAATAGGAAGGTAATAACTGCTAATGTGCGCTTGGAGCCCATACAAGATATTTTAGCTCGCCTTAAAGGTTCTATGTTATTTTCCTCATTCGACTGTAAGGACGGATACTATTGTCTACCCTTGGAAGAGGACTCCTACGAGAAGACAGCTTTCTTATTTGAAGGTAGGCAATATTGCTTTCGTTATCTAGTGATGGGACTAAAATCCGCCACGAGTTTGTTCCAGTTCGTCATGAACAGCATTTTCGACTTGTCTACAAAACATTTTGTCTCCTGCTATTTAGACGACCTTCTTTGTTTTTCACCCTCTATAGATCAGCACTTGGAGCATCTACAATTTATTCTGTACACGTTGAACAAGTTGAACTTTTCTCTAAATTTTCGTAAATGTAGATTTTTGTTTCCAGAACTGTTATTTATAGGACATGTTATATCTGGTCGAGAAGTTAAAGTTATCTCTAAGCTAAAAGAAACTATCAGGAATTTTCCAGTGCCAAGAACTCGTAAGCAGCTACGTCAATTTTTGGGCATAGCCAATTGGCGTCGCAAATTCATTAACGACTACGCCGAGTTAACAGAAGATTTGGTGCATCTCCTGCATAAGGAAGTGAAATTTCAATTTGGTCCAAAGCAACTAGAAGCTTTTGAGTCACTAAAGCAAGAGTTAATCTCTCCTCCTGCCTTAGCATTGCCTGACATGGGTAAAACCTTTCACATCTTTTCAGATTCCTCTGCCATAGCCATTGGCGGATATATTGGTCAGTACGAAGGTGACGAATTTAGAGTTATTTCTTATGCTAGTAGACGTATCAAACCCACTGAAATGTCATTGTCTATTTTTCAGAGAGTTGTTAGCTGTAGTATTTCTCTATGAGAGGTTCGCAGATTATATTCTTGGTAGAGAAACTGTTGTCCATACAGACAACAAAGCCATAACACATCTGAAAACTATACGCAATCTAGACTCCAGAACCACTAGATTATTGTTAAAACTTCAGGATTATAATTTGCAGTTCGAACATCTGTCCTCTGGTGAGAACTATATTGCTGACGTCATTTCACGTAATCCTCCTGATGAGGATGAGTCTGGTAATACTATGTACATGGTGAATGTTGTGTTTAGAAATTTAACCCAATCCTCTTTCTTACAGCTAATGTCTAAAAAACAGCAAAACGATGCTTTTGTTAGTAAATGTTTAACTAAATTGGAAGAAGGTAATTCAAATTATTGTAAACATTTGAATTTAGTATATGTTAAGCAATCTAATGTTTGGAAATTAATGATTCCTAAAAGTCTAGTGCATGTAGTAATTGACGAAATTCACAAGGAAGCACATTTTGGTTCCAGGAAATGTTACTTGCATTGTAAAAAGCTTTTCTATCGGCCGAATATGAAGCGTGATATTGCTAAATTTATAAATGATTGTGAGATTTGTGCAACAACTAAACCATGTTCTCAGGCCAAGGTACATCAAATTTGTCATGTAGAGGCAGACCGCCCACATTGTAAATTAAGTGTAGATCTCATAGGGCGTTTACCAAAGAGTAACTCTTATTCGTACATATTATCTGTCTTAGATGTTTATAGTAAATTTCTTGTGTTGTATCCAGTAAGGAATGCTAATGCCAAAGAAATTATTTCTATCTTTACTAAAAGATATTTTTACCATTATCCGATTCCCCAGGAACTCATCACTGATAGGGGAGCACAGTTTGTTTCTTGCTTATGGCGCCTCTTTTGTCGCAGGAATGGCATTCAGCACTTGTTATTGAGTCCGTACAATCCTAAATCCAACCCCGTGGAAAGGTACCATTCAGAAGTTTCTCGCCTGTTAAGAGTATTTATTAATAAGGATCATACTCAATGGAGTCAAAAATTGTCAGAGGTTCAGTCACTGTTAAATCACTCTGTGTCTCTTACTACTGGATATGCTCCTTCAGAGCTTTTTCTTAATTTTTCAGCGCTAGATAACTTCAAGAAAGAGTTAGATTGGCCTTCAAAGTTTGGTGAAGTAGACCATAAGTTTAGACATCAGTCAGTATTGTTGAATACCAGGAAAAGTCTTAGGAAAAATAATTCTAAGGTCAAAACCAAAGGTATTGAAATCAAAATTGGTGATCTTGTTTTTGTAAAAAATCAGAAACATAGCTCTATGATAGACAAGACTATTAGCAAATTCTTTTTGAAATATTTAGGTCCATTTTTAGTCATAAGTGTGGAAAATAACGCAGTAAGTCTGGTAAATTTAAATAATGAATGGATTGGTACTCATAATTTGGATAATGTCAAATTGTTTAACTGTTCTCTGGAAAAACGCCAGGAACTTTTGGTGAATACGTACTTATAAAAAAACTGTTTGGTCAAAGTTGTTTTTTCTTTAGCCTGGGCGAGGTTGTAACTCCCCTTTATATAACTTATGCACAATTGTATTACTAGTATAACCTACAATATACTTCTTGTAACAATTTGTATTTGGCAACCCTGTTGAAACATCATGTTCGCGGGTGCGCGCAAAGGATTCTGGGTACTCTGCCAGAAAAAGGAAAACGCAATGGGTGATAGTAATTTTCGCCTGCCAACATATTTTCGATAAATCTTGTTTATTAGTGATCATCCGAGTATCCAAAGTTGTTTTAGTTCACTTTGCAATATAGGGAACATTTCCTCTCAGTTAGTTTGTGCCATCAGTTTGAATAGCAGCAATATTTAGATGGAGTTGGGAAACAGGTTCCTGCCTTAGCCTACCACGTGAGTCGACATTGAGTGTGCGAATTTCTCAAGTTCTCTTCAATAGCTTCGTGGAGGCATATTTACATATAAAGTGTGCAGTTTTGTGGAGTGGCTTTGTCACTATGCCAGTATTAACACACATATTTAGTTTGTGGCTTAAACGAAATCTTATTATGCACTGTTAAGCTCTTGGTAGCGGGGCCCCCAACCCATCCACATCGTAAATGAAGCAACGCAATGTTTGAACATCTTTTCCATCTGCAGTATCACTTTGCATCAGTTCAGTTACCTACCATGGGAGTTTCAAGATCGCATTGTCAACCCATCAAGGACAAAATAACTTTCTGTGAGGGTATTCCAGGAAGCAGCCAACGTAACAAGCCGAGTGATCAGTTCGTATGGTTAATTGATTATCGTACCGTTGTAATAATCTTGAATTTATTGCACAGCAGTCCAAGCTTGTGTAACTTTATAGTCAATCTGAGCAATTATTTTCGTTTGCTATGGGCGAAGGTGAAGATGCAACAATAAGTCCTGTAAGTGGAGTAGAATCCTGTACTTTGGAGGTGTAGAGTTCCAGGCCATGAAGTTTACTTGTACGTGTTTTTCTCAGACGTTTCTTCAGTATCTTGGTAATGCAACCAGTCTTAATGTTGTGGTGATAACCCAACGTTCGTGCCATTCACATAATTTACTCAGGTTTATAATCTTAAGTCAGCGTACTATCACCGTAGCATCGGGACTGCCCATTGTCATCCGGGAAGTGGATGCACCACCAGCTCCTCCCTGCCCGGGAAAGGGTCATTTGAAATGAGGATGTCTACCTATAATCAAACTCCAGTGTTGAATAATCCAGAGGATCAACCCAGCGATAGTGATTGGTCAATTTATCCAAGCCTCAATGTTACGTGTGTGAGTGAAGCAGTAATTCGTGATCTCGTGTAATCAGTGTCCTTTTGGAAAGGTTTCTCGCTCGTGTAGAAAGTGTATTTGAGAAAATGATAGCATGTCATATTTATCAAATGCCTGCCATAAGGGTAAGTACCCCATGTGTTAAGAGCCTGCCCTCGTAGCTAGCTAATAATTCTGCTTTGCACAGAATTTGTCTTCACTTTCAGTGGTTCATCGACGTAATGTGTACATATTGCACCCTCTTGTGGATTTGCCAGTGCACTATTAAAATGTTGGTTTGCAGGTAATTAGTTGTACTTATCAGAAGTTTTAATTACTTCAGAAGCAGCTTATAAGTAAGATGAAGTGCATAACTTATAACTATCCTTCAAGATCATTATTGTTAAGCCACGAGCACGTCTCCACCGTTTAAAGTTTGCTTGGCCACGTAGCACAGGTTGGTCAAGAGTATTGTCCTCTTTCGTTGTCACGGTTGTGTTACAACTGATTGAACTCTTTGTAAGTTCATATTATTCTCTTTCAAGCTCCTTTTCTTAATTTCTGTCTGAAGGTGTCTTAGTTACAGTAGTGTTCCACTGCAAATTGACTACATGGTTTTTATTAGTTATGTCACAATGTCTATACTATTATGGTAAGTTACAATGTCAATAGGCGTGACTTGTTACAATGTCTTATAGCTATGTCTGTCTAACTTATCCACCTCCTGTCCACCTTAGATAATCCTACTCAGTCAGGATCGTTTGTCCGTTTTTGGCAACGTCTACTATAAGTAACCTCATTATAACATGATGTTTCTCTTGAAAAGGGTTTATTAGCCTTTTAGTAATAACTTAATGGTGTATAATGTTTGTTTATACTTATGTCTCACTCAATTCGATGTCCACCCGACTAGTCGTGGTTACTAAAGTTAAATTGCTCGAGCTATTTTGTTCTAAATAAGTATTAAATCCATGGTGAACTTATTAACATAATATTCTGATTGTAGTGTGTATCCTGGGTGTATTTATTATCCCTGTAGTATGTTTTTATTTTATTAATTTTTTATGCAGTATAAGTCTAATTAGTCACATGACTGTGCAGGTTTAAGAGTTACAGAAACTTTATGTTGTTCGATTTCTATCTCAATGTCAGAACTCCTAGTCATTCCATTTACGCTTGTATTATAAGTATTGACTAATCTAACATGTGAATATTTACTCAGTCAAATAAATATTACCACCCATATAACCACAATTTTATGTTTGAAGATACCAAACCTTACAGGTGTATTTTTAATGGTTTAGTTTTCCTTGTTTTGTTCTCAGGTAATGAAATCACGGCACAAGGAAAGGGCTGCTCTCGGTGCACTCGTAGAGTGTACAGAGAACAGTCTCGGACAGGTTGGATTCGTTTACCGTTGTATAGTTGTATTATGTCTCTTCTATCAGATCATTTAAACTGCAAGTTTATCCTGTTTTGGTGTTTGTTTACTTCTTTCCTGTGTTCTAAGCAGTTCACAGGTGGCGACCCCTTTCGTACATCTATTAACTCGGTGCTCCGGCACTGAGCGTCAAACTGAGCCGTAGCCTGCCAGGGATTAGGGTCCTCTGGGGCGCTACACGTTATTTCTCTTCTATTTGAGCTTTTTCGTCCACTTTTTTTAAGTCCAGAGGCATTGTAGAAGACATTACGTATGGTTTCAGACCGTCCTGCGTCCAGACATAGGAGGTGATGTGATAATTTTGAAATATATATTTTCTCTTATAAAGCCTATGTTCATTATTTTTTGGCGAGCTTATTTTTGAACGTAGAAGATTGGAATTTTGCACAAACATTTACCCTACCGCGTAGTATTTCCCAGATTTCTTCTCAGATTTCTCCGTTAAAACATGGGGGATACAGAGGGACAAAGTGTTGAAAAGGGGATATTTTTACCCCCAAAATCCCGTTTTTCGTCATTTTTCCGCCTTAGATACATGATGGAGACACGTGAGTCATGCCGTCTGAAAGGATGTTCGATTCTGAAGAAAATGATATGCAAACCATGATCCTAGAGTAATTAGGGATGTCTCAGGAAATTTTTTCCCTGAGATCACGGTGTTTTGCGGTAATTTGGGGCATTGTGGGGATTCTTGATAAACATTTCTCCCACCTTTACTGTTCAAGATAGAAACTTGAAATTTGGTACACGTATTCAGTCTACCAGGTACTATTTATCAGAATTTTTTGAGATCTCCATGTTCACACAGAGCCGCTCCAGAGGATCCCAAAGTTGGAAAGAATATCCCCCCCTCGAGAAATTTTCCTTTGACATCACTTTTCCCTCTTCTGGTATATGGTATGGGCGTGCAAGTGATACCATTTGAAAGCCAGCTCTATTCTAAAGACAATGAGGTATGAACCATGATCCTAGGATAAATAGTGACGATGCAGTAGCTGCTTGACTGAAAGTCTAAAAAATAGCCTAAAAAGCCAGGATCCCGAAAGGGTTATTAGCAATTCTAATGGTATTTATAAACCTTGCTCGATTAAATAAACATTGCTGATAGCAATATGTACTGGAAATTAGTATTTATTTCATACCCACAGTCGTCAGGGGATGATTACCAATGCCCTGAACCCATCATTGCCATACCAAAAGTTGATACGGTCAATGATCTCGGGTTTCTATGGATAGAGACCTATGGTTGTCAAAAGAACTGTCCCCGAAAGGTCCCCGTTTCTTGGCAAATTAATGCAAGTCTGTGACTTGTTGGCAAATGAGACAATTGTCCAAGTGGTTTGTTTGGTTAAAATATTTAGTAAAATACAGTGGCAGAAATAAAACAGAAAGTTCATTTTTAAAACGAGTCTGAAACAAGTCAAAATACGTGGAAACCACCACGCATATCCATCTAAGCGTAAAAAACCTTGTTTATGAAGTAATAAGTTCATTTATCTGCACAACCATACTCACACATACAAGTGCAAATGTCAACATCTAAAACTGCCTGAACTTCTTTTTTCATTAGAAATAAATGAAAAAGAAGAAAATGGAGGTCTAGAAGTCACGATCGACTGACCCACTTACACAACCTGACCCATTTAACCCACTGACCCACTCCATCTCTGATTTTAAAATGACCTACTTCATTTAAAAGACAAAAAAATATTCTACACAACCTTTTCTATATTGCGGATATTGGCTTGATACATTTACTAGATGAGAAGGTAATTTCTTCTTAAGATCAGAATTTAATATTATTCAAAAGTCTATCTTGAAGTGGATAGAATCTACCTTCCAAAGGTATAAGAAATGATATCCCAACCCCGAAAACTATAAATTCGACAAATACTTCAGCAAATGTTTACATTTAATTTTTCAGGTTTCCCAGTCCCTCAGCCTCTGAAAATGGAGATGAATTTGGACATAAACGTCGTTATGTGCATCACTCTTCATCTCAACGACCAATAAAGCAATGGATAACACACTCCGATCAATCGTTTTACATTAGTTCTAGATGTAACTCTTCCAAACTTCCATTCCTTGGAGCATCTTACTACCACAATATTTTTTTCTTATATTGAAAGTAATATGTCTGCCACGTTTTATAAATTGGCATTAGACATTCCGATGTTACGCTGGAATATACATACATTAAAACAGGGCGTCGTGAAGACACGTGAAAGAGATATATAATTAGAACTTAATACTGGAAAATATTTTTAAATATTATTTTGAATTTTGTTCTGAGTCATATTTTTATTTCTACACGTACAAAACAATTATCCAATGTTTCAAAAAGATCTATTCAAGTAACATTAAATGAAGTTGGTCACCTCCCTAACGGGAAGAGGAGGGGCAACTTTAAAATTTTAAATAGAATCCCACTATGTTTATTGCAGATTCGGATTCTGCGACCAAAAACACGTAACTTTTACTAAAAGTACTTTTTCATTATCTTTCTAGATGGTGCTAAAATCGCAAAAACGTATTAATATGATCTGAGTCACCTGAGGTGGATAATAATCGAAACATCTCAACAAATACATTTGAGACTCAAAAACAACGAAACACGTATCCAATATTTTAAAAAGATATGTTCCACTAACATAAAACGAAATTGTTTTCCCCCTTTCTAACGGGTAAGGAGAGGCAACTCTAAAATTTTAAGTGAAAACCCCCTATTTTGATTGCAGATTCAGATTCTGCGACCAACAACACGTAACTTTTACTGGAAGTACTTTTTCGTTATCTTTCTAGATGGCTTTAAGATTGGACAAAAGTTTTAATATGATCTACGTCATCTGAGGTTGATAATAATCGAAACATGAGGAGAAATTCAGTTGAGATTCAAAAGAACGAAACACTCCAATATTTCAAAAAATCTACTCAAGTATCATTAAGTGAAGTGAAGTTGAATTTTAAGTGAAGTTGAATTTTAAATGGAAAACTCCTATTTTTATTGCAAATTCCGATTCTGCGACGAAAAAAATAACTGTTACTGGAAGTACTTTTTTATTATTTATCTAGATGGCGTTATAATCGAAAAAAGTTAACATGACTATACGTAAACTGAGGTCGGTAATAATCGAAGTATCTAGAGAAATATATTTGAGATTCAGAAATCACGAAACGGGTGTCCAATTTTTTAAAGATCTATTAAATTAGCATTAAAATTTGTTGCTCCCACCCTCCCTAAGTAGTACTTTTTTCGTTATCCTCCTAGATGGAACTGTAATCGCAAAACTGCCATCATACGTCACCTGAGGTGAATAATAAACTAAATATCTCGAGAAATATACTCCAGAGTCCAAAATCACGTAATACTTGTCCAGTATTTTAAAGAGATCTATTCAAATAAATACCGAAGTTTTAGTATTTAGAAAAGTACGCAAATGTGCTCTTGTAAAATTAATGCAATACGCAGTTAATCAGAGGAAGATATGCTTATCTGTTACTCCTATGACATGACTTTGAATATTTACTGTTGACAGTAAGTTAAGGTCGAGCAACGTAGAAGCGATTTCAGTTGATAGTCCTATCGCACTATCGCAAATCTAGCTCTTGTGTTCCAACTTATTTGTGTTATAGCTCTCAAAGTTCTAACGCTCTCTTTACTTAAATAAGTAGATTGGTAAAGAAGAAATAATGGTTGATCCCAACAAGAAAGGATATCTATCCTGATTATACGAGGATGGAGCGATCGCCAAAGATCATATGCTGAAGTAAGGGCAATATTTAACGAAAAGTTTTGTGATCCACACAATCCTATTTCAAGATCAACTGTCGAGCGCACCGTAAGTCGCTTCAAGGAAGCGGGATGATGAAGGATCGTGATATTCCTGGTCGACCAAAATCGGGGACAGCTGAGGACAAACAATTTGCGCAGTCATTTGTTGAACACCCTCACCTTATCACGCGTAAAGCTGCCGAACAACATGTCACATGTCCGTGACAAGAATGTTAAAGAAAATCAAGTTTTATCCATACAATATCCATTTGATACACCAACTGAATGAAACTGACTTTCATGGCAGTGTAGAATTCTGTGAAGATATGACGAAACGAATTGCTGATGATCCTACTTTTCTTAGCAGCATTGTGTTCTCTGATGAAGCCACGTTCCAATTAACCAGTCACGTTAATCGCCAAAATTGCAGATTTTGGTCTGACAGCAATTCTCATTGGTCTTCTCCAACACACACTCAACATCTTGAAAAGTTGAATATCTGGTTGGCAATGTTGAATAATACAATCATTGGTTTCTTTAATGGCAATTTGACCTCAGAACTCTATGAGAATATGCTTAGAAATCAAGTAGTCCCTGCAATCAGAGACACAGTAGAATGCAATTTCGGCCGTACATGATTCCAGCAAGATGATGCAGGACCGCACTACGGTGTAAATATGTGGGAATTTCTTAACACAGAATGTCCAGACGATGGATTGGCAGAAGACGAGAGATTGAGTGGCCCAGCTCGTTTTCCTGATTCATCGCCGCTGGACTGTTTCTTCTGGGGATATCTGAAAGCCGTGTCTAACAAACAACGCCAATCACTTTGGACAATCTTCGTCAAATTATTACTGATGAATGTGCAATTATTGAACCGGACTTCATAAGTTGGATTTTAGTTGCTGTAGTTGGATTTTTACTATCGAATTGGTCACTGTCACATCGAGAAAGGTGCAGAGTTTGAGCACATGCTCTGAAACGTCAGCTACACTTTGTTAGCTGCTTATGTTATAAACAGCAAAATCGTGAAAAGCAATAGGACTCATGGTAATAAAGTAGGTATACTTCGAAGAGAACGGAAAGACAGTACGTGACTGATAAACATGATGTGTAGTTACACATTCTGTCTCTACGGCGACGTAAATCTAGGTGGCAGAAAACAAAGGCAGGACAATATTTTGTGTTCTCGATTGTCATGTAAAATGGACGGTAAAAGTGTTGAACGCAGTTACAGATATACTAAAAACTAAGTGTGTCAGGAACCCTGATAACACTAGTCAACAAGGTTTCTGTACAAGAAATCTGAATAGTGTTCTAGCTAAGTTGAGTGCGTTAAATTCGAAAACGAAATCAGTTTTTGTCTATCAGGCTCAGTTTTCTTGAGGCATGCTAAACCTCCTTATTGAAATCCTTGAAAATCGGTAGAAATGCTGCTGCATATGGATTATTTTGCCATGGCTGAATTTAAGTAACGTGCAGATTTATTGATTCAAAAAAAGTGAGGGAAGATTAGATAAAATCGAGAAAAGTGAAAAGAATTCCGATGTATGCCTCTGAGGTCAAGGAACATACTCCAAGAAATGAATGGCGTTTGTAAACACTGCCGATGAGTCATATTCAATTACATAGAATTGCGTTGTGATTCGGTCCACCTGTGTCGCAGCATTGTGAGTTCTGATGGCGTGGTAGGTTGTTGCATGTTGTTCTAGGTTAATGAAATTTGAGTGTTGTGCCCATTCAGAAGAGAATGTTTAGTACCTGTGTCAATAGGCAAATTATTTTTGCATCTGTGGAGAGGTCACTCTCAAGTCGCGACAATTGACCGTACTCGTAAAGAAGTGCTACGAACATTTATTTATTTATTTATTTATGACTTCTTTTACGTGGCGAACATTATTTCGGCCTCCAGAAAATATGATAATGAAAGACAATGAATTTGGTAGCGAGCATGAAGAAGATTCAGAAGATGGGGGATCCACTCATGCCGACCCAACATTTTCCCCTGTGAATTAAATACTCCACACATTTTGACACAAGGTGATCTCAACTATCTTGTTCGCGATTTAAATGTGTCTAAGCAGCAATCTGAGCTTTTAGCTTCGTGATTGAAAAGATGAAATCTTCTTTCTCGCGATGCAAAAGTGATCGCCATGCTATTTCCCTGAATATCTCGACAGAAGATGACGTTGTTTCTTGTAACAATATTGACTCCGTTATAGAGACCCTTGGCCATGCATACTATAGTGTAACTGAGTGGCGTCCGTTCGTAGATTTTAGTACATTGAGTCTTAAAGCAGTTCTTCTCCACAACGTGAACACATTTCTTTCTGTTCCGATTGCTGACGCAGTTCACCTGGAGAATTCTTTTCAGACATTTAGACTGCTTCTCACTGTTATGAAATATCAGAAATACAAATGGAGTACCCGTGGAGATATAAAGGTAATTCTAATTCTTGGTTGGCATGCATCCGGGGTATACAAAGTACTGCTGCTTTCTATGCGAGTGGGACAGCAAGGACAGAAAAAATCAGTATTGTGGAAAAATGGCCTGATCACAATGAACTGCTGCCTGGACATACAAATATGGCGAACACTCCTCTATTTGACCCTGAAAATGTGTATTTACCCCCACTCTACATTAAATTGGGCCTTATCGAAAACTTTGTGAAAGGCATGGACCTAACATCACTTGCATTCATGTACTTGTGACAGAAGTTCCCAAAGATCAGTGATGCTAAAATAAAGGAAGGGATATTTGTAGGACCGCAAATTATGGAATTAATGAATTGTGATAATTTTTTGACTTGTTGAATGGTGTTGAGAAAGTGGCATGGTTGTTCTTTGTAAGTCTGTGCAAAAACTTTTTAGGAAACCATAAGGCAGAGAATTATGGCAATAATGTACATGAACTACTGAGATTATATCAAAATATGGGATTTAATATGTCACTTAAACTCAATTTCTTGAACGACCATTTGGACTTCCCGGATAACCTTGGTGCCATTAGTGACGAACATGGTGAACGCTATGACCAGAATATTTCTAAAATGGAAAAGCATTATCAAGGGGAGTGGGGTGCAGCAATGTTGTCCGATTATTGCTGGACTTTACGAGAGACTTTCCTTAGGTAAAGTTTCGCAGGAAATCGAGCAGAAAACATTTTTAGGTAAGTGTCTTAATTTTTACTTAATTCTATGCTACTCATTCCTTTTATTCCTTTGTGAACTAATACCAATTTTTAAAAACTTTATATAAGGAGCTATTGTTGCGAGATCAGTCGTAATGGCAAGTGCATAACACGTAAGCTGCCATAGGCATGCACAAAAACCACTTTCACATGAAAACTGAGCCAGATGGAGAAATTCTGAAATTTGATCTGGATTCTGGGCCAAATTATTTTCCACAAACAGTTTTGTTCTTATGACAGAAACTTTATTTATTTATTTATTTATTGTATACCAGAGTAATTTATCTAAACTTTGAGTTAGGTAAAGCATCTACTGTCTCTGGAATGATGCAAAGAGTGTGCCAAGAACTAGACTATCAGATTGATAGTCTAATTACAAAATTCACTCATATTAAGTATCTTTCACGTGAAGCATGCATTAAGAATCTTCTTTTTACTTTTTCTATAACATAAACCGCATGCAATTACGACTAAATAAATCTGAATTATTAACTCTTCAGATCGGGAAGCTCACTTACAATATACTACTATATCAATTAAATTTCTATGTGCTTTATAAACGTTTTGTAAAATTCTCCTGTGAAATATTTCTTTTACGTCTACGTGTGAAATAATGATTGTACCTACAGATGTTTACGTGTCACGTGATATTTAACGAGCATATGTGTATACTAGATCTTCATGTTTCTAAAACATAATAACTTTGCATTTCACATGACAATGATTTACCACGGTTTTATTAAAATATAAATAAGATTAATTTAATTTATATCTAGGCCTTTTACAAATATTTTATATGTGTTTCGCGATTTTTGAATCGATATATTTAGTTCATTATCTATTAGACATATGGTATTCAACTTTTGCGATTACACTATCATCTAGTAAAAGTTTTGGTCTCAAAATCCGAAATTGCAATAAAAATAAGAGGGTTTCTATTTAAAACTTGAAAGTTGTCCGCTCTTCTCCCTGTTAAGGACGGGGAGGGCAACTTCGTTTAATGTTAGTTGAATAGATCTTTTTGAAATGTTGTAAATGTGTTTCTTGGTTTTTGAATGTCAAGTGTATTTCCCCAGATGTATCAATTATTATCAACCTCAGGTGACGTAGAACACATTAATAGTTTTCTGCGATTATAGCGCCAACTAGAAAGCTATCGAAAAAGTACTTCAACTAAAAGGTACGTATTTTTGGAACAGGAATTCGAATCTGCAACAAAAATAGTTTGTTTCTATCTAAATCTGTAAAGATTCCCCGTAGTCTCCCAGTTAGGGATGGTAAGTGTTACTTCATTTAATGTTAGTTGAATAGATCCTTTTGAAATATTGGATACGTGTTTCGTGGTTTTTGAATCTCAAGTGTAATTCTCCAGACGTTTCGATCATTATCAACCTCAGGTGATGTAGATCACATTGATTTTTTCTGCTATTATAGCGCTATCTAGAAAGCTATCGAAAAAGTACTTCAACTAAAAGGTACGTATTTTAAGACACGGAATTCGAATCTGCAACAAAAATAGTTTGTTTCTATCTAAATCTGTAAAGATTCCCCGTAGTCTCCCAGTTAGGGATGGTAAGTGTTACTTCATTTAATGTTAGTTGAATAGATCCTTTTGAAATATTGGATACGTGTTTCGTGGTTTTTGAATCTCAAGTGTAATTCTCCAGACGTTTCGATCATTTTCAACCTCAGGTGACGTAGATCACATTAATAGTTTTCTGCTATTATAGCGCTATCTAGAAAGCTATCGAAAAAGTACTTCCAGTAAAAGTTACGTATTTTAGGTCGCGGAATTTGAATCTGCAATAAAAATAGGTTGTTTTCATTTAAAATTGTAAAATTTCCTCCACCTTTCCCCGTTAGGGAGGATGAGAGCATCTTCATTTAATGCTAGTTGAATAGATATTTTTGAAATATTGGATATATGTTTCGTAGTTTTTGAATCTCAAGTGTATTTCTCGAGATGTTTCGATTATTATCCACCTCAGGTGATGTAGATCATATTAACACTTTTTTTTTGGAATATAGCACCATCTGGAAACATAACTAAAAAGCACTTAAACTAAAAGTTATGTATTTTTGATCGGGGAATTCAAATTTCGCAATAAAAACATTGGGACTCCATTTAAGATTTTAAAGTTGACCCATTCTTGCCTCGGTAGGAAGGGGAAGGGCAACTTCATTTAATGTTAGTTGAGTAGATCTCATTGAAATATTGCATATGTGTTTCGCGGTTTTTGAATCTCAAATGCATTTCTATAGATGTTTCAATTATTATCCACCTCAGGTGACGCAGATCATGTTAAAACTTTTTTTTGCGATTTTAGCGCCATCTAGAAAGATAATGAAAAATTACTTTTATTAAAAGTTACGTGTTGTTGGTCCCTGAATCCGAATCTGCAACCAAATAGGGGGTTTCCATTTAAAATTCCGTTAAGGACGGGGAGGACAACTTTGTTTTATGTTAGTTGAATAGATCTTTTTAAAACATTGGATATATGTTTCGTGGTCCTTGAATCTCAGCTGTATTTCTCTAGGCATTCCACTATCCCTACCTTTCTGTTAGACACTATATATATATATATATATATATATATATATATATATATATATATATATATATATATATATATATATATATATATATATATATATATAACATAGCGAGAAACAGAGAGAGAGAGCGGTCAAGGCATCGCCTCATCCATATTAGAAGAACGTATCACTAATTGAACTCAAACCCTATGTAAAGAATTTCCGTTGTGGCATGCTGCATAAGGACAAATCCAGTCACTTCACGCGACCTTTGGAGTTCAGGGATGTTTTGTGGTCGCTTTGGGACTATTGACGTGTTAGTCTGGAACAAAGATCCGTATTTGGATATTATCTGTTTATACTCTTTCTTTATGCCCATAAGTATAATTCAAGAACGTAAATTATATGCTGTAATGAAAATGTCAAGAAGTAAACTCTATATGAAAAATAGCTGGAAATAAATACACTACATAACCTATTTATTGCTATTTCACGATTTTCTTAAAGGAGCAGCTTCAGTAAAAAACAAGTTTGGTGCAATAGCAAGAGTAAAAAAATAAGAAATACGTATTTTTAAAAATCTTCATAGGCTGTGTCGTTCAACTTTTATAGGTGTTTGTTTATGATTACTCGTAAATGCTGACGTCACCCGTGGGCTAGTGAGTAACTCAGTGTGAGTCAGCAACAACTCATTTTTGCACAGCTGATAAACCTTTAATAGTTCAGTGGATTTAATAGATTGTTTTCGGTTCATTAGCAGTGTTGCTTTGTGTTGAATTCTTGAGGCACGCTTTTGTTAGTTTTTTTTTTCATACAGCCAGAGGCAGATCTGAAAGTTAAAAACTAGGGTGCCAGCCAGACTCCGGGCTGTGATAAGTATATCATGAATTTACTAAAAACTTTCACAAATATATAAATAACAGCTTAAATTAATTTAGTCCCTCAAAAATCTGGGGCTCTAATTACTCCGGCCCCTTTCTAGATCCTCCATTGCCTTCAACAGTAGTATAAAAATATTTACAGAGCAGTGATTGCGTAGTGTTATGCGAAGTAGAAAACACGTTATTACAGCACATGCTGTGTTTGTAAAGTGAGTTAGAAATTTCTAACACATGCTGTATTTTCGGATCGAATTTTCGTTCTATTAAAGCTGAGAGACATAGAGTATTTTTTTACGTTTAGAAGTTGTGAGAAATCACCAGGTAGATATAGATTGTGGCTCAAGAAAGTCAGTACGAAAATTTTCTGCCAAATAAAATCACTCCTGTTTCCTCGAAAAAATCCGAAGAGCCCAAATTCGTGCAGTCATGTTTACTGAAATTAAACTAATGTCAGGAGAATCATTTACACACAAGCCGAGAAAGAATGCTGTTCCAAGTATGTTATTGAAAGGTTTATAATCAGTTGCATTGAACAAGCACCAATGTAGTTACAAACGTAAAAATATCTTACAAGGCGCGATTGCCAGTTCTCACGACGATGTATTAGAGGGTAATAGCGACGGTATCACTCGCGGTTTTGAAGATACTGATTTAGAAATAAATGTAAATACAACTGCTATTCAATGTGAATGGGGGAGTGGAATATACCGGCTTGTAGAAGAAATCAGTGACGATGACAGTGTTCCTCGGGACATTGATTCATAGTTTCATTTTTTTTCCATCAAGTGAGAATGATGATTAAACAGGTGACAAGGGTTGTTCCGCGGAGACCGATTTTAATAAAACAAATCTATTCGGTAAAATATATATTTCGTATTCTGGCAAACTTCACAGATGTTTCATTTTTGCTCCGTATGCCGCGCTCCTCTACCTACCTTGAAGCACAAAATTATAGGGTCATCTTTAAAAATTGCAACAAAATGTGCAAATAAACATACGTATGTTTCGGAATCGGAACCAAGGTTAAAAAAAGTATTTAGGTGCTGTAGTAATCTCATACGCCATCTATTTAAATTATATTGGCATCGAAATTTTAAATTTCTTTTGTAAAATGCTAAATTTATTCTTTGTAGGGAAAAGTACGTTTTATAATATAAAAACTTTTGTGCAGCCCACCATCAGCTATTACTATATTTTACATGCAGATAACATTTCTAAATCTTTGCACTGTTCCAGTGTCTGGTTATCAGGGAATGGGCAATAAGCCTCCCCAGCATTCTCGGCAAAATATTTAACATAAAATGCAATATGTCCAGATTTTCATTACCATACAAGCTGATATCACTTTTCTTATGTTTTCCCTAGTGAATTGCAGGAAATGACCCAGTGCACGAACAGTCTGCATGCTACAAATCACCAAGCAGAATTTGTGCTAGATGTCAGTTTCTAGATCTTTCTCAATTTTGTCTTTCGAGTATTATCGTGAACTGTCTAGCGGTATTTAAAGTGTCAATATTTATGATAAAACTAGTAAATTTCTCTAGTAATGTAATCATTCAGGACTGCATCTCACGTTATTTATTGTCTCGCTCTTATTTTCTTCTTCGTTATCCATATGACAGCAATATCTGTAATGGTATCAGTCCAAGATTTCCCAACGACCACGAAAATGATTATTTTCATTTGTTTATCTTCCTCCACTGCTATTAGCATGAGGTTTGAACTGATAAGGCCTGAAGTTGTCACTCATCATATTTAGTTTTGGAAAAGCAAATCGCAATTTAGAACGTCCTACTCCACCACTCACAAACGAAATGCTTTTCACTGTGTATGAAAGCCTGCTCTTGTAACTTGACCAGGGATGACATAATGTTAAAATCTTTTCCTCTGTTACTTGCTACCAACTGAACGTATCGCGACCAAACCTTTGAGAATTTTCAACTATAGAAATGAAAATAATTTGTAAAAAATGTGTTTCCAAGCCTAACTGCTCCTTTAAATTGTATTTAACACTCAAATATATAATTGAGATCTTTTGTGGACAACTATCTCAGATACTATATTTTAAATATTATTATTTATGTTCTGCAACGATTATATATATGAACATCTGATGTATTTTAATGCAATTATTTATATAATTCTTCATACATTCCGGAAAATAGAATTCCATAGAAAATGAATTGATGCAGATGGGAATCGAACTCACGACCTTGCGATTTGAATTCCACCATTTTACCATTGAGCTAACACGACAGGTCTAAGCTAAATCCTTCTAACGAAATATAACTTGCTTTTCCGGAAAATGGAACTGCAAACGATTTCTTTGTTGTATTGTGTCTTTTATTTACTACGCAGGCGAAAATTATGTTCGGTGTATTTTCTTTCAATCTTCTTTTACATATTCCTTTACGTATGTAAATGTTTATTTAAGAATGGAAAGCTAAATGACAAACAGGCATACGATGCCATTAATACATGGTTCCGAAATATTCATTCATTCTGTATTTTAATCAATGTTGTGTTTTTTCTACACTGAGTAACAAGTTTAATTATTTGAGAAAAACATATCTTCACAATATTTCCCGATTGCACAGGTTGGGTTCTAGGTTTACTTTTTCCGAAGATATCCTAAATTGGAGTTAGAAAATTTTTGGCTGATAATCAAATATTTCTGCACTGCGATATCGCAGAAAAAATATTTACGCTTAATTTCATTGAACTATAAGAAACAGTATTCAAAAACAATGAATTTTTTAAATTTAAATATGATACAATACAGCATCAGCGTTACTGAAAGTGATACTGAATAGAACTTTCAACAAACTATCAGTCATGGTTATCTAGAAAAAGGCACCATAATCCCAATGCATGGATTTCCAAAAAGAACAAAATTTGTAAATTTGAAATTTATGTTGAACAATAACCACGTTACTAAAACTTATACTGAAATAAACTTTTAACAAATTGTTGTGCGTAGTCTTCAAGAAGAAAACAATTTACTTATCAGTCACAGTTTACCAAGAAGGTATTTTGCAGCTCTAAAGTTTATGTTCTACAAGAACCGCGTCACTGAAACTTCTACTGAAACTAAATGAGTCACTTAAGACATCTTCGTGCGTAGTTTTTAATTAAAAAATAACACTTATCCACAGTTTTCGAATATATATATGTCATTTAATTAAATATTATTCTAAGAAATTATCCATAAATTGGTAACAATTATACCTGTAGAAACATGTCTTTTTATTACGTCATGCCTGCCATTAAATAAAATCATCCTTAAAATTGAAACTTAACTAACCTTGTAATAGACAGACACCGTGAACTCTGGAATAAACCTTAAGGAAACAGAATATTCATAGAATACGAAAGAAAAATTGCTGACAAAACGTAGACGCAGTAAACCCAATGGTATTCACTGGGGAGAAATTAGAAAATGAAAATTCATTATTTATATCAGTCATCGACTTTTCGAAACAAACCAGGATAGCAAATTTAGCATTGAGAACACATTAAAAGTGAGCTTGTTAGTGTTACAGTGTATTATAAAACTTTCTAATTAGAAAGAAGTAGATAGCGACATTTATTTCCTATTTGATCACAAGCCTAATTGAGAAATGTCATAGTTTACTAATGGATGAGAATTGCTATGCTTTTATTCATCAGTATTAAACAATGTTGAAGAACAGGGTTGTGATCTTGTTTCATTCAGTTACAGAAATACGTAAATCAAACATTTCTCACCCACAGTTATAAACACAATTTTTTAATGGATCACCTCACAGACATCATTTTCTGAAATATAATCTTAATTACGACATTCCATGGTAACGGCAATTAAAAATGAAATGAAATCTTTGAGTTTTACGTCCCACGTTTATGCCGGTTAGGCTAAAGGAGACCGTGATAATGAGTAATGAATGAAATGGTGTTATTGAAGAAAATGGGAGGAAACGGGAGCACCCCGACAAAACACACACTCACGATGTTTGTCCACCACAAAGTTCAGTTGCCGGGGAATGGGATCGAGCTCAGAATCCTAAGCACCAGAGGTGAACGCCCTACTACTGAGTCACCGCGGCTCTCTAACGGCAATTAAGTCTTCTGTTCTGTTTGTATCTATTCGACCAGAAAGAGATTTTGATTTATTATATTTATGAATAGTCTTCTGCTGTGAATTAGGTTTATAACCTTTTCACTGAATTTACATTGTATTTTCTTGAAGATTCCATATCTTAGATATCAACGGTTGTCGCAAAATTCATGTGAAATTTACAAATTTAACATTTAGGCCAATATGATCCAAATACTATTTTTTTGTTTTTGTAAATTAGAAGTAATTTTTTTCAACTGGTTTCTGAGTCTTCTCTCCAAAGGTACACTAAGCATCAAATAAATTGCGACAGCTAACGCCGTGCGGTTAGGCCACACAATATACATCTTATCCCATAATCGTGTCAGGTAAAGAGACCACCTCTCTCTCCTCCTTTCTCCCATCCCATACTAAAATTAGCTAACACAATAAGCGCAATTGTTATTTTTAGAATGCATGTATTAGTTTCGACAAAATGAAATAACAAAACCGAGGCAAAACAGGATTCTTAAGTTGATGTAGGGAGAAACTGAAACACAGACAATGAAAAATTGAAACCAATGGATGTCTACTACATAGAGATTCAGAAATGAGGGAGAGAGTGAGAGAGAGAAAGGAAAGAAGAAGAAAAAGAAAAGGGAAAACAGATAAAACTGTGGAATTCAAACATAGTAAGAAAACAACCTAACATTCTATTTAGATCCCTTCCCTACATAAACCCTATTTAGATCCAGGTTCAAACTTAGTCTTGCACAGGCTGCGTCTACTAACTCTGATAACTCTATCGGATTGATTGGAAGGTGTATTTGGACAGTCCTTTGTTTCATGTTGTCCTGCACAGTACCCAGATTTAGGGACATTTGGACACGTGGAAGTACCATGGTCATTGTAGCTTTGATATTTCTCACATCTAACTGGAAGAGGTGAACTGGTGCGAGATGGCTCAACACGATGTCGTTTTTTAGAGATGTTAGCACCATCTTGCAACAAAGTATCCATCGATATTTGAGACATGGACAAAACACGAACCATATAAGTTGGACCATTGTTATTTTTGATTCGAGGATATTTCGCTACCTCTATGCCTTCGGCGTTAAGCTCCTCTAAGACTTCTTCGTCAGATATTTCTGGCAGAACGCCTCGAATGACAACATACATCATCGGTGAAGGAGAGGGTGGTGGGTTTTGTTTGATGTTAGTACTTAGATTGGTAAGCTTAACATTTTTTGCAAATATTTCGTAACTGGCTTTGTTACGAAGCGTGTTACGGAAGCTTTCATCATCAGACTTAATAATAATGCCATCCCTGGTAAACACAATCTCTTTGACGCTAGCGCGAGGAAGGTATGTCATTATTTGATTAAATATATGATGGCTATTGCTGTAGTTTCTGTCGTTATTGGTAAGCAAAAATGAATGTATCTTTGGTCGTGTGAGAGATGCAATAAAGTTTGGTTGCATTCCAGAAGTAGATGTCGGTGGCTGCGACATATCTGTAGTGCATTGCATTGGTTCTGCTTATACAGGTGGTTTCTGTATGTAAGCAGGGGAACGGGATCGAGAGCATTTATCTACAGATTCGGCACTACTTTCCGATAATGGTCGACCGCTCCGATTCTTGCAAGGATCCCTTCCTGTTCCTTCCGAGGGGTAGTATATAGGCAGAGAGCGCCCCGTTCGAATACGTGCTACAAAAGGCAAAAGAGTTGGTCAGAGTATGACTGTAAACAATCACCTCAAAAAAAATTAGGAAAAACTCTCCAGAAGATGAGGATCTTCTGTCAGACTACTAAGGAGAGTATCTGTAGCGTTCTCACAAGTACGTTTTCAATACTTGATCACTACTTAGTACAGTAACTAACTACAAGAGGAGTTAGGTTAAAATGTTTCACAATGTTTTTTTTTCTTTTGAGTGTAATACGGTTAGGGATTGGTATGTTGTACTTTATTCATCGGTTTGTAGTTCCAAAAGAATAAATGCTTTTGCAATATGTCTCCTTAACCGTAGCCCTTAGACGGTTACGCCCTCTCTTTGGCACAGTATTTACGACATTGACGGATTAAATAATTGAGGATGGTCTAAGAGTAATTTCATAAACAAACAATGCTGAAAAAATACAATAAACAAAATATTAGATAACTGAATAAAGAGAAATATGCATACAAGAAAGCAACAAACATCTAAATGGTTCAGGTATAAACAGAAAAAGAAAACTTTGGTATAGAAACAATGTGTTGTGCTTTTATGAAATAAAGATGAAGATGTAAAATGAAATGCAGTGCATACACGCCACAGTCACAAACACAGTGTTAGGTATACGAATGCAGGTTAGTTCTCCTGTCTCGGGGCGACTCGAGACTGATGGAAACAAGGGGGCAGCCCAAGGTTAATATTGAAGTCAGACATTGTGCTAGAATGGAAACAAATTAGGAAGTGATCGGGTACATGATATATATTAAAGATGTCGTGTTCTTCAGCTGTAGGATGTGTGGTTTTTAGATATAACGTGAGAAGAATGTTTAGTGCTGAATGTAAATATTTATACGGTGCGTCAGTTTCCGCATCAGCTTGTAAAGTATCAAGAAGTAATGGATGGGAGGCTGATAGGCGGGATAGTATGTATTTCAAACGAAGGTCGGCAATATGTTGAATAAGGTGAGGGAAATTGATATGTTCATATGTCAGGAAGTTTGGATACGGTAACTTTATACGATATAAAAGTCGGATGGCATGGCGTTCCAATATCGATAAACGGCCGTAGAACTTTGTTGGAGCATTGCACCAAGCAATGTGACCAAACGTTAAGATAGGCCTAAGGAACATTTTATATGTATTTAATAGCAATGGGGCGTTTAATCCCCAAGTAGTTCCAGTTAGCCGACGTAGAAGGTTGAGCCGGATATTAGCCTTTTGTGGTATTTTTTCAAGATGAGCCTTCCAGTTGAGTTTTGTGTCGAATACAACCCCGAGATATGTTGCCGTAGATGTTGTTTGCAGAGAATGTTCATTAAGCGTGACTTTGAGGTTTCGCGGATTGCGATGAACCTTGGAGCGGCGTTTCGGAGGTAAAAAGACTAACGCTTGTGTTTTATCGCCATTGATAGTAAGTTTCCAAGTTTTACACCATTGCGTAAATTCACTGAGAGTGGATTGTAATCTCATGCTAATCTGATGCATAGTTTTGCCAAGAGCTAGAAAGGCCATGTCATCGGCATATTGAAATAAGTACACGTTTTGCATAGGTTTAGGTATATCGGACTCATACAGTATATATAAGAGTGCGCTGAGGGATGTGAGATGGACCGGAAAAATGGGATGTGAGATGGCAGATCCTATGTATACATATCCTATTCGATTAGTCAAAAATAAATATATGAAACGTAAGTAGCAGATAGGGAGGTTTAGTTTCTGTAATTTTTGTATAAGCCCATAGTGCCACATTTTATCGAAAGCCTTTTCAAGGTCCATTAATACAAGTCAACATGGAAAGGTCTTATTATATTGGTTTGTTATTAGTGTAGACAGCAGAAGTAACTGGTCGTTAATGGAAAAACCTGGTCGAAAACCTGCTTGATGTATGAGCAGTAAGTTATGTTCTTGAATATGCAAATGGAGACGATGGACAAGAATTTTCTCAAACAGTTTACTGAACACTGTTGTCAGTCGTATTGGGCGATAAGAAGGCACAGCATGCGCTGGTTTATGAGGCTTAAGAAACATGCAAATTTTTGATACCTTCCAATCCATTGGGTAGAAGCCGGTGCGCAGAATGAAGTTGTAGAGAGCAACAAGTAGTGTAAGTAAAGTGAGTGGAGCTTCTTTTAGGAGCCGGTAGGAAACATGATCAATGCCTGGTGCAGTGTTTCGTTTCTTACGAAGTGCGCATTGAAGTTTTTAAGTAGTGATTGGTGCTGTAAGAGGATGGTCGTTATCTATGACGTGTGAGAGTGATGGTTGAAGAGCTGGGATAGTAGACAAATCTGCGTGGCTGTGAGAAATATATGACATTGCAGGCGTAAAGACCGTTTGTAATTGTGTTGCGAATGCGTTAGTCTTATTTTGGTCGGTAAAAAGAGGGAAATCATTGTCCAACAGAGGGTACGATAGTTTAGTGCTTTTGCCTGTGAGTCTATGAAAGGTTTTCCAATATCGGTTTGGTGAGGCTTCATTGGTTAGTTTATTACATGCGCTGATCCAGTTGCGACGTTTATATGCTATGAGATAATTTGTAACAGTTCTTTGCCATTGTCTGTGTTGACGGAGACATTCTTGGTTGCCGGTCCGTTTATATTCTCGAAATTGTTGGCGTGACTTCTGAATTAGAGAAAGATATTTTGGAGGCAATTTTGGCTTAGAAGGATAAATTTTCTCCACAGGAATAGCTTGTTGAGCACCAGTGTGTAAAGCATCTGTGATGTGGTTTACAACATTGTACATTTCGGTTTCTGAAGTTGGTGGTTGAGAAGTGGAAACACGGTTATTTACAGTCTGCCGAAGTTGAGGCCAATCAGCTTTATCATAACGGTGGATAAGTTGTGGTTCTAGCTTTTGTAAAGATGGTCGAGTCTTCTTTATGGTTAGTTTGATTGGGCAGTGATCGCTTCCAATCGTATCAAGAACCTTCAACTCGCAGTCATTTATAAGTACGAGAGACGTAATCACTACATTCGGGGTTGTTTGCCTGGCTGGTCGAGTATTACCAGGGAGATTATGAATGTGAAGTTGTAGTGTAGTTGAAACAAAATCCATAAACCGTTGTTTCTCCCTTGCACTTCTGCTATGAATATCTATATCAGCTATGATGATTATGTTTTTAAAGTTATGGGCTATATAATCGAAAAATGTGTAAGGCATTGGGTGGCCAGGCCGTATATATATGGTAGCTACATTAACAGTAAAAGAAGGGTAGTATATACAGAATAAGAGATGTTCAGGAAGTTTTGCAAATGCAGTAGGATTGTATTGTTTATAAGGACGTTTGGGAGAAAAGCCAATCAACACCCCTCCTCAAGCGCGTGCTCGTACATCGTGGTAGTCGCAGCGTCGAAGTTAGTAACCAGAAAGTCGTGCAGAAGAGCTGTTTTTAAAGCTGTTTCGTTGAGAGCTACGATATCAAATTTTTTTCTTCTAACAGAAGAGGTTCTAGAAGTACTTTGTGTTGTTGAAATGATCTTATGTTAACGAATAGTAAAGTAAGAGCCATAATGTATACCGCCATATTGGTGTTAGACTTCTGTCTCTAGAGGTGCGATATGGAAGTGAACGAAAGATCCTGAATATGTAGCAGTAAAGTTAAGATTGAACAGAGATTTAGCTGTTGATATGGCTACACGAAAAATATGCTCCCGTTGGATAGGAAAAACATTTTGCAGTACAGTGGTGATATAACGAAGATCTTCAACAGTGAGAGGTTAAGCAAGAGATTGTGAGGGTGGTGTGGCTTTGTCAAAACTTTGTACTGGCACTGTCAGTTCTGGACGTTCCGGTTGTGCCTGAGGTTTTCCCTTACAGCGGTAACTGTATGTCGGATGGTTTTCATTGCAAGTAGAGCAGTGTGGTTGTTGCTGCTGATTTTTGCATCCTTTGGTGTCATGAGGTTCACCACAATAGCCACATTTAGATGGATTTGGGCACTGGCGAGTAAAGTGTGAGTTATAAATTTGGCATTTCTCACACCAAATTGGCAAAGGCCCCGGTGTCTTGGGCGACTCGACTCTATGGAGTTTCTTATAGATAGGAGCTCCATGAGCTAACAAATAGTCAAGCGCTGTCTGATATTGGCACAAAACACGCACCATGTAAGTAGGACCATTGTTATTTTTAATACGAATGCATTTGTTCACCTCAATGCCTTCTTGTTTGAGTTTCAAGAACTTCTTCATTGCTGATTTCAGGTATTACTCCACAAATGACAACGGAAAACATGGGTGGTTTTCGTGGAGGAGGCGGTTGTTTTGTCTTCCGATCAGCATGTTTGATTAGTTTAGCCATTTTGCCAAAGATCTCGTATGACGCTTTGTTCCGAAGTGTGATACCAAAGTTCGGGTCTTTTGAGCGGATGATAAAGCCATTTCTAGTTTTAACAATATTCTCTATACTGGCTCTAGGTAGATAGAAGTTTATTTGTAGGAATACCATTTTGGGATGAGTATATTTGGTGTGAAAATCGGTGAGCAAAAAAGAAAAGATTCGTTCTTTTGCTGCATAGAAATTTGAACCTGAGCCAGAAGCAGTGTCCATTGCCGAGTCCACGTTAGTTGCTACAGGAGACCGAGATCTGTCACGAGGTCGTTTGCTTGAATGAGCGGTGTCACCAGAATCAGTTCGTTCTCTCTGTCTAGTTCCTCGCGAACTGGTTTGACTGCCCCATGAAAGATGCCTGGTACGACCGGAACGAGACAAAGTTTCACGGTCTAGTGGAGAGGAACCAGGAGCCGGAGGCCCGACGTACGGCGGTAGGTTCTTGTGCATCGGTCTAATGACCAGCACAACCTATCCGTGTAATGAAGCGGTGATGAAGCGATGATCAAATGATGACAAAGATGATAACGATGATGATAAGATTTCAAAAATATAAGCGACCCTCCGAAAGTGTCTACTTTCGTCAGTCCTCGAAATAGCGTATGTCTGTGATGCTCACAAGTGCGTATGCTATACCTGGTCCTAGCTAACAGTTTAACAGCTATAAGAGAGGCTGGGTTCTGCTCAAGGTAAAGATGTGTTTTTCAAAATGCTGCTGTTAGTAATATATGAGAAATGAAATTGTATCATCACAAGTGAGCGCCACGCTCACACGTATATCAATCCAGGTTAAATAGTTGCGTAGTAAATTAATAATAATAATAATAATAACAATAATAATAATAATAATAATAATAATAATAATAATAATAATAATAATAATAATAATAATAATAATAGTAGTAGTAGTAGTAGTAGTAGTAGTAGTATAAACTCACATTATTTGTTAAAACTCATCCTATATTGTTTACAGATGTTTAAAAATAACGCACATTCAAAGCGAAAATAATAAAAATCATTCAAAGTTTTCTATACATTAAGCTTTAATCAAAATTTCCAAATTCTTCGCTGCTTGAAGAAAACATGCACCTGATGCATTGTAAAAGTCTGAAAAATATTAAAATACTCTTTTTAATTATATAGTACGTATTAAATTAACTAGTAATTGTTTGGAGACAGAGTCTATTTGCAATAAAGTTCAGCAACGGATCGTGTTGATCCTAACAGTATACGTATGCAATAAATAGGAACATAACAGCAGAGTTAAACTGATTGACGCCTAAAATGTAATGTTTTCAGTTTCGTCCAAGACTTACAGGTAATTCTTTATTGCATCATTATCAAATGAATTTCTTAGAATTGCATCATAAGCAAAAATTCCTTAATTTTCAAAAAAATAAATCACTGAATTTGCGAAAGATGAGAAATAATAACTACACATATGGTGACTTCATAGTTGATGAATTCAATTTATTTTTTTACAATTACTTCTTAACCTATATTCAGTTAATGGAATAATTTCCAAACATACACAGATTTCCGTGAACAATCACCATTGTCAATGTTAGAGTAATTAGCAGAATTCATTAAATTTCGGGGGGCGCGGTGGCTCAGTGGTAGAGCGTTCACCTCTGGTGCTTGGGGTCCCGGGTTCGATCCCAGCCCCCGCCAAGTGAACTTTGTGGTGGACAAACACTGTGCTCGTGGGTTTTCTCGGGGTTCTCCCGTTTCCTCCCACTTTCTTCATTCCACCATTTCACTCATCTCTCATTATCACCGTCTCCTTTAGCCTAATCGGCATAACCGTGAGACGTAAAACTCAAAGATTTCATTTCATTTCATTTTTTCATTAAATTTCCATCCTAATGTAACATGTGATAAATAAGTAACAAGAAAACATTGTGAAAATTTAGAATTTAGTGAAATAAAGATTCTAAAAATAAAGGTGACAAGAAAGGCCAATATATAGCATTACATAATATTGCAGTTCCGTAGTAAACTGCATAAACACATGTAAGGTAAGGGTTAATATAAGCCATTGGTTCATTTAAGGAAAGAAAACATTCATATTTTATTTTAAAATCCAGTACCGTTCCGTGAGGGAGCGAGCGGGGCAACAGCCCCGGGGCCGAAATATACCTGAGCTAAATTCAGGAGGAAAAATAAAAGAACTAAAGAAAAGAGATGCCGCCATATACTTCCGCCCCGGACGCTGATTTTCCACGGCACGGCTCTGTTAAAAACGCATCATTACTCATTAATACTGAGCTAAGATTCTTAAGTTTCTTTCTTCACATTTGTTCTATTATTATTTATTGAAAAGAAAACAAATATATATATATATATATATATATATATATATATATATATATATATATATATATATATATATATATATGCACAAACACATATTCATGATCCGTTATATTTACTCCTCGTTCCCAATATTGCTTCTTAGAGAGTCCCTCGTTGTGGAACATCATCACTGTTTAAGACAGTGCTGATGAAATTTCATCTTAGGTTTTCTTGATTCAAACCACGTTGCCAAAATAAGAATCGCCCATATATTTTCTACAGGTGTGGAGGCATGTCCAACTTGTCAATCTACTAACGCCTTCCATTATAGTCACCCTCCTTGATGAAGCATGTAACTAATTATGAGACATTATGATGCAATCAAGCCTTATTAAACAAGATGAATTAATTGGAAAAGTCCTCAAATTTGTGATTTAAAGAAACAATACGAGTTTTCAAATACCATGATCTAAGTAGGTAGCCAGAGAACAAGATAGACGCATGATCTCTTTATTAAAAAATCACGACTTACGTCCAGTGAAGCCATATCTAGCATCTTGGTGCTAGATCTAGCATAATTCACATGCATTTAGCATCTAGCATCTTGACTTTAGCATCTTGGCCAAATCTAGCATAATTTCATTCTTCCCTCTGATGAACAGAAAAAGAACGAAACTAGATGTTTCATGGACCGTCGGGAATTATTCTTCTTAAACCACATTGCCACGTTAAATGAATCTCGTAGCTATCTTTTTTTAAAAAAAAAAGAAAAGAAAGAAAGAAAGAAAAAAGAAAGAAACTTTCAACCCGATCTTTCTATTTACTCTTTACATGAAACAACTTCTTGAAGGCAAGAAAGGTTTCTCCACACATGCAGCACTGCACTCTAGTGAACAAACAGTGAACCTCCTTATTAAAAGCGTGTATTTTGGCGCACTTCCCCTCCTCGTCCAAAAGAATCCGTTGTTTAGGAAGCGGCGAAACTGGGTTTTCTTTTATGTCAGCGGGAGGGCGATAGCAAATAGCAAGCAAGACGTCCCAGAAAGTAGAGCATCGTTCAACTCCTTGCAAGATGGAAAAAATGTTTATGACCCTTTCAAGACTATAGTTACACGGTGAAATATGGTTGGTTCAAGATTTTTTTATGACAGCTACAAGTTCTTCTAACTTGACAATGTGGCTTTAGTTGAAGCGCTGGTTGGAACAATAAGACCAGTCAGTATTTCCGAGGTTGCAATTTATTGTTGAATTTAGAGAAATGTCCAAAAATAGCAAAACGTGACTCTACAAAACATATTTACTTACCCATAGTTTTATTACTGTCAACTAAAACCAGAATGTTTGGTTATTTGGGATGTTTCTGTCCCTTTCAATTTACATCTTCAGATGAAAGGGATATGAGCGTCAGGGGACAGCTAGTAATACACTAAAAGAAATGCTTCAGACCTGTGTTGGAAGCGGCATGTTGTGTATATATTTCTTAAAATGTTATCCATTCATAAAACATAAATTCGACCTTCCTCCCCTATAATGTGACACTTACCAATTTATTTCATTATCATTCCTGACAGCGTCATAGTAGCTTTGTACATGAATACAGTTGAACCACTTCATTAAAATAATGAAGATAAGGAGGGGCGGGTCTTTAAAATTACTTAGAAAAGATAATTTGAAAATCTAACATAATTTACAAAAATCTAGCATAATTCAGACCCGTGTTTGACATCCTCGCGAGTCTCGAGTGTGGCAACCCTGCTTACGTCACTTCTTAGAACTGAGTCCGCTCAAAATTTGAGTATATCGCACTGAGATCGTGTGAGACCTGACAGCCAGTTTTAAAAGTAATATGATCAAAATCCACAATTCACGCACCCGTTCAATCATGTATCAACATTAATACTAGCCTCACGATATTACTTTCGGTATGCCAGTTATCCATTTCAAATACTAGCGCAAAATAGCTTTGTGAATTGAGCCTGCAAATATTATCATTTGACAACAATAGATGCTTCTATCTAATTACCTAAACATGTAGTATATGTGTAAAAATTAAATCGCTTATTTTAGAAAGAGCACAGATAATGCTCTTTTCCTTCCAAATAGAAGATTGATAAGAGTAACTACGAGTATATGGGAGTAAGCAGATTTACGGTAAGAAATATGTAATCAACACTTGACTACGTCAATACGTGTTGCTGTTTGAAAATGCATTTGTTTTAGAAACAAGTATGTTCCCAAATAGATTATAGGCGTTCGTCGCGCATGCGTGAACAACAGGTGACCCTTCGGTTTGTGCGTTTAATAATGTACAACTCTCTCTGATGATGGAACTGTGTGTTTAAGCTAGTTTCTCCGGATTGTTTTTGATTTTATTTATGTAATAGTGTCAATTTTATCGCACGCAGTGAACACAATTCAATAGATCCGTTACGGAGAAATGAAAATTCGTCGTTCAAAATGATGGCTATTACAATTAAACGCAATTAAGAAGTCTCAAATATCTGGACAAGCATATAGAAACTATAAACGAAACAAAGATCCATGGAAATCTATAGACAATATCTGCACTAAGAACCCCATTAGTTATGTCACATAACAACATAGTAATAATAGTAGTATACCTAATATTTTCCTTAACTAGGTCACAGTTTTACACCATGTGACCGTACTTGTAAATTGTCAGTCTGATTATTAAACACGACAGAATGTACAACTCAGTAGCATACGCAACACTGATAATTCAGTAGTAGAAAGATAAGCTCGAAACATTGTATTTACAAAACTGTAATATCATATTGAAATTTGATTCTTCCTGGTTTCAGCATTTAAGAAAGTATGTACATCAATTGTAACAATCAATGAAAGAACAAAAATGGATAGATGTTTAAAATGGTTTAGCTATTCCACTTTGCCATGCACAAAAAAACTGTTGAAGAAAGAATAATTATGAATGAACTGGATAAAGTACGTTTTGACTTCAAAAACCTAAATGAGAAGTTCAACTTTGTTTGCTGAACGAGCTCTTGAAAATTAAAGTCTCATTAATGACACAAAATTGAAGAATTCAATAAAAGCTTCATAAATTGGTAAGTAAACAACAAGTCTCTTTCAACACTACACCACTGCATAGCAAAATATTACACTTAATTGCTCTTAGTCCATATGACCCCAAATCTATCCTAAATACATTAGCAGGTTAAGCAGGTGGTTTTGACGTCAGAGTCGCAACTGTCTGCGAGTAATGAGAAAAATTCCAATAACCAAATACAGTAGGAAGTCGAATATCCGAACTAATTGGGACCACAGGTAGTTCGGATTTTCGAGAATGACCAATAAAATGCAATTTAGGCTTAAATATAGTGTGTGGTATGCTCTTTTATCGATACAGTGATTATACAATACATACAGTAATTATAATATGGTACGTAAGGCTACTTACATTTAATGTTTCTGAAGAATCTGCTCGTAAACTAAATTACACTCTTGTTGTAACTCACACTTATAACAACTTTTATAGGCCTCAAGGAAAAAGATAAAAAGGTAACAATTACATATGAATGAATTGACTTCACACAACGCCGACGGGCAACCCTATTATTTGTTTATTGCTAACGCTAAGACAAAATGTAGAAAGCTTCTAGAGATTGCGTTCGGATTTTTGACGTTCGGATTACCGACGGTCTACTTTATTAGCACACAATACTCACTGTTGATAAACTACGTGAATGAAGTAATGTTTGAATTTGTTAAAACAATAAAATCTTAATTCTCTGCAAACAATTTTTATTAAAATTACTGATTTAAAAAATACGTTGGACAGCAAGACCAAGAAATATACTAATTAGACTAAACCAAAAGCAGAGATAGCAACAATTACTGAGTTAATCGTTCCCTCCCCTTCCAAAGCAGCATTTAGTTAATTAACAATTTATTTCCTATAATTATCGTCCAGCGACACACGCTCCGCAATGACTTCCAACAAACTTCTATATTTTCTAAACAAAGACACTACTTCTATATTCAAATAAACTTACATGCGAATAAACCAAATATATAAAAATATTACAATGTGAATGATTTATAAGTATTCTGAAAAGTCAGTTATGAAGACAAGCGATTCTGGAATTTTTTACTCGTGAGTGTAAATATCGAGTTAAATACTGAAATTTTACAAATTAAAAAAAAATACAAGGATTATCAAGTATACTTCTTAATATGTTACCCAAGGAAGTTTGAGGTTAAGCTAAGTACTTTTAAACGGGGTCCAAGGTCACCGACCCGACTCATATTCCAAACTTTATTAATTAACGATTTTCCAATAATATTATTATTTTTCTCAACCCCTGTCTTCAAACAATTACTAGATTGATTAGACTAAAGGATGTTTAGTGATTTAGCTAGAAACGTTTAAGTTCTAACAAACCTCTGAAAGAATTGTCAACTATATGGGTTAGTATGTAACCTGAGGAAAATACCAATAAAGATACACTTAAAAAGTGATTCATAACGGCAAAAGTAATGATCATTAAGAAGCTGGTATAAAAAAGGAACAACGCAAACGTAGTAAAACTTCAGAGTCGAGAAAGTGGGTCAAACAGATCCCGCACAAAAATGGAATAAACTTTAACTAATAGAGATATTCCAAACTAAACTCTAGCGAAACTAAACGACAAAAGATCGTAAAATAGATGAATAGATGAATCTCCACCTGGTTGTTTACCTACCTTTTTATACTTCTACACCTGGGCCTGGTCAACTTCTCCCTCTCAAGGCTGACTTCACGTATTGAAAAAGATAACTTCAAATTCCGCAATAACAAACACAGTTGAACCTCAATCCAATACAAACGACAGACAGACCTATAAACGATTAAATGTTTTTATAAGAATAGCAAAAAACGAAGTTCACGTAATCGAACACAGTTTACCTGCTGCCCATCTATACTCGCAACTTAGTAGCTCCTGTCAACGGTGCCTATTAAACATCTCACACGTATCTGACACGTAGCGGTTGGAAGACAAGCTGCCACGAGCTCCGCATGGTTGCAAAAGCACGAAGGCATTAGAAAATAACCAAATCTTGAGCTATTTTGCACTTCCTTCGAATATGTTCCTTCTATTTTTATTTTTGAACTAAAAAAACGGATTATTTGACGCGTCGTTATCAAAATTTGACAGATCTTTCTGAATTTGCTAACTATAACTCAAAGTAGACTAATGATTGAAATATCAATTACTAAAGTTCCTTAAGATATCAGATGAGATGTGCTTGGGACGGTGAAACGCGAATTTGCCAAATCTGCTGATTAGAAAGCGCACATTACTATACCAAGAAACAGACTCTGGCGGTCAATCATTGTAGAACATTCAGCGTGAGATCCTATAAATTACAAACAAAGCGCTCACCAAACTGGAACTACAGTAATGATATAATTCAATCTTTCAAAGGAGAAGGAAATAATATAGCAATAATTCATTATCGAATGATTTGGGAACATAATGGAAAATTTATAAGAAATTGTTATGTGGACAAAAGCAACCTTCATAAATGCCAGAAGCCTTTGCTTCGAAAAAGAGGTAGTTTTATGGATTTTGAATTCTGTGATGATGGAATTTTCGGGGAATGAAACAGTCGGCTTGAGAAATCAAATTTACACTGACGAACACTCATGTTGGACTTGATACCTTTCACGCTCACTACTCTTGAATGAATAAACGACAGAATTTATATTTGCAGATGTGCAACCTGTAAGAGACAGGTTTCTCTAATCCGCGTGTTGTCATCTCAAATGGCTCTCCCCTGATGGTTTACTAAAAACTGAAGAGAGAAATGCTATCGCAAAGTACATATTTCCACGATTATCACTATTACGTATATAAACAACATTCATCACGCGGTACTTGGGATTTAAACTTCCCAAAATATAATAATAGTATTCATGACAGACTTAATATAATAGAAGTCTGAACATTTGACTTGTACAATACATTTTTCAAATAATATTTTCAATCATTACTCAAATTTAATAAATTTTCTCAAACCTTACAAACCACATCGGGATTATTGAAAAGTGTTGTTTCTTTTGGCTAATAAATTTATTTGTAAGCTATGGCATACTTCAAAGTTTTCTCATCGAGAGATGATACCATTATATTTTAGGTCCAGTTAACAGTACAAGTACTTTCCTGTGTAAGAAAACGGTTTCACAGATGGTGAATCTTGTTTAGTATCTAGTATTTCCTGCTCGTTGGTTGTTTAGGTACATAAATTTGGTCGATGGTCTGCTTTGAAAGACTGGAAGTCACATGTCGCCTCGCTATGTATCGCCAGTAATCATTGTCCCCACTCCTATGAGCCCTTATAGGTATATAACGGAAACAGCAGACGGGAGTGGCATAGTGTCATTTCTGCGTGATCCTACTAGAAGACGGATTTTCATAAATTCTTCAGACAAGGTAAATGGGGAAGATAGACGAGAGAACGAATATACAACGAATTCTATAATCGCAGAATGAAGCAAGTTCAGCAGTCTGTTTTCTCGATGTCAAAATGTCAGTTGTAGATTCTCATCATTATCAATATCTCACTGTCCTACAAGTGTACGGATATCACAAACCATTGCTTAGTTAAAAGTAGAACTTACTCAGTGCTCAACAACATCATTCACCATTTGCATCTAACAAATTGTTTCTTCTTTCACCACTGGAGATATTCTTAGAGATGATAATGTGTCAGACATAATCATGCAATAGAACGAAATGCTGAAGAATCTTTCATTCACGACGACAAGGCTATTGGCACTCCTAAACACGCGTGTAGATAAGGTGCAATCAGGTCGCTTGGACAGTCAATAACGACAATTCGCGAATTGATTCAGTTCAGGAAAATAATTTTATGGCCTCAGAGTTATATTCTAGGCTGAGTCTGTGATCCGTACACAACGAATTTGAACATATATATATACAATTATCCTACACTGCAGCATACCACCCACAGACCTAAACCTATAGCATACACGTTATTCGGTGGGATAGAATGTTCAAAGAGGGATCAGTTTGTAATCTACAGTTGTTTATTCTCTTTTCGAATTGGACGAAGTATATGTCATGTTACTACTTGTATTGGTCTTTTGTGCATGTCACCCGTTTCCTGTTGGTTTAGAATAAAATTGAGTCAAACAGAGAAAGTCAAAATATTCCGGTAGCAAAGGGGTCAAATTTAGTGGACCTGGAATTGCGGTACGCTCAAAGCTTTTTGCTGTTGTTGTTTCTTACTGATTTGAGTGTGCTAAGCAAGAATCTGCCGGGTGCCACTCTGTCATTGTTGGGCAAACTGAGATATTGGCGACTGAAATTGCGGTTCTCTTTAAATCATGCTACGCCACTAGTTTTAGACATTTTCTTCAATATCTTGGTAACCATTCATCCTAAAACAACAAAATTCGGTATGTAGATGAATATTGATGTCGTTAGTTTGAAAAAATACAATAAACCCTATCTCCAGTTTGAAAGAATACAATAAACGCCAGGAGTGTTCCCAGGATCAAAACTAAATGTTATCGTTTATTATGTTATTTATTTATGAACCTGAATTGTCGTACGCCAAAGTTCTTTTGCTGTATCTTATTGATTTGAGTGTACTTAGCAAGAATCTGTCGGGTGCCACTCTGTCAATGGTGAGCAGATTGTGGTACGGGCCTCTGATATCAGGGTTCTTATTATATCCACGCTATGCTACCGATTATAGCCATTTCCTTCAATATTTCGGGAATCATTGAACAATTAACTTGCCAACTGGACATTCATACAAAGTAATGACAACAATGATGGAGGCGAAATAACTAATTGAGGAAGCAGGTCAGCAGCATGTAGTTTTCACAGCTGACCAGGTTCTGTTTCAAATGCTGTTGATATTATGTGGTCTTAACCTAAGGAGTTAAAGAACTGCGGAAGCAGGTAGACTTGGTGGAATGCATACCCTAATGAGCTTCGTGGGATGTGTTGGGACTCTCATGGCAAATAGTGGGATTGAAGAAATGTTGTAATGTACATTTGGAGGTGTTCATTCAATGTTGTCGGGAAAGAAATTCACAGAAAGTACGAGCGTTACGAATATTAGCAGAAGAAATACTTAGGCGGAATATATTAAGTGTATCTATCAGTGATGAAAGACTACTTATGGAATACCTTTGATGCAAATCAGACATGAGCAAGACTTGTAAGCTGTGGGTAAATTGCCTAGTGAAGCCTGTTTTAATAATGATGCTGTTTGTGACATCTGAACGAGGGGCCGATTTTCAATTTCATTTGTATGCTATGACGGAAATAATTCCATACTTTTTAGCAGCAGGACATTTCAACTATGCTACATACTGCTTTTATTATTACTCCTCGATGTGCAACATCCATAGTAATGTATTAGAGAGGTTTTTAAAAGGAGAACGTGTTGCACGACACAGACGAAGAATATGGAGCACTATTTGGAGTGACATGTTTATTGAAACTACCCACATGAGATACGGGAAAAGATAGATAGAGACCTTATTGGTATTACTGTAAACGAATAAATGGTTGACACTTGGGCACTAAGTGTTCACATTTGCACTCAGCTGTAGAAAAACACTGTAGAACTACGAAATGATAAAGCCCTCCAATTGTATTTTCCATATCACAAAGAAGAAAGTCAACCCAGAAAGGAAAAGGACAACGAAGAAAGAAAAAGAATTCGAGAAAAACTACTTCAGTGCATTGATCCATTGGATTCATTGCAGCATCCTCCTGAAATTATCAATATCGTAACTGGACGAGTTGCAGCTGCATTTGTAAACGTTCGTGATGCTATAGCAATAGAAGAAATGCAAATGATTGAATTCCATAGATCATGGCCTGAAGGTTGTCACAGGCCCATCTCAAACAAAATCATAATCATGGAAGTAGAAGGGTGGCACTTGGCGGCGTTTTTCGACCTACTGCGCATGCGCATACTTTTTCGATTCCTGTTACGATTCAAGTTCCGACTCCTGTTCCAGTAGTACCTGTTTCAGTTCCACAGATCAGACTACGCGTGACCAGTAGCCTTTTACGACTATGAACACCACACAGGAACTCGCATGCGCAGAAACATTACACACAACAGCAAGACTATGAAGACCATAACACTGCAGGTAGTGTTTTTTGCATCTATTATATAACATCAGAGATGTACTCGTTGTCTTTTACGAGCACTATATTTTATCAATGGCAACATAGTAGAGCAGAGATTAAAAAGTAACAGCATTTAAGAAGTCTGGTTATTCACACACACACACACACACACACACACACACACACACACACATATACTTGATTGCTCATGCGCAGTGAAATTAAATTTCCAATTTAGTAGACACTACACGCATGCGCAGAAAAATTACAGTTGGAACTCCCACTTCCGTTTCCGATTAAACATACCACCACCAGCAGCAGACTACAACATAAAAGATGATGACCACAGACTACAAAGTCTACAACATAGAACTATGAACACATATTAAAACTCCAATTGAACATAGTAGAGCAGTGGTTCATACACACACTTGGTTTACGGAGCACTTGGTAGCGCATGAGCAAACTGTTCCGGTTGCAGTGCCAGTTCTGGCTCCGGAGAGACTACGCAACGAGTATCCTTTTACGACTTTGACCTATTGTAGCGATTACACAAGAAACGATCCGAACACCTATATGCGCAAGCTGATCCGCTTCCTGTTCCGACTCAAGTTCCATTACCGGTTTCGGAGCAGACTACGCAACGACTAGGCTCTTACGACCCCTGTTTGTGAACAGTTAAAAATACTACGACCTATTTTGCATTAACACACACACTCTTGCTTACGCATGCGCAGTTCCAATTTAGTAGATATTACAGTTCGAACTCTTACTTCCTGTTGCGATTGAACACAACAGCAGCACCAGCAGGCCGCAGACTACAAAGGGTACAACATAGGACTATGAGCACATATTACAACTCCTATTGAACATAGTACAGCAGTGGTTCGCTGCCGACTTGCACGTGGTTTAATAACCAGCTCTTTCCCCCTCTCTCGCTCTCATAAACACACACAGACACACACACAGTGACTAACACTTGGTTACGCATGCGCAGTTCCATTTTAGTGGAAAATACAGTTCCAACTCCCACTCCAGGTTCCAATTGAACACAGCAGCAGCAGCACAAAGGCTACAACACAGAACCATGAACACATATTCCAACTCCTATTGAGCATAGTAGAGCATTGGTTCGCTTACCGCTTGCGTGTGTTTTTTTTTTTTAGCTCTATCTCTCTCACACACACGGGGTTTAGGGAGCATTTTGTGGCGCATTACCAAACTGTTCCATCTCAAGTTGGAGTACAAGTTCCGGTTCAAAATACACAATACCGGAGATGCACCCGACTACGAACATAGCAGACTTTTTAAGATTATGCAAGAAAGGCTATGGCCCAGCAGCAATAGGTTACGCAACTCTGTATTCTGTCGAAAGGCTACGACATATTCTAACTCCCAGTGTAGAAAGGTTATGACCACATGCAGAAATGCAGAAGAAGCGCCTAATCAACATACAAAGTCCATCCGTATTCCTCGTTCACTCTTCTACGTCGAAAACTGTGAAGCAAAAATTAAATCACACACGCACACACTCTCTCTCACACACACAACCACATTGTTCACGGAGCAATTTTTAGTGCATGCCCAATAAAATTACAGTTCCAATTTAGAAGAAATAACAGGCATGAGCAGAAACATTACAGTTCCAATTCCGACTACTGTTCCAGTTCCGGTTTTGATAACACCTTGGAGCAACATGAGTATGGCATTGGCGGCGGTGTTTTTGCAGGCTCTTATGACTATGACGTATAGTGCAGATATTATCTTATAGTTTATGTGGAGTACGCCATTTTATAAGAATATATCCGATTTGGATAAAACTCGGTATATAGAGGTTTCCGAACATGCTGATTACGAATACCGTATTTATTATTTTTTTACCTAGGTCTTACAGTTATGTGGGATTCGCCTTTTTTATGACAATTTCAACAGATTTCAATAAAACTCGGCATATAAGGTTTTTCGAATATGCTGATTACGAATATCTTATACATTTTACGTAGGTCTTATAATTTATGTGGGATACGCCCTTTTTGCACAATTTTAACCGATTTCGATAAACCGCGGCATACAGAGGTTTTCGTACAAGCTGATTACGAATAGCACATTGTTTTTACCTAGATCCGATAGTTGATGTGGGATATGCTCTTTTTATGACAATTTTAGCCAATTTGGATGAATCTGGTATACAGGGGTTCTCGGACTTGTTGATTACGAATATCATATTTATCTTTACGAATATCATATTTATCTTTAATATATACGCCCTTCTTATAACAATTTTAACCGATTTCGATAAAACTCGGCATGTAGATTTTTTCGGTCAGCTGATTAAAAAAACATATTCAGTTTTACTTAGTGTCTTATAGTTTATGTGACATACGCCTTTTTCTTTGACAATTTTAGCCGATTTGGATGAAAGTTTGTATATCGGGGCTTTCCAACATGATGATTACGAATATCATGTTTATTTTTACGTAGGTCATCTAGTTTATGTGGGATACACCATTTTTATGACAATTTCAGTTTTTATAGACTTTTACGACCACTTATTCATTCCCTAAATCACATACAATGGCTACCCACATTACTGCTTTTTAGTGTGGAAAAAACTATGGCAACATAGTAGAGCACAGATTTTAAAAATAAGCGCTGCGGTTTCTCAGTGGTTCGCTCTCACTTCGAGTGTAGCCTTATTTTGCTTATCCGGCATATTTGGGACGTAAAACTTAACAATTTCATTTCAGCTCACTGACACATAAACAAACACATTGTTTACGGAGCACTTGTTGGCGGATGCGCAGTTCCAATTTAGTAGAAATTACACGGTTGCGCAGAAAAATTATAGTTCCAATTCCCACTTGCGATTCCAGTTGAACACAGTAGCAGCAGCCGCTCTGACAACATGCAGAAAAATATAGCTTATATAACCTAGTGAGGGATACAATAAACACACATTCCAACTTACGGTCTAGAAAGGCTGTGACAACATGCAGAAATGCAGAATCGGCGAATAAATAACATACAAAGTCCATTCGTTTTACTCGTTCACTCTTGTACGATGAAAATAGTGAAACAGAGGTTAAAACACACACAGTTTACGGAACACTTAAAGGCGCATGCGCAGTAAAATTAAAGTCCAATTTAGTAGAGAAAGTACAGTTCCAATTTAGTAGAGAAAGTACAGTTCCCGTAACACACAGGAGCAGCAGCAGAATACGAGCATAGAAGAACGAGTATGATATCCGCGGCCGAGTTTTTTAGTCTTTATAAAATACTATAATTTCAAATAATATACAACGTCAATCGCTCTTTTACGATCACTTGTTTTGGTGTGCAAAAATAGACTATGCCACCCTTATTTAACACAAGACAGCAAGAAATAAATAATAATAACGCCAAAGTCCGGGGTAGAGCGCTCAGTGGTTCACTCCCAATTCCGGTTCTGGTACCAATTCCGACTCCGGTTACAGTGCCAGTTCTGGTTTCAATTACAAATCAACAAGCTGTGGGTGTGCGTGGGTTTCATTTCCACTTTTTCATTATTACCGCCTTATTTAGCCTATTCGGCATATCTGTGAGACCTAAAACTTAAAAATTGCACACACACACACACACACACACACTTTGTTTATGTAGCACTTGGAGGCGTATGTGCAGTTCCAATTTCGGTTCTAGTGCCAGTACCGGTTCCAATTGCACATGAACACACTGCGAACATATTTAACCTAACAAAAAATTATAACAGACTATTACTAAAAGCTAATAGCACAATTTTTAACCCTATGTAACATTGCAGAGCTAATAAGAGATAATGAGTTAATTTTACACCTTTGAACCCTATGCAACATAGCAAAAAAATTGCAACCTTTTACCGTCGTACATGTAGAGCTTTTTATAATATCTACATATTTTTTGCAATTCCTATTTAACATAAGCGAAATATCATAGCCATGGCTGCAAACTTTTTTTCAGGTAGATTCCAGTTTTCTGCTACAACAGGAAAACTGCAATTTATATTCTGCACGTAAAGACCGAGGACATTCATAATTTCGATTTAATCAATTTCGTAGAGCTCAAAAAATGATATGACTCTTATGCGTAATTTTAGAGATGTAGCGCTGAATATACCCTTATTTTGCAGTTTAAGAGTACCATATTTTGGGATTACTAGAGGGTCTCCGACGAAGTATTGGTTGGGTACCAAGTCCCCTTCAACGGACCAGTGCGCGCTAATTGGGGGAAACGGTAGCTCAGTGATAGAGCGCTTACCTTTGGTGCGTGGATCCTTTGTTCGATTCTTAACGAAATAAGTTTGTGGTGAGGAACATTGTGTCCACCAGTTTCCTCCCAATTTCTCATTCCACCAATTCTTCCATATTGTTCTCCCTTAACCTAAAAGATATAATTTTGAGCCGTTAAACTACAAAACTAAAATGCGATGTCAGAGATTCAATTATTATTTGTAGTTTTCGAAAATTTTAATAGTGTTAAGAATATGTTTTTCTTTGTTCCAAAAATAATAACAGCTTCTTTCGTTCCTCCCTCTTTTTCTACCACCGTAAATTTCTCCCAATAGAAGAGAGTCTTCCTGTTTGTTTGGTGCAGTGATCGCTGCATTGCGCATTGGGCATTGCTACCAGCTGATTAAAGCATTAATACAAAATTCCTGAGCCAAAACTTCTGTTACCGGACAACGGTATGCTCACGTAGTTAGTCGCGTGTCATTACGTAACCGGCGCTTTCTTCACTGACAATTGACAACCGCAAGTAGCATTGGCAAGGCTAATTTCGGCGGCATTTCGGAATCAAATTTAGTAACGAGTTTGTTCTCTTTTACGTGCTTGCTGTAAGAACCTCAATTAGTACAATGATTTTAAAATGAACAAAAAGAAATAATTTTAAATATTTAATTCTTAGCTTGGGAAAATATTAAAAGCAGCGGTTGCAGCTACATATCTTGCTTCAGATAAGTATATGCAATGTTTCAATTTTGGTATTACGCTGGCACATAGAATATGTTAAAAGTGGTGAGCTCGAGGTCAATGTGGGGAACCATTTAAGATTTTGTTTTCAGATTCGCTGTTAAATAGGTACGAAAATATTTACCAGGAGACACTATTTTCGGCGGCATTTTGGAATCAAATATAGTAACTTTTTTGTCTTTTACGAGCTTGCAGTCACAAGTTCAATTAGTTCATTAATTTGACAATAAAAATAATTTTAAATATTTAATTCTTAGCTTGCGAAAATATTATAAAGACGCATGAAATTAAAACGAATTGCAGCATAATATATTGCTTTAGAAAAGAATCAACGTTATTTTTCATTTTGTATTAATTTGGCACAATGCATATGTAAAAATAGTCAGCTTGACGACAAATATAACTCACGACTAATTTCGGCGCCATTTTGAAACCAAATTTAGTAACATTTTTTTTCTTTTTTAGGAAATTGAGTTTGGGATATTGCCGGTTAGCGTTTCTCAAAATAACATTACATTTTTAATGACAGCGTCTTTAAGAAATAATTTCGAATTCCTAAGGCGTAAGAGTGTTGCGCGTAACTCCAAAGAATCGGAACTCTGTTGTGACTGGTTTCGATTCCTGTTCAGGTTCCTCCGACGAGGTGCATCTTGCCAACGCTACCTGTAAGGCTAATTCTGACCCTGCGGTTGTCAATTGCAAATTTGAAATTCGTTTTGACCTCGGGCTGACCACTTTTGTATATCATCTATATGGTGACCCGAAAACTAAATATGTCAAATGTTCCTTCTCTTTGACATCGAGCTGACCATTTTAGTACACATAATCAACGTGCTGACCTAGTATTAAAACTAAAATTAAATTTTTAAGATGTGGAACGGTTCACAAAATATACGGACCTCGAGTTATATGCGATTAAAAATTTGAAATTTGTTTCACCTCAACTTGACCACTTGGAACATCGATATATCACCTAAGACATCAAAAATGGTACCCATCAGCATCGATGACCTACTGTCAACGTTCTGGAAGGCGATAAATTCCATCCTGAAGGAAGTATTTAAACTGGCGTTTCAAGGAATTGAACAAGTGCAATATCCAAGGAGTTCAACACATCCTATTTTGTTTCTTAATGGGGAGTAGCGCTCTCCCATAGTCTTAAACTGCAGAATGAAGACATGCTCCGCGCTGCACGTCAAAAATTACGTATAAGAATATGTTAAAAGTGCGTATCATTTATCATGTATCATTTTGTAGATCTCTACGAAATTGATGAACCCTTTTAAATTATGTTGGCACACCACCTGTGTCATGGCGTCAACCTTCGCAATTTGCTTTATAAGTCTCTAGCAAAGCTCTTTAGACCGGGTTTTTTGCATTCATTCAAATATGGAGGCATCATAGAATATATTTTATGGGCATTTTGGAGCCTCTCGTGCTATGTCTGGGGGCTGTGACGTCACAAACATGGATGATGTGTTTAAAAAAGGGTATATTTGAGAACTTTTTTCAAAAAATCCCTGACACATAACTATTTACCCTAGAATCATGGTTTGTACCTCATTTGTTTTGCTATGAAGGCTTTTGAAAGGTATCACTCACATTTCCCTATCCTGTACCAGAAGCGGGAAAATCTCGTCCAAAATGGAAAAAGGGGATTTTTTAATGAAAAGATCCCTTTTCTCCATTTTCTCTTCACAGGTACACGATAGTGAAATTTGAGTAGCACCATTTGAAAGACTCCCTTACGCTGAAGAAAATGAAGTATGTTAGTATAGTCAACAGACGAGTTTCAACAAAAATATCGATTTCTTTATTTTTTTCCTTTTTTACACATTTTTAGTCAATTACTTTAGTAAAATATCTACAGTATTATCAATATCTATTCTAAAGTCATTTTACTTCCCTCGTTTTCGTTGGCATGAACCAGTCTTTTGAGACTTTTTGGGGCTCTGTGGGTTGACACAGGGGCCGGCCAGAGGGCCCAAAATCGGGGAGAAAGGGATTTTTTGACAAAAATTTCCATTTTTTGCAAATTTTCTTCACTATGGTACTTGCTAGAGACATGCGAGTGATACCGTTTGAAAGACTGGTTCATGGCAAAGAACACGACATACAATTCATGTTCCCACAATCAACAGTCTTGATGATGATGACGATAGTATAGAAATTCACTAAAAAGGTATTATCAAGGGAAAATATATAAATCGGCTGTAGCATCAAAATTATTCATCCCAGGGCCACTCTTTGTATCTCATTCTCTTTACCATAAAGCAAAAATTGTTAGTATCATTTGCATGATCGTATCCTATACCAAAGGGGAGATATTAGCGTTAAAAAGGGATTTTTAAAAAAATAAAATCCCTTTTTCCCATTTTGAGCGGAAATTTCCCGCATTTCGTACATTTTAAGGTAATTTTACGGACTCCGTTGGAAAAACTGCTTTACTAGAAACAAAACGGGGTATGAACCGTGATCATAAGATAAGCAGTCTTAACGCAATAGATGGTTGAGTGAAAGTCTACAAAATACCTCAAAAAAGCCATTATTTAAAAGGGTTAAATCGAAATTATGAATGTCCTCGGTCTTTACGGGCGGAATACAAATTGCAGTTCTCCTGTTGTAGCAGAAAACTCGCCTCTACCTAAAAATGTTTGCGGTCACGGCTATGTAATTTCCGTTATGTTAAATAGGAATTGCAAAAATACGCCATAATCTTATTAAAATTTGTATTTTTTTATACATGTAAGAGTTTAAAAGGTTGTATTTTATCCTATGTTGCATAGGGGTTCAAAGGTGTAAAATAAAGTCATTATCTTTTATTAGCTCTGCAATGTTACATAGGAGTACAAAAGTATGCTATTAGCTTTTAGTAATAGTCTGTTTAATTTTTTGCTGTGTTAAATATGTTCGCAGTCTGTTCATGTGCAATTGGAACTGGAACTGGCACTGGAACCGAAATTGGAACTGCACATACGCCTCCAAGTGCTAAGATAAACAATGTGTGTGTGTGTGGAATTTTTAAGTTTTAGGTCTCACAGATATGCCGAATAGCCTAAATAAGGCGGTAATAATGATAAAGTAGAAATGAAACCCACGCACACCCACAGGGAGTTGAGGTGTAATTGAAACCAGAACTGGCACTGTAATCGGAGTCGGAATTGGTACTAGAACCGGAATTGGGATTGAACCACTAAGCCATCGCTCTGCCCCGGACTTTGGCGTTATTATTATTATTATTCAATTTCTGCTCCCTTATGTTAGATAATGGTGGCATAGTCTCTTTTTCTGCACCAAAACAAGTAATCATAAAAGAGTAAATTACATTGTACATATTATTTGGTGTCATAGTATTTCATAAAGACTAAAAAATTCAAATTGGGGATGGGGTTAATGTTACTAGCTTTGTTATTCCCTACGTTCGAAATTTGGTTGTTCTAGAATAAATTGTTCCCGAGATATTGAAGGAAATGTCTATGAATAAGAGCGTAGGGTGAATCTAATAAGGACCCTGATATGAGGGTTCCGTACCTCAATTTGACCAACTATTACAGAGTGGCACCCGACAGATTCTTGCTTAGCATACTCAAATCAGTAAGAAACAACAAAGGAACTTTGGGCGTACGACAATTCAGGCTCAAAAGTAAATAAAATAATAAACGTTAACATTTAGTTTTGAACATGGCAACACTGCTAACAGTTACTGTATTTTTTCAAATAGGGAATAAGGTAATGTTAATGACATTGATATTCACTTACGTATCGAATTTTGTTGTTCTACGATGAATGGTTCCCGAGATATTGAGGGAAATGTCCAAAAACAATGGAGTAGCATGATCTAATGAGATCCACAATTTCATGTGCCTATATCTCAGTTTGCCCAACAATGACAGAGTGGCACATGATCGCTCTTGCTTAGCACACTCAAATCAGTTAGAAAAAGTAATAAAAACTTTGGGCGTACGACAATTCCAGATTCAATGGTCTGGCTACCAGACTTAAACAAAATATTTTCAATTGATGTACTTAGATTGTGAATTCGGACAAATATTCAAAATTTTAGACACCTTTGACGAACAAAAAATATCAAAACTCAGAAAAATCCTCATCTTGTTTAGTAGGAATAAAAAAATGTTTGTGTATTCTCAGATTACTGATTTCCGTTTGATTTATAGTTTGGCTAATTTATAGGTGAAATGTAACGCAATTGCACAAGGTATTATTTCATAGAAATTTATTTTGGGCAATTCACTTATTTAGAAAAGTAATGAAAAACATATGACCATATTGCGAGTAATGTGAAAGTTGGTAATAAATTGTATTAAGTCCATATTCTGCAGAATAACAATAAGACATATCTCTAAATATGTGTTTAAATTAGCTTTAACAAATACTAAGTTGGTGCAGTTGAAGTACAAGATATTCTCTTTTTTCGAAAGTAGAAGGCATCAGCTTCCAATGAAAGCAGTTCATTGTCTATGTATTTTAGCCAATATCCAGACATATACATTTCATGCTGAAACTGTCGAATAAACATTACTCGAAAACCTAAAGACAGAAAAATTGTTGTTAGATAATTTAGTTGAGCCGTCGAAGAGGTAAAACATAGAACATACGAATATGATTAATAAGGATAATGTGGAAAGACTTCTCATATTGTTTCCCATATCAAAAATCGAGTAAACGTTTATTCAGTCTATGTAGAATTATTGCAAAGCTTAATTCCACAGTTTTTCAGCTATGATATTCACAACATAAAGCATTTCCATAACAATTTAAATCTCATGTTCAAATCGTTTTTGTAAATTTTTTAGAAGCAAGAATATATTTTAAGCACAGGAAAATGATGACTGCTGTCAATTCATAGTATTTTTACCAGATATTATAATGTAGGCGTGCTAGTGTTCGAGGCAGAAGCAATTGGTATAAAGATGACTTTGCCTTTATCTGATGCAGATTGCATCCAAGATTAACACATTTAAAGCTCACGACCATCCAGTTAGGGTAATATATACAGGGTGGTATAAAGTTGCTAATATTACCATGTAAAGTGTATACAATAATAATGTATAGAATAACTTTGTGTAGTAAAAATATAATTCAAGTGAGAATTTCATTCCTTCAAAGTGGAAGACTGCATAGTTTTACACAAGTACATGCACCTTTCATTTCTTTGAATTTAAGGACATACAGGGTGACGCGAAAAGACTTTGTTCTTTGAATGAAAAGAAGCAACGAGGAGTCAAAATTATATTCAAATGGACAACGCGAAAACCTTTTATTGTCTCAAAGTGAAAAATAACGATAATTTCTGTTAACAATCACTGATATATCTAACACTGCTACTTCCACATTAGCATGTCTAACTAAGCAAAGCTAATGCGTGCTTTCAAAGAGAATTTTGCAATATACATCTTCTTTAAATTTTGAAGACCAACTTGCACAAAAGTTAAAAATGTGTGGTTCAATAGTTGAATAATCTGAAACGCATCTCCTGATTAGCACTGACCTCACTTCAGTGATGAGACTTGTATATACTCTACTCTTAAATACATCAAAACTTAGCTCGTCAGGTCAATGCTGAAATTCCTTGTGTTACATTTGAAAACAAACATTGTGGAAATCTTGAAAAACAAAATTAACGTTGTATGTCGTTCAAACATAAGTTCAAACGGATTCAGCACTTCTAATACCAGTCAAAGTTAGGATTAACATTAACACTGGCGAGATGTGACTTGAACAGTTATGACTGGACGTGGTATGAATTATCACGCAGAAATGAAGTCCATTGAACCACAAGCAGACCCATATATTTCAGATAAAAGACTTGTGCAGGAAACTAGAATCTCATCAATGTACCCCGAATGCTGCCAGTGAATGTGCACTGGCCTCAAACAACAAAATGAACTACACAGAGAGATGGAAGACCTATCTTCAATATCGTGAACAGCAAAATTGTGGTTTCAGTACCTTTGGAACAAAAAGTAGTAAACATATTCATTCCGGCAGAAAGAAGTGGAAATTGGAGTCATCACCTGGCTGTTGTAGAAAATATGCTGAACTTCTCTGCAGCTGCTAGCCAAAATCAATATGCTAAATGTGCCTGTCTATATCTGCAAATGATGAGAGACCAGCATGACACACATGCATTGCTTTACAAAGAATTTGCGAAACACATCCTTCACACAGTTCGACACTCTAATCGAATGAGAACTGAGCTTTGGACAGATTTTGTTGTTGAGGAATGCAACATGAATAGGGTGGAGCTTTTTGCACTACTGTTGGAAATTCAATGACGGCTAGTGCGGAAAAGGTACCATTAGTGGCACAGACCTTGCTGAATTTTTTATTCGTTTGGACAACCTCTTACCCTGCCCCATCGGACTTAAAGTTTTTTAAGTGTTTGGTTCAGCAACATGCACAACACCAATGACAGAAAAGCTACTTGTAGTCGTTTTCAGAGTTATCTGATGGCTATAATACAATTATTTTATTAAAAGAAACTTGTAGCAATGCCAGTAAATAATTTTAAAATATTTATGAGTCAAAGTACAGCCATAATAGCTCAGTTGTTGGAAATAATGTCCAGATTTTGTTTGGAATGCTACGTTAACGATGCTTATGGGCATAGCACTTGATATAACACAATTTTCTTTGTGCAACTCTTCGCTTATTTTGCTCTGTACGCAAAATAACCCAGAACTCATTACGGGAGGTGGCTACACATCGAGCTCCGACCACCCACCCATCCAATAGGCATGCGTTGATATTTGACCTTAAGTCACGTAGTTCTTCTTGGTCTCGAAGCGGGGCATTCTTGTTCTAGACCAGTTCGGCTCTAAAGTAGATATCTCTTGCGTTCTGGCAGCACGTTTTTGACGCTTCCTCGGACACCAGCTTCACTCTACTGGCAAAGTAGACACAAACTTGAACTAGGTATATCAGTACTGACGTAGTGGCGAAGCATCCTACAGGCCAATGTAAGCAATCGTGAATGTGATAATGGTCCTGGTTTTCTGTTTGCTAGGTGAGTAGTACATATTCCTGTTGCAACATCCTTACAAATTTCAAAGAGATAATTCAGGTCGTTGCTTAAATCACCTAGTTTTTCAGACACCGTTTCAATGGGAATGGGTGTAAAGAAGTCGATCGGTGAACGTTCACAATCCTTTTATTTCTTTCCGATGTGGCAAGAAATGCTTTGGGTCCGGTCGTCCCACCATCTAATTCGGTAACCAGTTGTCGAAATGGCAACTTGTTGGTATGAAGAAGGCAAATGATATGCTCAATTCCTTTCCTAGGATCTTTGTATCTGACTTATCACGCCGTTATCCTATCCTGTGTTCGTGGCTTCACTATCGCTGCTGACTGCCTCAAGACTTGACACGTCGTACTGGTTCTTCTGTAACAGCTCCAGAGTAGAGTCAGCAATATCTTTGCCAGTGCCAGCCTTAGGTGTGGTATGACCCAAGTGTTCTGAACCGGGCTCAGATAGAACTGTGATATGCTTTTCTGTAACTTCTCGTCTTCGTAGTTTGCCGTTAATTTTTTCTTGGACAAGAGTTGCATTATTTTTTCCGTTGAAGTTGATACTTGTAATCGCCTGGCATAGGTGAGCCTTTTTTTCTGGATTTTATCACCTAGTTTATCTTTTCCTCTTCGTACCTTAGATCTGTCAACAACAAAATTTTTGTCCTCTGCCGTTATGAGTCTCGCGTTCTGAAGTACAGCAGAGACGATCAAAGCAACTTGTCTGTCTGAAGCTCCAGTTCTAAACGCTACCTCCGCTGTATTTTGAAGACAGATGCGCTTTAGGCTATGTTTTCTTCCTGGTCGCGCCTCGAAGTCAAATCCCGCCCTTCCCGATTCGGCAGCTTCGCTGGATTCCCCTGACGACGCCAGTATCTTTGACCTGTGCCTATGCCTAATCCCACTAGTTGATGAACTTGTTTCAACACTTCCAGCGTCTTTCTTGGTTGTCTGCCCCTTAAATTTTAAAATTATTTACTGACATTGCTACAAGTTTCTTTTAATAAAATGATTGTATTATAGCCATCAGATAACTCTGAAAACCACCACAAGTAGCTTTTCTGTCATTGGTGTTGTGCATGTTGCCTAATCAAACACTTAAGAAATTTTAAGTCCGCTGGGGCAGGGTAAGGGATGTCAAAAAATAAAAAAAAAAATTAGTAAGGATGGTGCCCCTAATGGCACCTTTTCCGCACTAGCCGTCATCGAATTTCCAACAAAAGTGCAAAACGCTCCACCCTAATGATGAAGGTTTTCTTAAGCCGGGGCGGATTAACAAGGAGTCTTGGAATGACAGAAAATAATCGGCTTATATGGATTTACAATTCGCAGAAGTGTATATCTGTGTACAATGCAATGTGTGTATTTTTTTGTGTAAGTTTTAAAACATTGGAACAGCATATTGAAATTGTGGTATCAAGTTTAAGATAGGATCACGATGATATCAGTAAGCTCGCTGACTGTTTTGAACTTCACAATCCGTTTGACAGTGAAAGTATCATTTTATTACCGGCATTCAAAAAAAAAAAAAAACGACTCGACTGTATTTTTCAACCACTCTACATACCTACATACAGTGAATTTTAATCGAAAGAGACCGTTTGTGGAGTCCTCTTTTGCGTATGAGGTTAGTTCAATGATAACAAAATTGTTTCCAGACGTATTCATGCGGAACCATATAAAGGATGGCTTGATAGAGTGATCACAAAGGATGTCACACGGAGTCTCATCATAAAGGTAGTGTTAACTTCGTTTTGGACGGTAGAGCAGTATTTCCTTAAGTCGTTGGGCGAAGAAAAGTTCACAGATGCGAGTGGATTATATTGTCAATCGATACCACTCATTCGTAGTGTCGACGTCTGAGCATGGAGTTTCAATTTTATTTGATGAATATGACTCTAAGTACGAAGAATCATGAAAACGAAAGACGTAAATTCTACAGCTATTCATTAGATGTGCTTTTGACTCCTCCACAGAAAACTGCATCAGCAGGGACAAATTTTTAACCAATACCACAAACACAAATTTTTCTCTCTTTTTCTCAGGCACTTATATTAAACGGTCATGATTTTGCCCAGCCCACTGGAGATGAACATTCTAATTGTCCGAACGGCTCTGAAATATGCTGCCTGGGGTAATTTTGATATTGATATTGTGGTTGTTGGGAAGATAGATATTTTGATTCTGCTAGTATACTACTTCATGCCTGAAGTGTGTGATATTTTCCTTCAGAAAACGGTGAAACTGAGAACAGCAACGTAAAAATGCAAGGTGTCCATGAAATATGTTGTAATAAAACACAGGCTAAGTCATCACACCTATTGACGTTTCATGTCAACATTTGTCTACGCCGTTTCGCACTGGAAAACCTAGTACGTATAACAAATTCTGAAGTTCACAGAAGGCAAGAGAGCTAAGTAGCTCACTCCTGATTTCTCCAAATGACCCTGAAGATGTTGCTGGAATCGCCATGCCATTATTGTCTATTCTTTATGGTGGAGACCCTAACACATCTTTAAACAAACGTCGGTACTTGAGTTACAGCGGAATTTCGCTGGACGAAATAATTTAATTATTTCGGAAAGACGTTGAATGCTGCATTATTCCTACGGAGAATGCTGCATACACCCATATTTTACTAATATATCTGCAAATAGTACGTTGAAAACCATTTACTTGAAAAACCCTGGACCTAACTACGAGGCTGGATGGTTAAGAATAACACATCCCAATTCAAATCGATCTGGCAAGAGAAAAAGAGGCTCTCTTGAAGGTGATCCGCTGAAAATTGAAATCTTCATCCAGGTACCCGTGCAGCAAAAATATATGCTCATGTCGGAAGCACGGACTGAAGTGCTCACTGTCACAGAGGGTCATATTGCAATGGTGACATTCTCAACTCGTGTGACAGTGTTGATGAAGATCTTGCGAACGAAATGTAAATGTGCACGTTATGTTTAGTATATGATAATATTTATTTGAAATGAATGTTATGCTCAATTCCACACAGAAAAGTCCTTTATCCGGACTATAAGTTTATATACGTGTAACGAATCCATAAGTTTACTGCGGCAATCTGTACGGAGCATGCGTTATGCATATGGTCCAAGCGTACAGCCTTTTTCCCCTTTAGATGTTAAAACAGCCGCAGCAGAATATCTGACATCTAATAGTCTTCCGTATATTACATACGTATACGTATGTTACGTACTTCAGCTATATGTTATAAACGTCCATGTGTATGTGAGATCCTGACTGCCAATATACAGTTCTTTGTTTCATACGGAAAGTATGTATAGATGAAACACTTATACGGACGTATTATAAAACATATATTTTCAGTTATACGTTGTTGCAGGATGTTACGTATAGTGGTACGTTAAGTCCAAAACTACACGATTTACGCATATAACCTACGTTCTTATGTACGACACATGCGTAATTTCTCTGTGCAATTGCAACTCAGACAGCTTATTTGTTTAGAAAAGTGTGATATTATTTTCTTGTTACTTATGTTCGTTTTACCTAATTTAATTCGTATGGTAGTATCTCTAACCCATAATTATACATTCAAAAGTATGCATTTCCTTCATAACGCAAAGTATGTCAAACACAATACTTCATTTATCGAAATTATAATGTTTAGAATCGCTTTATATTTTCAGTAGAACATGTTTTGCTACATCTTCACTTGTATTACGTGGTAAAAGAATAAAATTTTGTATATGCACACAGACCTGTAACTTGAAGAGGGTGTATATTTGTAAAACTATGCAGTGTTCCATATTGAACAGGTTAAAATCATCACGTGAGACATTTTTTACTACATAAAGTTGTTCTATGCAATACCATTTTATGCACTTTATATGGTAATTTTAGCAACTTTGGAGCACCCTGTATATATTATACCAACTTGGATAGCGGTGGGCTTTTAATGTGTCAGTCTTGGATGCATTCTACATGAAATGAGATCAAAGTCAGTTTTATACCAATTAATCCTAGGTTACGCTAATTTTGACCTGGTGCGCCCACATCATTAAAAACCTTTGTTAGTTTGCATGGACTTAAAAGTTTATATTCGGTTTTAATATTTTGTAATAACCTCTATAGCGTTTAGTTGAATTTTTTACAATCCCAGGAAATTAATAACAAGTACATTGTATTATGTCATCTTGTAGTGAACTCTCCTTTCCACCGAGATACCTTACTTCAATATTAGATTTATCAAAGCTGCATAAAGTATTTCAATTTCACCAACTCAGTATTATTGAGATATATTTAGAAAGTGTCCACCATTTGCATAACCGAATGTCTTTTTTCGTAGATGACCAGTCTAGAATTCTGAAACAATGCAACTGTAAATATCCATGTACTGAAATTCAATACGAAGCTTCAATAAAAGCCATTTATAAAGATCAATTTGCCAAGAGGGAAGAATGGAGGTAAGTTTCTTTAATAAATATTTTCATAACTCTTAGAACGTGACGCTATTACGTTATTTTTCAGGAAATACATATTTAAGAAATTTTCCCTTCAAGAAACTTTGACACATAGCAAACTATGTATGCCGCTGCATTTTCGAGACGGATGAGTATCAAACGTATACTAAAGTTATACTCTGACACCTGACCCTGACAGAATAGCACCATAAAGACGGCAAAAATAATTTAATATATATATACTACAATAACAGTAAAAATATTATAACATCTTTACCATAACGTAACACTATAATTACCTAACTAATTTAATATATGGTCTACGAAATCAATAGATTCAATGCCGAGTTCACAAAAGCCTTCTGTTACTAGGAGAATGAATAAGTGAAAAGTTTTTCTTTCCTACAAGTGACAATCATTGCTTTTATGATTCTTAAAAATTGTTTTAACAGAAAATCGCGTTTGTCACCAGTGAATTCCTTAGAGTCACCAGAAATCCAAGATGGCAGACAAGATGGCTGCCCAAAAAGGAAGTAAGTTCAAACTATCATAACTTATCAAACATGGTGTTGATTGTTATGCTTTTGCTCCTGCTAAATTAAAAAATCATGTTGAAAGTATTATCAGGCATACACAATATAACGTAACATGGTTGGCAAGGGCAACTTGAAAATTAACATATATACAAGTGAAAAATGTAATCATATTTCACTAAAGTAAACTGAATGTAAGTGTATAGAAACAAAATCTCAGCAATAACATGTATTCCAAACACAGTATAACAAATTTTCTTTAATAGACCAAATACTGCAACTATGTTGGTTAATCTTAACAACGTTTGAAGTTTTTACTTTCCAAAATATCTATATCCATATCTATATCTATATCTATATATATATATGTATGTATGTATGTATGTATGTATAGGGTGCCCATAAGTCCTTTGCAAATCTATGTATCTTCGAAACGACTGCGAATATGAGAAAACGCAAAAACCACGTCCATCCTTATTTTATAGATCTTAAATTTTAACCAAAAAGAGGCCCATCCCAGACATCCGCATACGTCTGTCATGTTTGCGTTCTCTCATATTTGCAGTCGTTTCGAAGATACAGGTTGTGGCAACGGACTTCATGCACACAAAATGTGACCCCCGGCCACTTTATATGGGGTCAACATAGAGACTTGAGAATGTCTAAAAAATATTTATCTTGTCGAAACCTTTCCAATGATATGTTACTCGACTCCTTTGCCATTTAAAATTTTCAAGTTGACCTCATGTATTCCTATATGGGTGTCTTTGGGGTGAACCTTTTATTGGTCAAAAATTGAACAACTTAAAAAATTGATGGCCATGTTTTTGCGTTTTCTCATATTCGCAGTCCTTTCGAAGGTACAAGGGGTGTCAACGGACTTTATGGACACCCTGTATCTATCTGTATATATATATATATATATATATATATATATATATATATAGAGAGAGAGAGAGAGAGAGAGATTAAAATACAAACTGATGTAACAAGTGTTGTCTCTTATTTTGAGAGGTTGGGTTCATATTTCAAATGTAGTTATGTGCCATGCGGTTACTAAAGAGCTTCGTTACTTCTGAATCTCAATCGCATGAATAATTATGCAATAAATAATCCCATGAATAAGTAATCAAATCATGAACTCTAAGGTCCAGCACGTTAAACATAAGAATACGTGTCCATAACAATATATATTCAATACAATACCTCAATCTTCTTATATAATTAGATCATCAAGTACCGGTATTCATGAATCATAACGAACTTAATAACTTAACTTCACTTATTTGAAAGAAACGAAAGGTTTACTTTACTTCAGTTATATTTATAATAATTGTATTTAAATTGTCTGAATAGTAATCTTATTGAGTATACCTTTAAAAAGGTTTACTTTTAAAATTTCACATTGAATTCAAAGAGCCCTAAACACTCTTCAATACTACGTACGATTAACAAATAATGTATCTTAACACTTTCGAGTCTCAGCACGTCACATAGCAGAGATTATTTTCTCAGTGGACGGATCACGTGATGAAATTTCCGTTAATTGGAACATTGGATGGCTATCCGTATACGACTTACGACTTCTCATATATTATTTGTGATCCTTTTATTACTTTTAAGGAAATCCAGGTGTCAGTGCATCCAGTGCAGACAGAGTTAGAACGATAAGAATTAGGATACGTTTCTCGCGTCTTTATATGCATTTTTGACTCAGGAGATTTATCCGAAGAAGAAATATGTAAAATGCTTGAGAGTTTCCTGTTGATTCTGGATCTGAAATTGATTATTCAAATATTGACGCAGATTATGTTGGCTGCGCTTTGAAAGCAGGGACGTTGAGTTTTTTTCTTTTCTCTTATAATGACTGACCAATAAGGATGACTGTAACATAAGCATTTATGTGAGTTGGTGAGAAATATCTCTTTGTAATATTTTCTTAGGTACAACAAAAGTATTTATTTATTTATTAATTTACATTCTTATACGTTTTCTGGCTATAATATCACGAGAGAAGAGCGAATGCAAAAAGGGCGAACCACAAAAGGACGACTTCAGGCGAAAAATAGACATAATCGGCCTTGCAGTATATTTTTACTTTATACTCATACCTTTCTGCCATTTCAAAGTATCTAATATATATATTGATGGTTTGTGAGATTTGAAGGGCACTAATGCTCCAAAAATGTCATATATGCATACCTATAATCAATCATATTCCTTTTCGGAATTTTTTCATATCTGAAAAAGTACATTTATCAAACAATAAAAAAGGTACATAAAAGTAAGAAAATAGATTGATAATGTTGTGTTCTGTATTACTAAGTTCATATTTCAAGAAAATAAATATTTCATTGCTCTAACGTTTTTACACTATTTTTTACGAAACTCGGAATGTATAACAAAATCTGCTTACTTGATTGAGGAACATCGCTGGAATGGGCACCGACTCGAATGTGTTAAAAATCACTGCACTTTCATATTAAAAAATCGTAAGTGAAACTACAATGTAAACAATATCTGCACCATGAAGTAAATAATATAAAAAGCGTTAGCTTAATCCTATTCCACGCATGATGTACATTCATTTAAAAACACAAACACTTTTATATGCAGACTTAGATATAAACCAACATAGTATTAGCACACTCAAGTATAATGATAGGCTCATATCGGAAGCAATTTTAAAAGTCTTCTTCATCACTTGTTTCGTCATTCTATTTCATAAATGAGTTCAGGCACTTTCTTCGAAAATATGAGCATCCTTTAATACAAGTCATTTAACATTCTTGCAGGAACATGAAGCATCACAGAACTTCTTAAGGTATATACATATTGACATATGTAAGTGTTTTTTTTTTTAAGGGAAATTACATCTTGTAATGAAACGTGGTTTGAGAGCACCATCTTCCAACTTTGAACAACAGTCGGTAGGAGCTGGTAAGGAAGGATTTTGCAGCTGTAGCCCACACTAATGCTTGATACGAAGCACGTTGTGCAGGTAACTTCAAGGCATCACTGGTCGGAGGTAGCTTTGAGTGGCTCACCTTGTTGAAATAGATAAACACGAAATAAATAATAGTTGTATTTGTATTAAATAATAGTTGTATTTGGTTTGTAATAAACAAAATAGTTTTAACATACTGTTATTAAAATTAAATAATAACGCTATTTAAAAAGTAGTTTACAGCAAACCAAAGCAACATGATATGTAATAAAATGCAGTTGAGTTCGTTCTTCTAGTCACTGCCTTAACTTAGATTTGAGGGGAATTGCTATTCTGGCAACACTGTAATTTCTATGGATGGACAACAAAACATTCTTCAGGTTTATATTTTCTGTTGTAGAATAGTATTATCTATGATTGTAATAAGTTGCATTTTATTATCTCGTTTCACTTATGAATAAACAAGCAAAACAAAATTGTAAAATTTGTATTACTTTTAGTAAGGCAGGCTCTTGAGTCCAGTCTCCAATGTTACAGGCACTATTCCGTTCCTTTCCTGGAGAACAAAACAGCTTACCAAGTAACCCTCCCTTTAAATAATTAAAGGCATGATTGTGTAGGAATGTGTCATAGCATTTACATTTATTGCAAATGCTTCAATTTTCCTTTTCCTTTTATATCCAAAGATCTTGGCCGATGCATTTCAAATTGGAAACCAGTTTGGTCAGCATTACAGACATATTTAAACTCAAAATTAGGTAACGTCTGTTTGATGCTGTAAGCGTAGTCCTTAGCAGTCTGCATTAGTTGTGGCTGGTGATCATGATGAAGTCCTGTTTTAAAGGTTTTCACTTTCCGTAGCCCGATATTATAATGTCGTTTGAAGTTCAGTAGCCAGGCCTACGACGCTTTAAACTGTTCATACCTAATATCACGCACAAAGTGGCATGTCATTCATTGATGATCACTGTCTGATACCGTTTGCAAAAGTACTTCACGTGCATGGATAAACTGCTCGTACAATGCCTCCTGTAAAAGGGAACTCTTTTCTTCGCATGATAGTCCTTTGTTCTTTTTCTTAATAACACGTTCGTAGGTCCACTCGCTAATGCAAAATCGGTTACATATTGTCTTTTTACCATGGTTTGGATGTTGTTTCATGTAGTTAATAACTTGTTTCGTCTTCTCAACTGGGAGTGAAGCGCCTTTCTTGCGTTTCGCTGGTGATGGAAGTGATGCGTCTGACGTACGTTCTTGGAAACTTGGTGCTCTGTCGGCATCTTCGGAATCTGTTGTGTAATTACCCCCTTTCATTTCCACACTAGATTCGTGATTGTTTATCTCATGATGTGCCTCCTCTAGAACATCCAGAGTTTATTCAATTTTGAATTCCAGTTCTTCATCCGTTAGGAATCCAATTGTGTTATCTGCGATCGCTCTTTCCTGTTCTGATATATTTGTTGCTTTGTGCTTCAACCGTAATGTCTGCAACTGCTGCAACTGCTGCAAGAGGTAGATGGTAATGTTTGCCTTATTTAATACCATGCCATATCGTTTTTAGTCTATATTTCTTGCCTGCACACACTCTCCCTAACACATACACGCATGCACCTCATAGAATTACAGACAGAATACAGTAAACGAAATAACTACCGGTATTTCTCAAACAATTACGAGTTTATGGGTAGAACTGACAGCGAGAATAAATGTTTCCTGCACTTGTCTCCTTACAAAAAAGTTTGTCGCTGTAGACAAACGTAAGCTCCTACCTTATACCGTAGCTGCTATAGGGTAGCTGCTATAATTATTCCTCCATCAATTTCGAAAAAAATATCGGTCTTGCAACTATCAATTCATATTGTAGATGGCTTTCCCACATTCATGTTTCTATTTCGTTTTCGCATATTTCTAGTGCTCATTAGCAGCTAAAATAATTTTTATCAATATCTTATATTCAACACTACTTTAGGACAGCAGTTGTTTCCTTTTGCTAAAGCAACGGCGAAGTGGTGAGGTCTACTTGTAAGAAGATACCTGCCCTTGAGTTACGATTCATCTATCTTCAAAGAATTGTGGTTTGGGAAAATTTGGATCAATAGATCTTCAAGAAACGAAAAGGCTAACTTCAAGACTGAGAAGAAGGAACTACAAACATAAACGTGTTTTAATGATACGCCTTCGAGTTCATCAACCATTTTTGAAAACGACCCTACAGATTGTTTCAGTTCAAGACTTCAACAAGACGGTTCGATTTCTTCCGAATTCTGTGAAAGTTAAATGATGAGTTCGTCGCAGATATCCCCAGCAAAACTCCGTCAGAATGGCAAATGAGAATAAAACTGAAGACAATGGCACTAAATAGTGATAGGGTTGTTGTGTCTGACCGTGAAACTGCTGTAATTGTTTCCAGAGTTCTACAAGATATTGGAATGGTGACAGACACGGACTATTCTCACGTGGGCGATAAAAATAAAATACGGAGAGAGAAAAGTCATATCAGGAGAATTTTCAGTGTAAACCTGATACTTTGCTTCATGGCCTTTACTTTGATGGGAGCAAAGATGATACATTGGTAGTTGAAGAATGTGATTCTAAGTTATTTCGTGGACTTCAATAAGAGGAGCACTACACTATCACTCAAGAACATGGGTCGACATATATTGGCCACGTTTCTCCATCATCGGGATCTTCTACTGATATCGCTTCCAGCATAATTTCCTACTTGACTGAAGTTGACATTTCTTTGGACGAATTAGATGTTGTTGGCTGTGATAGTACTGTCACCAATACAGGATGGAGGAATGGTGTAATTCGGCAAATTGCACTTCATATAGGTAGACCGTTGCAGTGGGCAGTATGTCTTCTCCATTTTAATGAGTTGCTTCTCCGCCACTTATTTCAACACGTTGATGGGGAAACAACAGGTCCTAAAACCTTTGTTGGGCCAATCGGTCAACATCTTAATGGCTGTGAAAGATTACTTGTAGTTGAGTTTGAAAGAGTTGACTGCATAATCCCTGAAGTAGACCGTCAAATTCTCAGCAAAGACCAGCAGTACCTTGTGGAATATTTCAAGACCAATAAATGTAAGGGAATGTCCAAAAGGCATGTTCTATTGAGACTCTGGCCCTATGTCGCACTCAAGATGGCTGACAACCGCAAACATAATTCTTAGGTTGTACGTCAGTACTGAACATCCCTCTGAAGGTCGTAAAGAATTGGTACTTTTTATATTGCGTTCGTAAGTGCCTTTGTGGTTTAAAATCAAAAGAAGCCATTCTTTTTTAGATGGTTTGAAACATCTTTTTGAAGCAATTGCTACATGATACCTCCCTGAAACTCTTCGGTAAGTTTTGGAGTCTATAATTGAGAGAAACACATTTTTTGCCCATCCAGAAAACTTGTTCTTGGCTATGATAACGGACGAAAGGAAGTATATTAAAGAACTTACTCTTAGACGAATAATAAAGGCAAGACAGGAAAAAAACTAAAGGAAAGACAATCAGGAACTTCATACCACCCAAACTGAATTTTGGTTCTAAAGATTATACTGAAATGGTTGACTGGTCGATCTGTAAAGTATCTTCTTCTCCATTATTCCATCGAATCAATGATGATGAAATCAGACTCCTTACACAGAGTGGCATGGTACTGGTGAACTTCCAGCAAGTTGGTACGTGAAGATATCCTTTATACTACTGATCTTCCTGAACATACTTCTGCAAGAAGTTTCTGTTGAATCATCACGTAATTTTTGTTATTAGTTACTTCTTTTACTTGTTAGTTTAAAATGATACTCTTGAAGGTCAACATGTTCAATTTTTATTTGATTTAGCAGATCTACAGTAACATCCGGGCCAAACCTTTCTTATATAAAAGCGTCTATTATCTATCCGTCTATTTCTCGTATCTTTATTAACTTTACTGCCTGTTCTGTAGGTAACACATCAACAATTGAGATACAAATTTATGATACTTCAATAGAGGTAAATACGTAAAATGTCGCAAACTGTTCTTGCAGGCGTTGCCCGTCTTCAGCAGCCTTTATTAATCTTCTTGTGCATAACTCTTTATAACTATATGTGTTTGCAGTCCAAGAAGGTCTTTTGCCATGTCAATAATCTCCGTTTTGAATTATATGTTAGCTTCCACCTCTGTTGAGCGCTCTCTTGTGTACTTATGTTGATAAGTACTCCAGATATTTTACAAATTTTGTTCATATATTCAATTGCTTGGTCTGACGGTATTTTGACAAATAGTTTTAATGACAAAATCTGTTAATGAACAGAAGGAAATTCTTGCTCCGAATTCTCCGTATACACTAGATAAGCAGATCCGAAATGTACGTAATTGATATGGTCGTGAAATGCCATTAGCTTTAACATTTCCTTGAAATATGTGACATGTTCCGCCCATTGTCCTTCTCGTGATGCTAAGATGAAATTCAGTAGGATGTCAATGAGCTCTATGTAAAGGATCCAATACTTGAAAGTATAATTCCAATAGTTCTCCTAAATGAATTCAAGGAACAAGTGCTTAATATCTTGCAGAAAGAAAGGGAAGCTCTTAACATCAATTCCTGCTTGCAGAAAATCTCTGCTTTCAAAGTCTTTACAGATACATTTTACATTGTCATCAATTATATGAAGCTAATGTTCTTGATACTTAAAGGAAAGCCATTTTTAACCATGCCATTAAAACTCTCCGTACAGCTTGAAAAGTTATTTTATGACGTGGTAAACAGCGATTGTAGTGCTTTCCCTTCAACATCGAAACAGCTGTTTTCCATCTCCATTCCATCTTTTAGAGGTAATGATGGAGGAACAGGGAATTAGTGTCAGACTAGCTACATCGGTAGAGTGTGGGATTTCTGATGCTATGGTTCTGCGTTCGAATCCCATCCAAAGACTGTAATTTTCTTCTATTTAGCAGTTTCCGATGTTGTATACGTGCGAATCTCTTAAGATGTTCTCTCTTTCTCATTTCTCCATGTGGATCAATGCTACGAAAAAAAACAATAGAGAAGTAATCTCTTCTTTCAGTTATGGTTGAGATTTTAAAGAAATTTTCAGCTTTCTGCGAGCATTTTTATTTGTTTAAATAAATATGTGTTATATAACACTTACTGTGTATAATTATGTATTTGCAGTTTGCTGATTCTCACAGTTATTATATATGGTTCATAACAAAATTTGTGGTGGTCTCCTTTGAAGTGCATGTGTCATTTGTCAATATATGCGCACGTTTTCTTTTACTTTATATTTCCATATTCCTCTTTATTTTCTATTTATCCCGTTGACCTTTTTCTCTTTCTCTCTCTTTAAAACTGAGGATGTAAAATGAGAAGAGAAATTAGAAGAACCTCAATTTATTACTCCATCTTGTGAGAAATTTGTGGTTTGTAATCACGTGGTCTATGCATTTCTTGCTCCAAACGAAGTGTGCAGGGGGACGAAGCCGAAGGTTATTCTGGCCTGATCAATGCCACAAAGACGTTAGGTTGGTTGCCTATGTTGTTAGGCGTAGTTTCACAATGAACTTAACTTTCATGTTGCAGGTTTTTTGCTTCGTATTGTACCAGTCCCAAAATGTTCCAAATTCAAACTTCTAATTTGGAACGCATAAACAAATCTCAGTCCCATAAAATCATATTTCAATGATAATTTACTCATTAGATAAAGAAAGTTTTATACTGTTTCGTACCTACAATAAAAGATTTGTACCTGTCCCAAAATGTCCCAAATTTTAGATTTTAGTGTGGAACTCCAACTTGACGTTTGAGTTCAACATGTGCCGATTAGCATCAAAGTGGAATCATTAGATAGATAAGGTTTTGTACTAATGTACTGTAATAACCTAACTTCTGTGCCAAAATTCTAGGCCAACCCATTTCGGATATATCTTTGACCAGCATAGAAGATTACATAAAGCATTTATAGAAGGGTTCATAAAATTCTGGGCTAAAACTCCAGACAAAACGATTTTGAAATATATTTGATCAGAACAGAAGGAATAGTACCTTGACCAATATTATACTGAAGGATAGCGCAAAGTATTTACAGAACGAACTTTATTATCTCCCCCTTTACACATACAAAAGGACCAGTGCTCTGCTCATAGGATTTTATGAAATATATAACCATAAAATACTTACATCTAAACCTACAGCTCTTCTATCTTATTATATCTCCATATCGCTCAATATCTTTTATAAATACACCACTGAAAAGTATTTACAGTGAGAATAACTGAATGTACAGCTTATGGTCAATATATAATGCTCTACGCCTAGGCTACCTTTTATTAAATACGCCACTGGAAAAATATATAATACAATATTATGATTTTAGGGTACGTACAGCTCCAACCAACGTTAGTACTGTGGATGCCAACCACTGTATTGCATCCCTCATCCCCATTCAAAAAATGATAAAAGTAGCATTTATCGTAGATCCATATCTTCAGATTCATTATTTGATCTTATATCCTGTAAATTTGTAGTTTTAATGTTTATAATATAATATTCTCGCTCATATACTCTAAGTTTTTCAGCTTGCTCTCGCATTCTTTTTTGAATTTTTCTAATATTATCTCAAACTCGTTTCTTAAGTTTCAGTCGTAAAATTTTGAATTCAATTTGTTCATTGTTAGTTTTGGTAGTAAAAGAATATAAGAAGAGCTAACTTTGTATCTGATGCTGTATTGATTTAAAGACGTTGTTTTATATTCGTTCTTATATATATGTATGCTGCTTAAATCAAAAACAACGAACAAAACAGTTACACATTCATTCGCTATATATGTAGATATATATTCAGTGTTTCTTGTATATACATATGATTCACATAATGGCTAGAGCCTTGCAGCAGCAGCATGCTTTCTTTCCTTTTTAGCAGCTCTTGGACTGCAGCCAAATGTATCTCATGCTTTTCTTCCTGCTTAGCTTGAGAAAGACTTTACCCGCCACATTTTTCGGCGAAGTATCTGTCTATTTTTGAATCGCGATCGTCAGTTAAGTAAGTTTCTGAACTGACAACTATGCAATTGTCAGTTTCAGCTGCATGAGAGAAACTGGTTATACAAACTTCCATCAGATGACAGCCAAAGTCAATATTCTAGAGTAGACAGAAAGTGTGTAGGATTGCTGTTGTTTTCAGGATTGGAAATTCATAGGATTATAATTATCGTTCTTCCATCCAATCGAAAACTATTAATCTATGGTTTAACAAAGAATATATATATATATCGACTGGGGAATTTATTTGAAGTAAATACGAGGGTAGCTTAAAAGTAAATTTTTGATAATTCTTAAAAAACTAGAAAAACTCATAACCACAGACGTAACAAAGTATATATGTTTGAACAGCATTTAACGGCATTTATCTAGTTATGTATATCCGAGGGTTGGTTAATGATTAATTTTTAATATAATTTTTAAAAACTCAAAAACTGTTACTCACAGACATAACAAGGTATAAATATTTGAACAGCATTTAACGAGATGTAACTATATGCGAGGATAGCTTTTATGATATAACCATAAAAACTTACTCTCTAAGTTCTGTGTACGCATGTGTTATATGTTTACATGATTACAAGTTTGGATACTGGTAATGGAATCTTCTGCTAACTTCGTTCTCTATGGGAAACAATGGCTTCTTAAACTCAGTCCATTGATGATAGTTCAAAATGAATAAACAACCATTAATTTCCAATAGTACTTGTGTTTCGTTTTGAATTGTTTTCAATACATTGAAATTATTAGTAAGAATAAATTTCTTTCGGGATTCCATAGCAACTACTCACTTTATTATTTTAAAAAAATTTTTAATTTCATTTTTTACTTTTTAGATTCATTTTAAAGAACAGTTTAGAGAACATTTTAGGACCATTACAAAGATCTTTCATTCCACCATATCTCATAATTAGTTTTCATCTCTTTTAAAACTTCATCAGTATCTTCATTATATCTCTGGGGCAATAAGGTATTGTATTTTTCATTTAAATAAACTAATACTCTTTCACCAGTGTATTTTGTTGGTATCAAATTCCATAAGGTTATGTCGTATGATTTTTCTTCAGATCTCGAAATTTAGCAAGTCATATTGTTAATATTGTTTTTCTTGTTTAATTGTGATGAAATTTTCTATTTATTTTACCATAATTGTAAAAAACATTAATTTTTTAATGATCTTATCTCATTCAATATATGGGTAATTCTATCAACAATATGTTTTGTATGTTCGTCTGTTAATTCTTCATTCATTAGTTTAACAACAATAAGCTTATCTTTAAACAATTCAATTGTTTTCACCATATTTTTATAATACTCTTTCTTCGAAACTACATTAAATCCTGTTGATAGACGAGTGATTACTGTAGAAGCTGATGCAAATGCTGTTGTAATAATCGAATATACAGTAACAGGAATAAATATATTAATAAACCTTGTAGAAGCTTATAGTAAAATTGATAACGTAATAAGAATGTTATATGCATATTTTATTCTTTTGAACTTCCTTTTGTTTTTTGTTAATAATTTCTCAAGATTTAATATAGTATCCTCAATTAATGTAGTGAGATTCTCTCGTGGAATCTTGTCTGGAATACATTATTAAATATATTTTATGATATTACCATAAAAACACTTACAAGCTAAACAAATCCAATAAATGTATAATTGATTTATATCTTCTCAATCATTTTTTCTTTCGGCACATTATATTCAAAGTTTTTCTTACCAATCATTACAACATAACAAATCGTTTTATCTGGTACATCGCTTTCAAAATTAACAGTCAATCTCAAATTAGTTCTATCACTTACAGTTACTGATTTATGCTTGCTTGTGTTAATTACAAACATTGGTCTATTTTCTAAAAATTCTTTAGGATAATAATACATCTCAGTGTTTCTAATTGGAACTCTCTTATATATCATATGCATTTTGCAAGCTTTGAGATATTTATGTTTTTCAAAATCTAAGTTTTAAAATTCTAAAGGAAAAGTAATTTCTAGAATTATGAAAATGGATATTCTGAACTTTACAATGATCAAAATAGCTTGAATCTCTTTCTTGATTATCATTCCTATCACTTTGGAAAAATTCAATACGAAATTAGGCATATCAAATTCACTTGAGTTAAATTGTGTGATTAGATCAAATTCCAAATAATTACCACTAACCGATTTCTATAAACATTCATATGTGTTGAAGGAAATAGGAATCTTACCCTCTTTTAACATGTTAGATCTTAATAAGGTAGCATAGTTTGGTTCATAATTAGCCGTAGGCATTCTCAACTCCGTATTTGTAATCTTAACTTTACCTGGATGTGGTTGATCATTCTCATATGTTCCATCCTCCTTTTTTGTTTTCCAAATAGCAAATGCATTATCATCGGAACCACTTCTTTCAACTGTATATTTCAATCCTCCTTTCCACATAATATGTTTAAAATCTGAACAAAATCCTGGTAAAATTTTTAGCAAAAATACTATTTCTTCATCTGTTCTTCGCCATCTGCAATTCCTTCCCATCCGCATTCATCATAATGATTTGCTTCTGGTTTCGAAATCGTACATGTGTTTTCAGCTGTCGAAGTTAAACCAGGATAAACTGCAATATCCAATATCTGTCCATGCTTACTAACTTGTATTTGAGAAACAGATGTGGCAAGAAGTTATTAATAAGTCAAATATTTTGATCAGTACTATATTCTCCATCAGCATCTCAACCTCTAATTTCAAAAGCTACATAAATACCAGCATAATACGAATGTACAAGCCCATCTCCAACATCTATATAAAACACATTAGATCTTTGTGGTTTATTTAAGTTTTCAATTGTCGTTTGATTAGGTTTAAACGATTGTAAGATATTTTACGAGTGGTTTTGGTGGATTACCTCCGAACAAATCAAACACATACTTTCTATTTCCTTCTTCCCAACAACAAATCCAATGGGTTCCTATATTTTTAGACAAGTCAAAATTAAGAATACCACACTCATTCTTTTCTGGCTCTTTAGATAATTCATCACTCATAAATACACCTCTAAAGTTTCTTATCTTAAGCTGTTTAACAAAGTGAATTCAATCCAAGTTACTTAAAGTTTTAATTTCTTTTTTTTTTCTTTGCTCTTTGGGGCTTTACGTTTTTCGGAAGCTCGCCACCTCATTCCTCTCCCTTTGTTAAGTTACGTTTCTTTTGTTCTTCTAATTCCTTTTTATTCTTTTTTGCATCATCTATAGCAGCAGTTCCGGTAGCAGCAGAACCTAGAGCACCTATTATAGCTAAAATTATTGGAAGAGTATATATAAAACCAACATAATGAATGTTGCCTATAGTTTTCTTTTCTTTGTTTATTTTCTTCACTTGTAGTATTGAAAGTGATAACTGCCTTTATCTATATTCTTTAATCTTCTTAGCTTTATCATTTAACTGTTTTTTTTTGTTAAAATGTGATCAATATTTAATTTCTTAAGTCTTCGTTAGGTATTGTAAACGTAAAACTACTAAACGTCATTATTATATTCATTATAAAACTTTACAAACTTTTATAGAAAATCCATAAAAGTTAAACACAATACTTATAAACCTAAACCAAACCTTACTTTTGTATTCGTAGCCAAAGCAGTTCCAAAAGCTGGTAATCGTTCTGTTATCAAGTTTGCATTTTTAGCAAAAGCTCTTTCCCATGCTTTATTTTCTAATTCTTTTTTCTGCAATAAATCTAGAAGCTATATCTTTACTATCTCTGTAGTAATTATCATGTTCTATACAAGTTTCATCCAGGGAGTTAATACCCTTATCCCCTCTTTCTAACCTTTCTTGTAGCTTCGTGTAAGGTCCGCAAAATTCATAACTTGGTATATGCAACTCTAGCATTCCCTTCATGCTTAAAATCATTCATTAATCCTTTTCCATACTTCTCATTATCCCAAAATATTGGTGGCAACGATTTCACTATCTTTATCAAATAACATATACCCATCGGATCATTATGAATAAATTGTATGAGTTTAGATTTAATCATATCCATTATGCCTACTTTCTCGTCATAAAAATTAACATTTCCAGATTTTTCTTCTCCGTCAATAAATATTAATCGATCAATTAACTTTCTCACATTATCCATCCATATATATTCTTTTGGTAATTCGTTATATATTTTGATTCTCTACATTTTTTTCTTGGTGTTGTATCCAAAGTTGGTTTTATATATCTATCCCAATTAGGATTGATAATTTCTTTATATTTTTCGCTTCTACTAGATAGTTGTTTTCTTTTATTTGTATCATTGTTATGAAATACTACATTAGAACCAATGACTGTGTATATATTTTAGATCACTTTAATTAGAGTTTTTTTGGATTATGTTTTGTTAGTATTTCCCATAAACCTTCTGTTCCAGAATAATATCGATTATTAAAAACTAAATCATCACCACGAATTTCAACTTCCGTATCCAATATCATATGTATAATTTTTCCATCTTCATCATAAGGTTGTATTCCAAAACTTTTATCATATCTAGTTGTATAATATATTGAGGCAATCTTACCAAAATGAGTAGTTGCTAAAGATTCTATTTCTTCTACTTTATACTTTATTTGCTTTTTCATATGTTTTATTTCTTCTGATATAGGTGTATCGCTTACGCTTATTGAACTCTCATACATAGGAGGTGTCAAAATAAGTTTGAATCCACTTTCACGCTTTTATGTACAACGAATTCTTCTTCCAACACTTATTGCATAAAGATTGAGCTTTTTCAAACGACATATCAGATCCAACAAATTCATCGTATATATGCTTTAAATTCATATTGTCCTTTCTAAAGATACAAAGAAACTTTAAGTTATCTCTAATTAATTGTTTTGGTAGTTTATAATAGGTTGGTCTTAGATAGAAACAGTTTAAACCCTTATGACGATCTCGAGTAAAATATTCTGTAACGTGGGTTTTGTTGTTCTAAAATGAAATCATCAAACACTACCACAGAATCATTCTCACATTCATCTAACGTAATAATTTCTTCTTTGTTTCCTTTTACTACTGCTATGATATCTCTAATATCACATTCTATATCTCGAAAAAGTTGTATTAGATTTGGTATTTAAGTTGATGTAGGCTTTTAGAATATATATAAATATTTGCATATATTAACCATTCAGGTGCTAACAAGAAATTATCAATCATTAACGTTGTTTCCCGCACCCACTAGGTCCAAATATTAAACATCTTATATCATCAGGTAACAACACACCGTTCTCTTTTTTCTTTGTAACATTTTCTTTTAATCTTACTTTAATATCCCAATTATCCATTTTATTATTTATTATATAATAAATGAAAATATTTAATTTAAATAGCTATTCATCTGTATAAACATGTGTATGCATCAATCATTCGAAAACTACTTGGAAGTAGCTCTTACAGGAGTACTCAACATACTTAACTCCAAATATTACAGAAAGAAATAATAAATTAACATTTTGTAGTAACTTTTCTGAACTTTCAAAAGAACTCATAGTTCAACCTGGTCTTATAATTTAAATGAATTAGAAGAATATATTAAATTAAATCTTCCATACACCACTATTACTTTTAAAAAAATAAATTTACGGAGGACAGAAAGAAAAATAGAGTTAAAATATTTAAGGAGAATTGTGACATAATCTTAGATACCATTAATACATTATTAAGTTTTAGTGAGAAGAATTTAGCTTAAAACATAGAACATGTCGGAGATAAGCCACCAAAGTTTCATCCGTTTGACACTATAAATATTCACTGCGATTTAGCAGAATTTATGATTTTTAAAAATAATGATACAACACATAGCGAAACAGATTTAATTGCAACGTTTACAACAAATGCAGAATTTAGAGAACCGATTATATATGAGCCTAGAGAAAAGATATTTTCCCCAATAAATCACAACAAATTTAATAATTCCAAAGTTTCAATTCGACACGAGAATGGTGACTTGACTGATTTTGGTGAAGCTCGTATAACTGTTTTTCTTCCTGTTAAATAGATATAAATTTTATATAATAAATATGGATATCTTTGGTAATGTTAAAAGTAGGATAAGTCATATTAATATTATAGTCTAGGCTCTGTCCATAAGAGCTGTAGAAAAGTCGGGGATGACAGAAGTTATTTTCAGAACCTGTTAGAGGGTGATCAAATAATGAAAAATCGAAGGTAACACTTCCGCAACCGAGGCCTTCATTGTGAGATTCAATATTCAAAATCGCGCCCGCGCACAAGTATCAAATTATATTTGAACTGAAATATCTTCTCACAGAAACAAGTTTGAAACTTTGTTCTTGTTCCAAATTAAAGATAATTGATAGTAGAAGTAAGAAATCTGGATATATTGTTTACATGTTGCCGCCATATTTAAAAATACCGGTTATTTAGACCAAAATTAGTTTTTCTCTTTCTTCATTTGATGACAAATAACTATGAAGTTATTAAATATAAAAACGCACCCCAAACTAATTAAAGGAGTATAATCTTAGCTTTCTATTGTTACTAATATCTTTGGTAGATCTTAAAGATGACGGAGCTATTTAAATTTAAGTGGCGCAGGGTGTAGCGTTTTTTGAACTGTTTAATAAACTACCGGAAAAACAATCACTACGCGCAAAACTTTCAAAGCTATTACTTTTCAACAAATGAAAATAGTCCATTCATTTTATCAGTAAATTAAAGGTGATAGGTTGCTGTGTCGTAGGAAATGAAATAATAATGTTATTGCATTTGTTTAATATTATTATTAACATGTTTGTTCATATAATATGTAACTAATGTTGCAGACTCTAATGTGGACTGTGGAATAATAAAAATCCATAGTTTGCAACAATATGCTAAACAATGACTATAGAAAACCTGTTTGGCATCTCCCTACCCCGGACACCTCTTACTCTACATCCATATTAGACGTAAAAGTCTGCATTATTTGCCAGAATCGTGACTAATCTTCAAGTGAAACAATGTCGTCTTTCCGAGGGAGAGATGATGTTATATCTGCGGCTGAAATTCGCAATGATGGTGTTATGAAAAGATTTAAGGATCTTCTGCGAGGTGCAAAATTTGTGGGTAATTGTAATGACGCATACTACATGTTATATTCAAACAAAAATGTGTTGTTACGGAAGAGAAAGAAAAGAGAACGTAGTGAAACTGAGGAGCTGGATCAGTGTTCAATAAAATCTCAATCTGAGCCATTGGCAAAGAAAATGAGAGTAGATATTCCAGTTTGACAATTACGTTTCTGTGTAGTATGTGGGAAAGAGCAACACAACGGAATTAAACAAAAGTACAGGATATGTAAATCAAATCGTGCAACTACATTTTTATCCGCAACCATGTTTTTTAAAGATGACGGGTTTACTAGAACTTGTGACTTGGAGAATAAATTATCTGTTTTCGGTGCAGATCTCTATTATCAACAAGGCCTTTCTTGAGCACTATCTTCTGAAGTTCAATAAATGTTCTCAGAAATCAGATAGGACAAGTACCGAGTCTAAGAAAACTAATAAAAGCGAAGTGCTTAATAAAGCGGCGCCAATTATCGAGAAACTATTGGATGAGGTTTGTGGATTGACATTGTGGTAAGTTCGACACTTCATTAATGGAAACAGTGAACTGACTTTTAATAACAACGAAGTTAAACTTTGGAGGAAAAAGTAAGGTTTTAGAAGCCTTCGAAATGAAATAAATTGATTCTAGGTTTTATCTCATTATTCAGTGCCGAAGAAGTAGCTGACAAGCTGAGATAGACTAACATACTTAAGAGTGAAACGAAAGAAGTACGAACGGCTCTCCTTCACACAGATTTCGGTATTGAAGGAGAATTTGGGGACAGTCAGCAACTTCATAAGTCCTGGCCAACAACTAGAATTCCTCAACTTCTTTTGGATTTCCTAGCAGAAGTGCTACAAGTTGTCAAGCTGAACATCACATCTGGGACGCAAGTAAAGATCTATATATCACTGACGAAGACAGTGAAAGTGATCTTGAAGAATTTTCCGACCAACAAAATATAAATTTTCAGAATCTATTGAAGTCAATCTTCCAAACTTTATTCTATAATGTATATCGTTGTAGGAAAGCAACCCCTATGTATTTGATGGTGGCACATTCAATGCATGAGAAATGCAAAATCAGACAACTGATTTCAACTATGAATAAATTAAGTGTGTCAGTTGGCTATAAAAACATCATGCAAGCACGAAGCAACCTTGCACAATATACACTAAAGACCTGCTCCTCCACCTTGTCTTTTTCAAACTACTTTCAGGGTGATAGTTTCACGGTAGAAGCTATGGACGATTTCGATCGTGAATAGGCTACTCTCTCTGGAATCCGTAGTAGCCAAGATACAGTCATGGTGCTTTTCCGGGAAGTATCAACAAAAGTCCCATCGAAACCGAAATTGCCGAAGTCGGTATTAGCAAGACCTCCAGTCATCTTCGATCCTTGCTTCCATCTCAGCGATTGAAGAAATAAGAAAGAAAAGTACAAGCTATATCGATTCAAAACACGCTGACAATTTCTCCTGAACTGTATGATTTGGACATCGATAATCTGCGTCAGAAGGAGTTTACTCAAGACATAATGCGTGCTGCATACGAGCTAGAAACTAAAAAATCCACTCTAACTTGAGATACTGTGAATGCCATGATAACGGATTCAGATGTTTCCAAGAAACAAGTTGGCTTTCTTCCAGTACTGCCGTATCCAGTAACGGAATATAATAGTGTATACACAGCAATGAAAAAACTTCCAGAGCCTATTTATACATTTAAACCAATCTTCAATGCTTGTAGTATGTAACGAAGGGGTGTATCACATTGCGGCCGAAATTCAACTTAGGAGCAATGATTTTTTAAAAATTGTCCTCATGCTAGGATTATTCCACATGACCTTCTTGTCTGCATAGGAAATTACATTTTTGATAGTGGTTTGGAATCTCTTTTCATAGAAAATTTTTGGGTCCAAAGTAACCGAGAGTATTCTAAAGGGAACTATCTACGTTAGGGCAGTGAGAGGTATGTTTATGATTGCAGATGTGTTTATGCTAAAGGGAAGGCTTTCCTGGAAGAAGAAGGTGAATATTATACGTCTGTCATCCAGCAGTTTGTTGACACTATGACTATTATGGAAGAATGACAAGTTTAACGTGCTCTTATCAGTTCATGGAGTTTGTCATTAATTCAATATCGAGTTGGTCATGAAATATCGAAGCTTTGCAGAACTTTTCAGGGAAACTCAGCTCAATCTCTGAGCAGTGTCACTGCCTTGAACAGTTTCTACATCTTTTATTTCTGCTGAGGGGCGATATAAGAGCTGATCAAGAAGGAGATTGGCTGCTGCATCTGTATATTGTACAGCAGTTGCTTCCGGTATTCATGGCATTCAACCGAATCAATTGCCTGTGGTGTGCGCCACTCTATCTTGAACAAATTAGGAATTTGAAGGCTCAACACCCGGAAATAAATGTTCAGTTCATGAATGGTCACTCGTAGTCAGAATAACGAACAATGTATTTAGCGCAGTTGGTGCTGATATAATACTTGAACAGATTATAACTAGATCTAAGAAATCATCAGAAGGAATTATGGGTCAGACGCGTAGAAAGAACTATATTACGGAGTGGAAACTGTCGTACCACGAAGTTCTTTCGATATGCCAATCCTTCAGTCAGATTCTTGGTATATCACAAACAGACCATGAGTTCCTTGTAATGTACGTGATGAAGGTCGTAACTCTGTTAACAGAATAGTTGAATTTTATGGAGCGCAGGGAAATCCCGTACAAAGTTCACAGTCTTGTGAAGTTGTACCATTTCAGGTCTCATCAAGATATACCAGATTCTAATGCAGAAGAAATCCCGAATTACCTGACACGTGACCATGAAGCTTATGTGGCATTGCGAAACGAGCAATTTTTGTAAGAAAAGCAACTCCGTTGTCGAAGACCATTCACAGAGGAAAACTTCCACTATTTCGTCAAGCAAATAAAGTAGTCTACTTTGTCTACCTTGAAAAAGTTGTTGCGACTGTCTGAGTACGTTTTCGAAGGACGTTCATCAATGAATACAGCAATTATTGCTGATGTTTTGAACAAACTTCGTAAAACTCGAGTGAAAGATTTGATGTATTCTTCAGCTGCTGCAGCAAAGTTTGAACACGCAGCCGCAGAGATTTTATGTTTGATAACTATCTAACCACCTCGGTCAAAAATGTGGAAAGACAGCAAACGGTAACCACCTCACCTATACTACTAATCTGCCACATTCCTACCGGTGCAAGTGGAGAACTTTGGGTTTGCTCGGAAAGCCAAATTGAAATTCAAGATGTCTTAAAAGACTACCACTGCACAAAAGCAAAGATTATTCTCTTTCAAATGTATGTGAGTGAATTACTACTTGAAAATGGTGCACCTCCTGCTATATCTGTCACTGCCTCTTCAATTGTTCCAAAAACTACATGAGTGTTTCATGTTGGGTGTCAGTAATTTTACATTATTCTCTGAAAAGGAATATGTAAATGTTCTCTAAAGCACAGCTAAACTCATATATTCGTAACAATTTTGAAACTGTAGAAAAGCTTAGCTAAATATTACTAGCTCTCAGGCACAACTGGTATTACCATCAAATTAAAGTAAATTCTGCAAAATAAAACAATATAATAATTAAATTACCTACATATTATATGAGCAAACATGTTAATAATAATATTAAACAAATGCAATAACATTATTATTTCATTTCCTACGACACAGCAACCTATCACTTTAATTTACTGATAAAATGAATGGACTATTTTCATTTGTTGAAAAGTAATAGCTCTGAAAGTTTTGCGCGTAGTGAGTGTTTTTCCAGTAATTTATTAAGCAGTTCACAAAACGCTACACCCTGCGCCACTTAAATTTAAATAGCTCCGTCAATTTTTAAGATCTACTAAAGATATTAGTAACAATAGAAAGATAAGATTATGCTCCCTTAATTGGTTTGGGGTGCGTTTTCATATTTTTATTAACTTCACAATTATGTGTCATGAAATGAAGAGAAAAACTAATTTTGGCCCAAATAACAGTTATTTTTAAATATGGCGGCAACATGTAAATAACATATCCAGTTTTCTTACTTCTACTATCAATTATCTTTAATTTGGAACAAGAACAAAGTTTCTAACTTGTTTCTGTGAGAAGATATTTCACTTCAAATATAATTTGGTACTTGCGAGCGGGCGCCATGTTGAATATTGAATTTCACAATGAAGGCTCCGGTTGCGGAAGTATTACCTTCGAGTTTCTTCATTAATTGATCACCCTCTAACAAGTTCTGAAGAGATCTTCTGTCATCCCCGACTTTTCTACAGCTCTTATGGACAGAGCCTTGATTATTAGTGAAGATAAATTAAAACTACTAGAGAATTTAAATAATGTTAATGTAGGGCAACTTAACTCATTAGAAGTTAGTATTAATAGTCAATTAGTGAACGATAGAAAACGATTTGAAGATGTGTTAGACACGTTGCAAGACACATATATCACGAAAGTTGCGATTGACGCTAAGATCTATGCTACACAAGAAGATTTTTTAAATGTTGAAGAAAGACACCTAAAAATTAATAATGCAGAAAGAAACTATACCCCTATTATGCCGATTGAGAGCTAAAAATGTTAACGAGCCAATCTTTAGAATATTTAATCTCTGTAATTGTTTTAAACTTCTCTATAATGGTAAAATAATATACTTGGAGTTAAGCTTTGATAGATATTTTGTTGATATATTTTTAGGCGATACTTTGATTGAAGAGTTACATTTTGACTTTAACAAGAACGAAACAATTACGATTAAACAATAAAACTTATGCTATGGAAGAAGGACAATTATTGTTTATTGAAATGTATATAGAAAAAGAGCTCTCTTAAAAAAAACCACTTGGTATAGAATAAATATGGATATTTTTGGTAACGTTAAAAGTACGGAAAGCAGTAAGATACTATTACAAATTTTGTTAGGAAAGAAGAAGTCTTTATGTCAAATTATACATCCTGGGTTGCTTTTATGAATAAAAGATTGGTTAATGTATCTAATGCTATTGATAAACTAGATTCTGTAACATTAGAGCAGTTTGAATCAGCAAAAGAAGAGTTTAATTTACTTACACGATAAGTAACTGTAGAATTACCATGTCGATTGATAGAAGAAGGTGTCGAGAAACCATTTTTTATATAATTTAGTTGCCGCCTACAAATTTATTTATAGAGGTAGATTAATGCGTATAGAATCAAGTCTCAATTCATATTTTATAGACATATTTTTAAATGATATTCTAGTGAAAACTTTCCATTACACTTTAATACAAATGACCAGTTAACAATTAGACCATCCAACGATTCTGATCTGAAGGAAAGTAAATTATTATTGCTTATTATGTATATGGAAAGATAAGATGAAAATGAAAACGAATCAAGTGATGATGATAATGCTAGGAGTGTAGTATTAGGTAATGATGAATTTTAAATGTCTATATAACAAACAGGATGTATTGTATTAAAGATAAGAAATCAACATGTATGAAGAAAGATACCATTAAAATAGAACAAACAAAGAACGGAAGATATATTAAGAAAGGTATTTATACAGTATCTTGTGTTACTAAATCTCAATTCGTTAAAAAGAAAGATTGACTAGAAGAAGGTCAAGGTATTAGAGAAGACATTATAGAAGAAATTAACAAACCTTCTCGAAAGAACTATCCCAGGTTAAGTGTTATTGTTAAAGGTATAGATGATTTATGGCAAGAAGATATTGTGTAAATGGATAGTGCAGTATTAAAAGGTGTTTCCAAATTAAACAAAGGGTACAAGTATTTGTTAACGATTACAGATGTGTTCTCGAACTATGCGTTTGCTGTTCCCGTTAAAGATAAGAGTGATGAGGATGTTACATAAGCGTTTGAATCAGTATTAAAAATTAGAAAACCTAATCACTTACAAGCTGATAAAGGCAGATAATTTTCCAATAAAGAATTCAGGAAGTTGATGGACTAAAATAAAATTAATCATTACTCAACCTATAGTAATAAAAAAGCTTCTGTTGTTGAAAGATTAAATACAACTCTTAAACAAAACATGTGGAAGAAATTTACAACACAAGGAATATATAAATGGATAGAGATATTACCAACACTAGTTAACGAGTATAATAATCGAGTGGAGAGAACAATTGGTTTAAAGCCTGTAGAAGTTAATGAAAAGAATGAGAAAACAATATTGTATAAAGTATATAAGAAAGAATATAAGCATAGTAAGCCAAAGTACAAGATTGGTGATTATGTTCGCATAAATCGAAAGGGGTATTTGAGAAAGTATATACACCTAATTGGTCAACAGAAGTATTTATTATTAGCGAGGTTATTCCATCTAATCCACCTTCGTATAAAATAAAAGATTTAGAAGAAGAAGATGTGCAAGGTAGATTTTGAACAAGAATTATTAAAGACGAAAGATGAACACCAAGATAAAGATGAACACTTGGTGGAAAAGGTGTTAAGAAAGAAAGGTGATAAAGTATACGTTAAATGGTTAGGATTTGATGATTCACATAATAGCTGGATATATAAAAGTAATGTTGTAATGTAAATATAAATGTAAGCTTTTATGGAATAATGGAATATGGCTGTTAGTTCTTTTCCTGAGATGCGACAACTGTCAGAAACTATATCCCAATTGAGTTCGTCCTTAAAGGATTTTAGGAACGTCAATTTGAGTAAACCGGTTTGATAAGAAAGTATGCCTCAATATAGATATTCTTTGAGTTGCGTACAAACCTCAATAGCTTGTTTCTGCGAATACTTTCTCCAGTTATTTTCTTCACTGAACACGAGCCAATCAAGTTCCTCTTTAAACGCATTAAGAAAATCTTCAGTCAGTTGTTGAGCGTATGCATACATGTAGTCTTCCCAATGAATATGTTATCTTCTACGTTCTTTATGTTTTAGTACGAATTCTGGTTTCAAATAACGATAACACCGTAAATCATACATTCGTTCACACAATTTGTGCCAGAAAAGTTGATCACCATACTTATTTATAATGTTTTCGTGTTTAAGTAATTCTTTTCTGTTTGATAATTTGACCCAATCGATGCGTTCTTCATAACGTTCAATAAAAGAAAGTAGTAGTTTATGGTTTGACGTAACTGAATACCAATGTATCTTGTTTTCGGAGGTATGTAGAAAGTCTTCGGAGAAGTTCTTTATGTCTGTAATTTGTTTCCATTCTTTAAATTTTCAACTATTAAGTGCATCTATAACTATAATTCTACAAAGCAGATTTTGAAAGTAGCTTACAACATCTTCAGGATTTAATTTTTGAATCATGTCTTTTATAAGTTCATCTTTATTCATCATTCTTTTATCTTTTTTACTTGGTCGTTGTGAATTTGTAGCAGTTGTTGTTAAAGACTTATTTTTATGCATGTTGATTATGGTTATTATTTCTGCTATCCTAAAGTTTGAAAAATCATGTATTCCGTTCTGTTTACAGTATTGTTTCAGTTGAGGAATAGTTTTGTATTCCATAACCTCGTTTATTATAATAATAAAAAATAATATTAATTTTGGTTACATTTTGTATATTATAAATATGGAGAAGCAATGTGATTTGATACATAATAAATTTAACCTTATTTATGAAGATCTTAAATTGATAGCAACACTACTGGAAAAGCAAATATTGTTAAAAAAAAGAAAAAGTTATTAAAAGAAAATGCTACAATAGATGATATACACCAGAATCAAACTGAGATCGTAATAGCGAGAGTGATGATGGTAAGATAGATCCTTAAAAATGAATTAATTTTATTATATCGATAGTAAACTTTGATGGGCTAATCCCATGAAAGCCCTGTTCTAAATCAATATACTAATAAACATTAAGATTTCCTACGTCACATGAGTATTACCTGTTGTATTAGATAATGAAAATGATTTAATTTTTTTAAATAATCAAAACTAGAAAATAATAAATAATTTAATTAAACATACAGTAGTTGAATAGAAAAATTTATGTAAGGAAAAGGGGGTAAAAGGTATCCCGATTAAGAAGAGCAGAACTGATGGATCGTATTAAAGAACATGAAGATGAACAAAACAGATTAAAGTTTAGGCAAATATTTCCGTTTCAAGAAGACATCTTTAGAAAACGAAAACCTAACAGATTAGTTAGGAAGAGAGCTTTAAAACTGTTTCCATTTAGAGAAGAGATATTTGAAGAACCGAAAATCAAAGTTGAATCAATACCAATCGATGTAAAACGTCAAAAGACTACATTAAATCAAGATTAGAAACATGGAGATTCACAATACAATATAACCCAGACGCTCCATTACAACATTATATTAAAACAATATCTAAAGCTATATTAAACAGAATACAACTCAGCTTTCAAAAACATGGTTCATTGAAAATTAATCTATATTTAAGTTCTAAATGAAAGAAAGGAAAAGAAATTCAAGAGTTTTATTTTAAAACTGAAAACCAAGAAATATACCAATCAATCAATATAAAAGAAGCACTAACTAATATGAAACAAGCATTAAGAAGACTAATGGATGAGTTTCAAGCTAGAGATTTGGCTGCGCTCTTATAAACATTATCTTTGAGAAGTAGCAATCGTTAAATATGTACCATACAGAGGATCATCATACATAGAATTACCTAAACAGATTCAAAACAAAAAGGCAGTAATTAATGTAAAGAATGAAGATGAAAAAAGCTTTTTAAACTCATTATATACAGCCTTATATCCAACTAATTCACATCCTGAACGAGTACCAAGAAATAATGAACTATTGTTAAACTTAGAATCTAAACTAAAAGATATTCATTTTCCTGTAAACTAAGCGATATTCCACAAGTCGAAAAATAACTTTATATTTCTATAAATATCTACGCGTATGATAAACACTATTCAATCTATATATCACATCACACACAGAACAAAAAAGAAAAACTTGTAAATTTATTATGTATAAAACAACTTGTTGAAGAAAATGCTAGTAGTATAGGCGTCTGTACGGACCACTTTTTTTGGACCACTTTTTCAATGATCAAGTTCAAATTTTACGCGTCTGTACGGACCACTTTTTTCCCCCTCCACCCCTAACTAACAAAAACTATGAATACGCCACTGTGCACTTTAACACAGAGGGATACCCCAAAGTGAGATTGAATATGCTTTTATGACATTTAAAATCATAAAAACTTACAATCCTACACAAAATATATTTATCGCATCTTAATCTCCAGTTTATAAGCTTTCATTTGACACTTTAATCATGAAAATCCGTTAATAATTAGCTTTAAAAACTCAATGAGAAGGAATACATACAACTTCGGAACAGGTGATCTGTCACTGATTCATTTGAACGATTCCAGTTACAGCACAGGACTGTCTAATCCGATTCTCTTTCCTTGTTCTCATATCAACATACATATATACACATTAGCCGCTCTTCCTTCAACAGTACTTCTTGCTAGCACTGGACAGAGGGCGCTCTTGTGACGTCATTCAATCCGTGACGTAGTCTCCTTCGGAGAGAATACGCCATACATGACGTCATTGAATCCGTGACGTAGTCTCCTTTGGGGAGAAAACGTAATACATGATGAAATATTTCTCTCATTCTCTCTCTTTCCTTCCCATCAGCTCTGAACGACAGAGAGATTTATGCAATAGAAACAGAGAGAGAATGATATACATATAGCCCAACATGATTTCCTCTCAACATCATTTCCTCAAATAAAAGAAAGAAATTCACAACTCACTAGACCTCTTTTAGAATCAGCGTTGCCAACTCAATATATTTTTTCGGAACGTTCCAGGATTTTAATTTTTCAAGATATTGCTTTAAAACATATCGGGATGAATTCACCCCATTACTAATAAATATGATAATTGTTAAAAGTGAGTTGGCAACACTGACAGTCTCACCCCCAATACCCCCAAATAACGTTAAAATTCAATAACTCATCCCCTAATAAACCGATTTTCAAAATTCAAACGACATTCGACAGAGAAATAAATTTGCCATCTTTTCAATGTATTGTGGGTTGCATAGTCTAGGTTACTATTCCGAATTTGTTATATCTCCGTTGTTTATTAACCGATTTTCAAAATTCAAACGGCAATCAATAGACAAATAAATTTCCTATCTATCGAATGTTTTGTAGGTTGCATAACTCTAAGGATATAATTACAAAAACTCAAATAACTTTCTTATTTAAACATGTATTTTTAAAATTGAAATGAAACTATGTTCTGTATATCCAAAGGTCTTAGCTTTTATAGTCTTGATACTATAAAAACACTTATACACTTAAAACATACTTGAAATTACAAGTTCGGATATTGATAATGGAATCTTCTGCTAACTTCGTTCTCTATAGGAAACAATGACTTCTTAAACTCTGTCCACTGATCATAATTCAAGCTGAATAGACAACCGTTAATATCAAAAACAACTTGAACTTCGGTTTGTACATTTTTCACAATTACATTAAAGTTATTAGTAAGAATGAACTTTTTTTGAGGATCCATTTCTAAACACTCCATTTTTTGGTTCTGACAACATATTTTTGTTCATTTTCGTTCATTTTTGGATTTACATACAGAACTCAACAGTAGGATAATTACCTTTTAGACCAGTGTATTTGATTTTTATTCCATCTGTAACGATCTCATCAATCATTTTATCTGTTAAGTGTTTTGTAAATCTAGGTGGAAGAAAAACCTTAAACTTTTCACATTCAGCCAAAATGCTCTTTCCAAACTTAGTTTTAATCTTTTCCATTTTCAAATAGGTACGAAACTCAGGTTGCGTTCCTTCAACTACCCCAGTTTCAACTACCTCTTTACAAACACACTTACATATGCCAGTCTTTACAGTTACAGTCTACAGTTACATACAGTCTACAAATACATAAGTCTTCCTTTTATATAGAGCTTACAGTTACAGTTTACAGTTGTACATACAGTTTACAGTTACAGTTAAGAGGCTATACGAACAGATTTTTACGACTTCGCCTTCTATATATCTTACATTCTCCAGGTGTCTTTTAAACGGAATAATTCGTCCTATTTTTGACTCCCTAGTTATACACTTAAATATTTCGGCTTTACATTTGTACTTATACATAGAGCTTGTTATTGTTCCAAAAATGATTAAATTTTTTTTTCTTATAATAAATATGGAGATGAATAATATGGTTTCGACTACCAATTACACAATTACAGAGCTACTCGGGAATGTTTCTAAGCCTACTGACGAGAGATTTAACCTATGGCTTTTACAGGAGAACTTATACAATAACAATTTACTAACAAACATTGGGGATTTAGTTTACACAGAAGGCGAACCAAGACTACAATCTTTACAACAAATTACAGAGCCCTTTTGCGATAATATTATGATCGTTAAACTTACAGACTTCCAACATTGCGAGGGAAAGTTGAATGGAAAATTCTTATTAAAAAAAGAAGCAACCGGTTCCTTTAACTATTTCCTTCGTTCTGTATTTTCTAATTGGGTTGTGGCTAAACATGGAGTTAAAGCGAAATTACCTTTCCTTTTGAATTCTAACACAAAGAGGGCTAAAGGTGTACGGCAGATAATACAGAGACATAGGAAAGACATTGCTAAGAGATACAAAACACCTGTGGTTGTCCCTTACAAAATCGAACTAGCTGATCTCCCCATTACTACCCTTTTGGAGCATTTACCAGACATTTTAGCAGACCTAGAGAAAGAGCATTATTTTTTGTTGGATTTCGATATTACCCAGGACTTTGCAGGCATATTTAACAAACCAGAGATGATCGAATATTTACTTGAGAATTATAACTTTTGTATGGAAGGTTGTGTGCCCGAGTATTTACAAGATGTGGAAGACAAAGATAAGTGCTTACAGACCTTAAAAGTAATAGTTAGGAATGATTCTACTGTTGGAAAGGATTGCCTATACTGGAACACTAAAAACTCCTCTGTTAAAATCTACAAAAAATTCGTTTGCCAAATCACAAGTCCAGGCGTAACAAAGCAACTTGGCAATCACCTTATTGACTTCTTGTGTTGTCCGGATAAGAGGCTTAGGCACACATTCGCCTCTACATTAGCCAAAGGAAACGGAATAACAAGGTTGGAAGCTACTATTTACAATTATTATGATGACTCGTATTCTTGTGCTAAGTCTTTCGATCCAATTACTGGTTGCTTAAAATTGTTAAAGAAGAGTAAGGAATATTTACAAGATGCTCCTTTCTACAAAGTTCCAATTCGAAACATGTGGGCTAGGTTGTGCAATTCCTTAAAGAACAGCTGCTGCATAGTTAACAGAGAACAAAGGCTTCTACATTTTGCTTATTGGCTAAACATACATACAGGAAAACTAACTGGTGTTCGAGTAAAGTTATCCGATAACAAAGAGAAGCAAGATAAACTGATTTCTTATGTTCTTTCTGCATTTAGCTTTAACCTATTGCCCGTTAACTATGTGGAAGTGATTCCGGATCTAGAAGACGAGAAGCAAGTTTCTATTGTACAGAAGTGCTTTTTTAAGAGCGGGAAGACTTATTTGTCTAATACCAACACGCCCTTCTCCTCGATTCCTGCCGATGTTGACATAGAAGAGGCTGGCTTAGTGGCTACAGATAACTTAGTTCCAGATGTGTGTAGAAAGAGAATTAATATTACCCATGCTCTTTTACCATATCCTTTGCAAGAAATAGAACCAATTAACAAGGTATTCTTAGAATCCCAACAGAAGAGAGAGCGTGAATTAATAGAAATGGAAGATGCGAGAAAGGCTATAGACTACGAGAATTCCTTAAAGTATTTAAGACAGGAATACCTTAGCACTTTGGAGAGGAACACATTACGAGAAGAGAGAGAAAAAGAATTAACATCTCTGTTTAGTTCTCGTTGGCAAGATTTAAACTTAGAAGCTACTTATAACGTGCATGCATTTTTAGTTAATAATCGAAGCAAATTTACTTTTGTTGGTGTTCTTGTGGAGTTGGATGGCTTTAAGTCCGTTCGATACATTAAGGGATTGTTTAAAATGCATCTAGTCAATCTTTACAAGTACAATAAGAACGAATTGCTAAGCGATGGTTTTTGCTTGTTGCCTTATAACGAGATGGAGATAGTGTACTTTCCAAGTGAGAATCCTTTTGCAGTTCTTAAGACAGATGGTGTAGAAAGTTATAATGGCCATACGTTTCCAAAAGTTGTTAGCTTACGAGTAGACGAGAATGTTTTAAAGAATAAGGAAAACTACATTGATTACACACAAGAGATTTCGGAACAAGCGGAGGCAGTTAGAATGGAAGATGTCTTAGGATCTGTAAAAGTTTTGGAGTGTAAAAGATTAGAAGAGTTAGACTTTGGAACAGAATTGTTTGTAACTGCTTTGAGAACTATACAATACAGAGGTAAGGAAAGATACATTCTAAAATTCGAAAACATACAGGACTTGTTCGTTTCTAATTATTGGTTGCAGAAGAGTATTAAAGAGAGAGGTTTGGATTTATCCATTAAGTTTAGAATTAAGCTAGATAGAATTAAGGTGACACCAGCTAAGAATAAAGAGAGATTAGTGTTTTGTATGTAAATCCTAGCTTGTAGATTCTTAGTTTGTTAGTTAGGCTTGTATATTATTTTGTTTAGCGTTAGTGCTTTTATGGACATTGTTTATAAAAGACCGTATGTGTGTGTGTAATGTTTGTGCATCTCTATCTAAATTCTATGTATTCTTCTAAGTGTGTGCCTATCTGAAACTCTAGTAACTAAATGCTTCTAGGTGTGTGTGTGTGTGTGTGTGTGTGTGTGTCCAAACCCTATTTAAATCTCTAAGTGCATGTATGCGTCGAAAACCCTAGTATTCTAAGTCTAAGATGTGTGTGTATGCCTATCGAAAAGGACAAAAATGAACAAACAAACGAAGAATTAATATAGTAAACAACAGATATGGATGATCTTGTTAACGAATTAAATGCTTGTTCCGTTTCTACCTATAACTTTATTCCTTTAAGAGAAGTTGCTTTAGGCGTTAGACATCGAGTTAGGTCTTTCGAACTACTTAAAACAAAGTACGTAGATAAGGCTGTGTTACATGCCTCTAAGTTCTCTGTTTTTCTTCCTGATAGTTATCCAAACTACTCCAACCACAAACTTTAGTACGATTTAAGAACTCGACTGGCAAACTATATTTTTCTTATAATGGCAAGGAATCAATATCTGGTGGTAAGTCTAGGCACAAGTTGCTTTTCCATTCTACTTTAGCGGAAGAAGAAGAGAAAGAAGACTTAAGCAATTGCGATGCGTCTAGTGTGGAGGACTTGTTAGTAGAAGAAACCAAGAACAAAGCTTTAAGAAAGAGACAGTCTAGGAAGTAATTTTAGTTTTTCTTAGTTCTTTATGGAAAAGTCTATAAAGGACATTTGGGAACTATTCTTATACAATAAATGGACTCCAATGCAAAGTTAAGAACAAAACGTGTAGTACCCTTCTCCAATTTAACTCCGAACAAACCATACTTAATACACGACATTATACGTAACGAGGAGAGAACAGGATCTCGTACTACTGTCTATGTGGAATTATCTAACTTCTTTGTAGCTTTACCTAGTATGTATGTCGAAGATGTGGTATTAGAGGCTTTACAGAGTAAACGATACAGACGTTATTTGTCTTATTCTTCTTCCCAATCTCTATCTCTCTCCTTGGAGGTCTCGCAAGTTAGGCCAAAATAAGTTTTGCAACAAATGTGTACTAAGGATCTTTCCTTCTTTAAATTGAATAACACGAGTTAACTACAATTATGGATGCAGAAGGTGTTGTATGGTAGCAGAAATTTTTAGAACACTGATCAAGCTATAAGAGAACCTCGAAGATAAGAGAAAGTGTTTTTTTTTAATTTCAATATCCATGGAAACTTTATTTTTCTCCGCGAGTACGGTCTTTATCTAAGCAACTTAATGCAAGACGATTTACAATAGAATCAAAGAAGAACACATTATAACTAAATCCAACTCTTTAAGCATAACATTACCAGACCTCGAAACCATATGTTAGATTGCTTTTCTCCATACTAATAAGCTAGAACAAACTCGCTTCCGCTATTAATTCTTTTTGTTAGGGCTTTATGTGATTTTCACCTAAAGCCAATCTTAATAAGCAACCAAGAGTATAAGTTCAAAAGTGTGTGTGTGGGAGATGCTGAACTTTCGAGGTCGTTACGTTCTGTGGTGCAATCTACTAGTTCCGGCTGTGTTACGTGTTTTTCCAAGAAGAGGCGTCGTCCTAGCAATGCTTGTTACATTCCAATGGTGCAATGCTATGTGTAATTCCAAGCGTAGGTTGTATTAGTAATATGCGGGAGCGTAATATTCCAAGAAAGCATAAGATTCCAAGAAAAGGTGTAGCCTATGCAGTTTCTTAGTAATGCCTGATAGCGTAAGCGTTTCGATGCAATCTTTATATAGTTCGGTTAGCAAGGGGAAGCCTCAATCCCAAGCACAGAACGAGAGCCAAGAACACCTCGTCAGCACAGAAAGAAGCAGGAAGCGGTTGCAGAAAGGAAGTTACCCAGTGCCTCGGACTTTGTAATTTTTGTGTGTTGTTTTAAGCAAAGAACTTTGTAGGTAGAAAAACAGCGAAAGAGGACAAGAAGAAAGAAGTTAAGTAGTGCCTCGGATACCGTAACTCAGCTGTAGACTTTATAGAAAGAGCATAGACTAAAACTTTAGAAGAGAGAAAGAAATTTTTAAAACCTCGCAACAAAAACCTGTCTTAACTGGTAGATTGACGCCAAATAGATAAGGGAAGTTGCAGAGGGTTATATTCTTAGTTTTTGTGCATATGTAATTTCTGTGCTTGTGTTTGTCCGTGTGTGTTAACTAATAACGAATGGAATACTACGATTTCGACCATCCAGAACTAATACAACCTAACGAAATTACTTCTACAACAAACTGGGAATTGGACTACAAACTTAAACGTATTGGGCAGCAACTATTTGGAGAAGTGTTTAGAATTAATAACCCAGAAGAAGCTTGCCGCACATTTCTAACTATACTACGACGAGAAAAGCTTATTAGAAGACCTGCACCAAAATTACAAGTTTCGCCTTTAAAGCCATGGATCACCAAAGGTATTCGAAGATCTATCCAGGTACGCAACAAGCTGAGAAGAAAGGGAAACCTAGAATTGGCAAGAAAATACGCTTCCAAAATTCGACACTACATAAACATCCTAAGAGAGAAGTACTATCGAGAAGAAATTCTAAAGTCGAACACAAATAGAATGTGGAAGCTAGTTAACGAATATCTAAAGCGTGATCAATCCGTCTTAGCTTCTAACGAAATTAGCTTAAGGAAAACACCAATTAGAAACAACAGCAAACCATTTAAAGGAGACGTGGAATCGCTAAACACCTTCTTTACCTCAATTGGACAGCAAATACAGGAGACAATACCTACAGGAAAACGGACCAAAGAAGACCATCTACAAGGCAGCCTAACATGGAAACCCATAACGAACAAAGAAATAGAAGACTGCATAAAGAAGATGGAGTGGGGGAAGACAACAGCAGAAGACGGTGTTAGTGTGTCTTTCTTAAAAAATTATAAGTGTTTAGTGTCCAGTGTTTTGGCTTACATCTTTAATTTGTGTTTGCAAGAAGGCTACTTCCCCAAAGTGCTAAAGAAAGCTACGATTACCCCAATCTACAAAGGACAAGGCGACACCACAGAACCAGGTAACTTTAGACCAATAAGCATCCTATCTAATGTGGCCAAGTTATTTGAAAAGTGCATCTATGTTAGGCTAGTGGAGTACTTAAACAGGGAAAACTTCTTCTACAGATATCAATTTGGATTTAGAGAGAACATATGTACCGAAGACGCTGTTTTACAATTGGTTAAAGAGATACAAAAAAACAATAACCCAAAGCTAGCTATCTATTTAGACATTAAAAAAGCATTCGATACAGTGTCCCATAAACTATTAATTAGTAAGCTAAGAAATCTAGGTATTAAAGGTAACGTGTTAAAACTATTTGGGTCGTTTTTGACC
>NC_137462.1:248686510-248856585 GCF_964235325.1 Thermobia domestica
CCAATTGATGAATCACCTCTAAATGCTCTATTCCATGCTTTAGTTTCTAGTTCCTTATCTGCAATATGTCTTGACTTTTTATCTTTATTGTCTCTTTAGTATATATCGTGTTCTTTACAAGCCTCATCTAATGGGTTAATACCTTTATCACCTATTTCTAATCTTTCTTGTAGCTTAGTTCTCGGACCACAGTACAAAAACCCTGGAATAAGTAATTGAAATGGGAGTTTATTAATCAAATCAGTTACTAATCCTTTTTCAAGCTTCTCATCATTCCAGAATCGTGGTGGTAATGTATTTAAGATTTTAATCAAATAACCTATACCTTTTGGATCATTAGGAATAAATTGTGAAAGCATATTATTAATCATACTCACTATACCTACTTTCTCCTTATAAAAGTTATTATTACCAGCCTTTTCTTCTCCATCTATAACTTTTAACCGATCAATTAACTTTCTCACATCATCCATCCATATATATTCTTTAGGTATCTCGGTATATTGTTTAATTCCTTCACCAGTCCTTTTAGGAATTGGAGGTAAAGATGGTATAATATAATTATCCCAAATAGGCTTGATAATATTAATGTACTTAGAAGCTCTATTAGATGCTACATTTTTATCTCGATTATATTTTTGGAAGGCTGCACCTGATTCTATTATTATTTCCTTGTACTGCTCAAAATCGAGACATCATCATAATCTTCAATGGTTTTATTAGTATTCATCGTTAACAATTCCCACAGACCTTCTGTTCCTTTATAAGTTTTACCATTAATTATCAAATCATCACCATTCACTTTAACTTTAGAATTTCCTATCTTACTTATTATTTTTCCATCTTCTTCAACAGCTCGTATTCCAAATACGCTATCATTTCTTTTACTATAATATTTCGTTGCAATCTTACCAAATGATTGCGCTGTTGTTAAAGGTTCTACTCCTTCAACTTTGTCTTTAATTTTTTTCTCATTTGTTTTATTTCTCCTGTTATAGGTGTATCAGTAATATTTGGAGAACTATCATAAGTTATCTTCTTAGGTGTTTCTTGTAGACTAGGATCTATTGAAGCCGTCTTATGTAAAGCTGGAACAAGTTCAGTTATTAGATTTTTATTTTGCTCTGCTACTTCTTTGATCTCACTTCCCAAGTTTTGAATAGGATCAATTAGAGGTTGTTTTTGCGTCTTAAATTTATCGCATATACCTGCTCTTTCTTTCTCCCAAGATTTGAAGCTCTCTATCAAGAACTCCTTTAACTTGATATTCTTACTGATTTCTTTCTCATCCAATTATTATATAGAAAACGAACAAACGTCAATAAACGTGAAAAACGTGAAAGAACGTGAAAAAACGTCAATAAACGGAAAAAAGCGTCAATAAACGTGAAAAACGTCAAATGTTAAAACGTAAAACGTGAAAAACATCAAACGTTTATAAAGTGTTTTATTTTGTTCCTATACTTACCATTGTTTACCTTCCTTGTCATATCATTTACTATAAAACCATAATCTTCTTGCCAACATTTTGAACATATCTCTTTAAATTTATTATAAGAAATATCTCCTCCAACTAACTCATTATACACATGTTTAAAATTAGTATCATCTTGTCTAAATATGCATAGGAAGTTAATGTTATCTCTTCCAAGCTGTTTAGGTACTTTTGAATATGTCTGTGCAAGATAGAAACAGTCTAAATGTCTATGCCTACCTCTAGTAAAGTAATTTCTAATAGTATCTTGATTCTCTAAAATGTAATCATCAAACACAACTATAGAGTATTTTTCACATTCATCAATAGGTACAATACAATCATTACTGCTTAAGAACGTTGCTATTTGCTTGTTAAACTTTAGTTCTGCTTTTTCAAATCGATCTTTTATTTGCTCATACTTTGGCTGATTCTTGCTTTTAGAATATATGTAGACGTAATTATTGTTTAACCAACCTGGCTGTAATAAGAAGTTATATAACAGAAATGTTTTACCGCACCCAGATGGACCTACAGTAAGACATCGAATATCATCAGGTATAAGTTCTCCATTTCTTTTCTTAACTGTCGTTTCTTTTATCATCTCTTTTACATCCCAATTAATAGTTTTCTTACTCATTTATTATAGAGAAAATCGTCAACTCCCTAGATGCTAACACCTTTTATGATCTTATATCTTTAAGTTGTTCTCTGATCTTATGCAACGTATCTTTTATATATTCGTTATCAATTTCACCATTTAATGTTATTATCGTCTCTAACTGTTCTTTAAATAAATTAATACAAGTGACAATGGTTTTATATTCAATTTTCTTTTGCTTATGTTTAACTTAGAAGACAAATCTGTTATAATAGCACTTCCAGTTGCAAGAGATGTTGTTAATATTGAATAAATTGTTACAGGTATAAAAATATTAATAAACCCAGTTGTTGCAGAAAGTATAACCGATAACGTAATCAAAGTGTAGTATGCATATCTAACAATTCGTAGTTTTCTATTTTTCTTCTTTAAACTGTATTCTAACTTTTGAATGATATCTTCTATTAACTTGATTACTTTCTCTCTTGCAATATCTCTAGGTAAATCAAACTCGTTCATTTATTATATAATAAATGGCTATGGTATTTAAGTTAACGAGTGATACTTCTGTTTTTAAGAAGAAACTCCATTACGAATTAGACAACAGTAACAACTATTTAACTATTGTACTAGTTGGGTTTTACACAACATAATTAACTCCAAACATTACAGAAAAAAATAATAAACTAACATTTTGTGACTTTCCCGGCTTTTCTAATCTTACAAAACAACTCATAGTTCAACCTGGTCAATATAATTTATAAGAATTAGAGGAATACATTAAATCATATCTTCCATACACTGGTGATGCTTTTAAAAATATTAAATTTACTGAGGACAGAGAGAAAAATAGAGTTAAAATATTTAGCGGACCGTATGATATAACCTTAGATACCATTAATACTGTATTAGGTTTTAGTGAAAGAAGTTAGATAGAAACACAGAACATGTTGGAGATAAGATACCAAAGTTTCATGCGTTCGACACAATTAATGTTCACTGTAATATAGCAGATGGTATGTTTGTTAAAGATACGGGGTGTACACATAGAGAAGGAATTATAGCATCATTTAAAACAGATGCTGAGTTTAAAGATAGTATTATTTATGAGCCTACTTAGCCATGATTTTTCTCTATATCCAAAGACAAGGTTGTTAATTTTGAGATACGGATAACAGACGAGAATGATTCCTTAATTGAGTTTGGTGGAGCTACAACAACTGTACTTTTACAAACCAAGATTTTCTCTTAAATAAATAGGAAGATGTGTTCTATTAAAGGTTGTATGTTTAGTGTTCCTTATAACGAACTAAAGGAAATAAATATCGATCATGTATTAACAAAGAAGCAACTTAGTTATAAATCCAAGAAAATTAAAGAAGGTAAAGGAATGGATTTAGCTTTAACTACTGCACAAATGAAAAAGATTAAGAAAGAGCATATCTTTACAATCCCAGCCATTTTAGCAGCTTTAGGAGCAGTTGGCTCATTAGCAGGTGGTGCAGCAGCGATTACTAAAACTGTACTTTATGCTAAGAAGAAAAAACAAGACCTTAAAGAACAAAAAAGACACAATATGGCTATGGAAGAAAAGCAGTTAGCAGGTAAACCAAAGAAGTCAAAAAACTAAAACCATTGACCAACTTCGATAAAGAGAGGCTGGTTAAAGAATTAAAGATAAAACGATTTAGAGGTGTATTTATGAGTGACGAGCTTCCACAAAAAACCCTATGTAAATGAGTGTAGTATAGTTAACCTCGATAAATCAGAAAACATTGGTACTCATTGGATATGCTATTGGAAAGATAACAACATAAAGTACGTGTTCGACTCTTGTGGTGGTGTCCCTCCTAAACAACTGGTACAATATCTTGGTACTGAGAAGTTATTTTACAATGACGAACGAATACAAGACTTTAATTCAGTTATGTGTGGTGATCTTTGTGTTAAGGTTTTAAATCTTCTATATCAAGGGTATTCTTTTAGTGATGTTATGTATATGATTAAAAATGTTTAAGTGCTTTTATGGTTTATATCTATAAAAGTTTTGTTTTAAGGTAAATATGGAAACTATACACAATAGATTTTTAGATTATTTTCAGAAGCGTGAAGATGAACTAGATGCACTAGTTATTTATAATTTTTATCGGTATTTTGAGTATGTTAGTAAGATAGACTTAAAAGATAGAAACAGCGTATATACAGTTATTGATTTATGGTAAATGTTAATACCTAAATTTTGGTACACGGAAGAAGAGTTGGTAAAGTTACATCCAATAATTACCTTAAAGGAGTTGTTGTCAAATTATAGCTCTAGAATGCAGTAATTGTGGTAGTAAGTCATTAAAAAAAGGTAGGAGTAGATACATTTGTGATGACTGTTCTGTAGAGAGTGGTTGGGTTTACAGCACTAATGAAAGAATGAGAGCTGGTTGTGCAAGAAAACCATGGTATGATACTACAAAAAGATTTAAGTTACAGCTATCTCGTTTGCAAACTTTAGTTGATAGAATTATTCCCGAAGATGTGTTCAAGGTGTTAAATGATGAATTTAGGTATATACCAAAACATTTAATATCAACAAAACATGTTCTAGAAGTACTAAAGAAAATTAAATACACAAAATATTATGATGATGTCTATTTAATACACTATCACGTTACCGATCAAAAACCATTACACTTACGACATATGGAAGAAACACTTATAAACGAGTTCGAAGACTTACATGAGACCTTTATAGAACTGTATCCAAAAAGACCTTTATAGAACTGTACGCTTTTCAATATATTTACTTTAAAACCTGATTTTTGGGGGCTATTCAAATTTTGAAGCTCCGTAGCTCATATCTTTCTGGTCCATAGCAGCTTAAATTTTGCTCATGTTAATTTCTTATGATGTTCTTTCAGATGTACCACGTGGCAATTAGATTCTAGCGACAACTTGTGGGACCCTCCCGTGTCAGTTCTCTTTATGTAACTATATGTAATGATACATTTATAACATCATAGTACTCTCTAAGTGCAGAAAACGTGGATGTAGGTAAAGCACACACGTTTCTAGACCACAAAATTTGTTTATAAAGGAGAGTTTGTAAGCAACTCGTTCTCTATAAAAGAAATTGGAATGAAACTTTGCAGTTGTTTCAATAGCTGTGTGTTTAAAATTGTTACTTTCTCTGCGGATAGAGTAACAACTCTGCGGATTTGAACTTGGTTCGAATTCGACTCGATGCTCTTACTTTTTCGTCTTGTAATTTTTCAGTTATCCATGCCGTACTCTTTTATAGTATATGTATTACACGGAAGTGATGAACAATTTTCTCATTTCTCTAAAAATAAGGTGTTCAGGCATAAATCCTTTTCTATACATCCCAATGTGATTTCTGATTTGTGCAAATCACTTCTTGCATTGATACGTAAAGTTTTCATAAAAATGAAAATAAATTCGAACATCTAGTGTCCAGGGGTACTGATGAACAAATTCCCGGGAATATATTTCGGGAATGTTCCCTGAGAATATTCTCGGGAAAATTCCCCAACATGGAATTTTCTGGGAATTTATGTACACTTCTCCAAAATATAATTGCATGCCCGATTTTTTCTAAGTCCCTTAAAGTTGCAAGTTTGGCAACAACGCATTCTGAGTTAGGGAGGGGAAGGAATGAAATAAGAAACAAGATTTCTGAACACAGCTCACAGTTTGCTGCTTGAAACTTTCAGTTCTTTTTTGTTACCTCTAATAAGGATACTTCTACTACAAAACATTAGCTTAGCATTAATGCAGTATTTTTTCTTTTTCTTTAAAGAAAACACACACACTTCTCGACGAAAAACAAAGATCGTCATAGAAACCAGGGTAGTTAAGGAGTTCGTTATCTACCAATGCAAATAACGGGACGCTCTCTAGTTGTTCCGGTAGCTTTGCGTGTTGAGTAGTATACATTTTTGTGTTAATGCAATACTTTTTAACCTGGTTCTAATCCCACTCTATGCTTTTATTTTTCTTATCTTGTAATTTTTCAGGCATTTCTGCTGTACATTTTTATAGTATAATATATTACACAGAAGTGATGGATAACTTCTAATTTATCTAAAAATAATTTGTACAGGCGTAGAACGATTTCCGTATATCCCAATGTGAGTCTACCTCAGTGCAAAAAATTTCTTGTATCGATCCATAAAATTTTCGTAAACCTTTAAATAAATCCGGAGATCTTGTGTTCAGGAAATCAGATATAGCACCTCTTCATCACTCCCAGAACACAATTCATATTATTATTATTATTATTATACATGTTTGGCGTGGGAGACCCGGGCTCGATTCCAGGTTTGAGTTCATGTGGTTCGGGGTCTACGTTGCTCTACGTTCACTTCTCATATAACCACGCTGCTAAATGGGGCGCTAAACTCAAAATCAAATATACTACTATTATTATTATATGCACGTTTGCCATGGAATAACCGGGTTTATTCCCGGCTGGAGTTTATTTCGTTTGGGGCCTACGATAAGGTGGAGGTTTATTTTTATATAGCCTCATTGTTGAAAGGGGCGCTAAACCCAAAAGCAAATATATTATAATTTTCATACGCATCTTTGCTGTGGGAGACTCGGGTTCGATTCTAGGCGGGAGTTCATGTGGATCGGGGAATACGTTAAGCTGTAGGTTTACTTCTCATATAGCATCACTGCTGAAAACGGCCCAAAATCAGAATATATTATTATTATTATTATTATTATTATTATTATTATTATTATTATTATTATTATTATTATTGTAAGTAGGGAATAGAATAAAGTTTTTAGGGTACTAAGTTTGGTGACATTTCTTACCAGTATAGACATTACTGTTGTCTTCGTGTATCAGAACCATTTTAGATAGCGGGGCCGCGGTGGCTCAGTGGTAGAGCGTTCACCTCTGGTGCTTGGGGCCCCGGGTTCGATCCCAGTGAAATTTGTGGTGAACAAACACCGTGTTCGTGGGTTTTCTCGGGGTTCTCCCGTTTCTTCCCATTTTCTTCATTCCACCACTTCATTCATTACTCATCATCTCCGTCTCCCTTAGCCTAACCGGCAAAAACGTGGGACGTAAAACTCAAATATTTCATTTATAATTTTCCATTTTAGATAGTTTTTCACGACCGTCTCACACTTTTTCACTTAAAAGTCTTAATAGCTTTCAAAAGTATCACCGCTTGATTGAGTCTATCTCAAAAGAACACACTTACTTTAATAAGACAGAGACCATCACCTTACCCAGAACACTCTCACTTAGTATTTTACGAGAGAAGATGAGGTGTGTTGTATACTGTTTTCCAGTCGGTTTTGTGTCATGTTCAAAGTAGTGGATGTAAGCCATACATTGAAATACGATATTGTTTTAAACCTGGTTTTATCTTTTTTTTTTAAGATACATAATATTGTCAAAAGTGAGATCTCTTTCACATTTTCCTATAGAAAAGCTGGTCTGAAGAGGAATCAAAATGAGTTGAGGCCACAGTGCGGCACTATTTAGTATATCTTAGATCCTGCGCACGGCAATGTTTCAACTTCGAGGGAAAACGCACAACTAGAATAAACACTGAACCTGCTGCTGACTGTGTTCAACATTCAGATTTGGGAACCTGGCTCGTCAATTTTCCTCGTGCTCTGCCAGATAATTGTGTCTTAGACTTCATCAGAGGACGTAACTTCTGACACAAAATGTCTATAATTTCTATAGCACACCAAATGTTTCGATTTTGCAAAACTGTAATGAATAGCATTAAATGTTTTTTAGGTCAGTATTATTAAAGGTGCATTGCAGCGAAGTTCATTAACAATGGACCTTTGACCTTTTAGAAATCTGTAACTCAAATTCTCACAGTAGCATTAGCAGTTGCGCGATTCCTCAACAATTGACACATATCTAGATTGTTTTCTGAGGTGATACCCTGAAGAGCTCCTTTCCAAATACCACTTAAGTAATATGTTTAAAATTTACAGCAAACACCAAAAACCAGGAAACACAAATGACTAAGGTGGACTTTGCCAAAAAAAAAAAAAAAAAAAAAACGTAGTTTTTGAGCCATTACACCATTGAGACTTGAGTGAGTTTTGCAGTTTGTTCAACATTAATATGTGCATCTCACCCATAATATCATAATAAACATAAAAAGTTTAAAATTGAGAAAAACTGACTTAAGTGGTATTAGGAAAGGAGCTCTTCTCAATAAAAGCTCGATAGTGCGCACCACAGAGCCGGTTAGGTTGCGATGAGCTATCCACTCTGTTCGACTCGGCTCTGATGAACCATCCTCTCGACTCGCCTCAGTTGAGGTGTGCCATCGGCTTTGTAGACGTGATATATGAATTTTCTTTCTGAACTCAGCCTTGTGGTAAACAAGCCGTGAGCCGACCAATTTAAACCAATTGCACGATGGGAGTCGGGAAGTTTCATTCAACGCATTCAAATGGACCGAGTTAGGTCACTAGAGGTTAGATCGGTTGTCGTTTTCATGAAAGTGAGGTCTTCTTGCATCTGATCTCTCCGTAAAGAAATCCTTAGTTCGGCTGTGAAGAGGATTGTTACAAAACAAAGTTCTTGTATAGTCTGGCTCGGTTGGAATGAACCTGAAAATACCGATTTGAAAACAGTAGAGAATACACCTCATCTCCAGTCACAAAATATACACGAGAGCTTGTTTGGGATAAGATGATGGCCAACGTTTCATGAAACCAAGGACATTCTTGTGAGATAGACTCTAGTAAACAGTGACAAAACTGAGAGCTATTAAGAGAAAAAAATGTGAGATCGTCGTGAAAACCTATCCAAACTGGTTAGGATACACCAAGATAACATACAGTCCATAGCTGTAACCAGCGCCGTAACCAGCGCCGAAAGAGGGCAAGCATTAATACGCTTATTAGTACCCTATATAAAACTTGTTTTTCTAATTCTTGGGCCCCTTCTTTCCATCTCTCTCTTAGACTTTATGCACCTCCCGGAGCCTGTAACAACAAACTGTGAGGAAATAAAATGTGCCACCAGATTTTCTACCCTCAAACTTTTTTCTATTCCCTACCTAATAATAATAATAATAATAGTAATAATAATAATAATATCTTTGATTTTGAGTTTAGGGCCACTTTCAACAGTGACGCTATATTAGAAGTGAACTTACAGCTTAACATAAGCCCAGTAATACATAAGCTCCCACCGGAAATAGATCCGGGTCTCCCACGCTAACGTCTATAATAATAATAATAATAATAATAATAATAATAATAATAATAATAATAATAACTGCGTTCTGGTAGTGATGAAGGAGGTATTAGGGCTGATAGTGATCTCCTGGACACTAGAACTCCAGATTTATTTTCAGATTTACAAAAATCTTACGTATCGATGCAAGAAATAATTTCCACTAAGGAGGAATCACACTGGCATATATGGTAAGGGTTTTACACCTGTACAACTCTTTAATTTTGATAAGTTAGAAAGTTGTCGTTCATCTTCGTGTAATATATATACTATAAAAGTGTACGGCAAAAATTAATGAAAAATTACAAAATGAAAAAACTGAGAGCATCGAGTGGAATTAAGTTCAAAAGTACTGAATAATCACAGTGGGCAAGTACTTAACACGCATGGCCATCGAAATGACTATGAAATTCCTTTCCTATTTTATGGATACTTTTTCTTTTATCAACAATGCGGTCGAAAAGCGTGTGTGTTTTACTTACGAAAAAGTTTTCTAAATTTACCAAGTATTATGATGTTCTAAATGTGACATTACATTAAGTTATGGAAAGAAAACTGAGTATTTCGAACAACAAACTGTGAGGTGTGTTGGGCAGTCTCGTTACTTTTTCTTTGACTTCTCGTACCATTACATCATCTGCGTTTTTGCCAAACCTACAATTTAAACGACTTAGAAAAAATCGGGCATGCAGTTATATTTTGGAGAAGTGTACAATCAAAGAAAATTGCATTGTATTACTATATTATAATTTTAACGTTAAATTCGTTTTTTATCACAGTATATTATTACTGTTGTCTCCAGAGTATTCTTTAAAATGTATATTCTGAACAGTATTATCTTATTTCATTATATTTAGAGAGTACGCATAAATGAAGTCTATATTTACATACAATATGTTCTATGAAAGTAAATATGTGGACAAATTGTACAGTAAGTCAACATACTTTTATACCGCTAAACAGTTTAAATTTATATGTAAGTGAAGTTTCTAAACTTGACTCTACTGCTGACATTATAAACATATTACATTTTTAAATGTTATAAACAAATTAGGTTTGGTAACTGTCCGAAGACACACGTCTCAAAATTTTATCAACAATTGCGCACACAATCATTTATGTTTACAACATCATGCATTTTATGCATTTATGCACACAATCATTTATGCATTTTATCAACAATCATTTATGTTTACAATATTTGCAAGATGCTCACTTATATTTATAATTTTGCACGTAAGAATACCACATACTACCTTTCTTCCTACCCATTTCTCGAAATTTCAGTGTTAATTCACATGTAAGAGAAGTCCTAGTACCCTTCAGATATTCGAATCAGAGACAGGAGATAGACCGACGGCTATTACTAAGGGTTGTTCGTAGTGTATTAATAGTACTTCATCTCTACTTCTACATGTTGTCTACATCACTTTACAAACTGATTCCTTTTCATCATTTGTAAATTAGTATTTTGTTACTTTTTAGTGCAAGAAGAAATGAAACTTAAAGAATCATATATTCAATTATATAAAGTCAACTAATTTTATTTATTAAAACTCCAAATTATTTAAAACCTAGAAGTAAACCATAATAAATAAAAATAAAATAATTACCCATATTTTTCTTACAAATTGAGAGATAAAGTAAAGAAATGGAAAGAAGTTCCTTCTCGAAAATTTACATGCTAGGGAAACACCCGGAAATATTCCCATTTTTTATTTTCCTTCCCACCGGGAATATTCCTACTACTCATCACTATCCAGGAGCTGATTATCAGCCCTAATACCTCCTTCATCGCTATCGAAACGCAGTTCAAATTATTATTATTATTATTATTATTATTATTATTATTATTATTATTATTATTGTTATTGTTATTATTATACGCGTCTTTGGCTGTGGGACCTGGGTTCCATTCTCGGTGGGAGCTCTTGAAAATGGCGCTAAACTCAAAATCAAATATATTATTATTATTATTATTATTATTATTATTATTATTATTAAGTAAGGAATAGAAAAAAATTGAGGGTACTAAATTTGGTGAGACAACGTTTTATTTCCTTCCAGTTTGTTCTTATATCAAGGGACTATATGTTGTCTTGTGTAACGCCCCTATCCACCCGTCTCCGCAAAAGAATCCGAAGCAATCTAACCAAACCAAAATTAACAAAATCGAATGATTCCTCCGGACTAATTCGAGGAAAACTAATGGCAGATGGAGCATTGAGGGAAGTACAGTTCTCGGCCGAGTTTTCTTTCAATATATATATATATATATATACATATATATATATATATATATATATATATATATATATATATATATATATATATATATATATATGATCCAATATTCGAATATGAAAAAATATTAATCAATAAATACAACGAAAGAGACAACAATTCAGATGCTTGTATAACAATTTTATTATAACCAAATCTGCGGTGGTGAATATGCAGTCAATCGTTAGTTGACTATATATACACCGTTAAAACAAAGCAGACAAAATTCAATAAGCTAGAAATTCAGTTCAGTAGAAATTTAACATATGAATCCGGGCTCTAAACTTTCATTCAAAAATACCAAAACTATAAGCTAACAAATTTATATTTTCTTTTTTATTAAAACTCGATTGTAATAAACTTCAGTATTCCAATAATTGATCAATAAAGCAAAAATATATAAAGGTGATGAAGCAACTACTAATCAACCGTGTATACACCGAACAAAAATTTCAAAAACGCAAAAACTATTAAAAAATACAATAATCTCGCAAATTCAAAAACTATATGCATCCGAGGTTTAATCTTTAATTCTTACTAATAATAATTCAATTCCAGGGAAAGACTCAAATTCTGTACAATTCATAAATCCCAAAACTACTTGACTTCTAATTATAACAAAATTGCAATTAATATTAGGAAATTCAGGAAAGAAATTCACCAAGGCTATCTCAGTGATCGAATAATTCAATATACATATCAACCTCGAGATCACTAGTCAATCAGTTGCAAATTAACACAATAATAACATAAATAAAAAAGTATGCGAACTTTTGAATCAGCCTAAGGATTTATATAATTAATCTGGAAAAAGAAATCTTACAATCAAATTACTAATTCAACGGACTAAAGAAATTAAATTCTCTTAAAGTTCTATAATTTAAAAAAACATGTTAATACTCCAAAATACAACAATTTATAAAAATTCACTAGTTGCTTTTAACTTCAGCCTTAAACAGTCATACATCCTGCATTCCTAGCTAATTAGAAGCAAAATAAGGCAATAAATCATTTTTCCAATTTTTAGTACGAACTTTCGACTCAACCTAATATTTGTTCATAATTCATTTAATTATAGAATTACTTTTATCAAGAATTTCCATTCAATTAATTCAGAAATCGGATTAGTTTTACATGATTCTAACCTTTCTTCTTTCAATTTCTCAAAGTCAGAACGATTGAATAAGGTAACTGGTATTCAGAGCATTAAATCGCTTTTTCTGGCAAATTTGTTACTAGTACCAAAAATACATTTAAAAAATCTTAAATCTAAAAGTTAAGATGATGAGCAAGAATACTGAATTATAGAACCGCGTCTCGACCATTTTAAGGGGGGGGGATTCCAAAGAGAAAAAAAATTAAGAAAAGGCAACAGGATGACAAGAATCACAAAAGATATGCAGAATGGACCAACAAGAATGGACTAATCGACAACCCACTCTCTAGTAAAGCACATTTACACCTCTACACATACCGCCTTATGCAGAGTCGTTTTGAGGTATGATTAGCGTCATACTAAAGGTCTGACTACTACAAAAACCTTATGTTAGTCGAACACTTTAGTATATCACTAATCACGCGTCAAAATGACTCTGCATACGGCCCATACAGTCTAAATAGGTCACTTACCATAATTTTAGAGACGTAAAAATTTCATTCCTTTTCGTTTACCTGTGCAGAAATTATGAATCTGCACCCTTTGAACTCTTCTTAGACTTGTATTTTCTACACTACTGACCGGTTTAAAGAATCACGGCAGTGTAACGTAAATTTTGTTAAATCGAGCCTGTTGATCAAAAAGGACTCACGACAAAGGAAAAGTAATTCAAGAAAAAATAAGAGCAGCAATAGCCATTAATATTGTACAAAAAGGCACAGAAGGAAAGCACAAACTTCGCTGAAATAAGCTTGTAACACCACTCATGACTATAGGTCAAACAGACCATGCTGTCCACTTGAATCACGTCCGAAAATTTCAAACATTTTTTTCTTTAAAATAACGAAAAAGAACAAATCCAATTATTAATTTTTCACACGTATTTAAACTGAATTAAACAGCACTGAAATAAGTTATATTTGCATGTCATAAGTCACTCACTTTCAACCCACTCTACACTGTCGATCCACGTCCATCTTTATAACACTATAACGAAAGCACAGCCAAGAGGCAGACACAAGCAACAGGAAAAGAACTCTAGGCCAAGACATGTTATCCCCGTGAAAAATAAGAATCAGATCATTGCCTGGAAGCTTCCTCCAACGAACGACAACTTGATTTCCAATTCAAGGTTGCCAGCTCTCAACACCACAACTTTATTTTCTCGTTCTTTCTGCATTTTTTTTAAAAAAAGGACCAAAAATTAACAAATTTAAAACCTTAACTATATATTTTTTTAATATACAACCAATAAAAAAATCTTAAATTCTAAAAGTCCGCAATTATGAACAACTCAAAAGTAAACACAAAACATTCAATTTATTTACAATAACAATTCTCCATTGACTCAAACCATAACAGAAAAAGGACAACTAGGATACTCATGTAACAGATCGTTACATTTGGTGTATGAGAAAAAATTTAGATAGGTTTTCACGATGATCTCATATTTTTTTCACTTAAACGTCTTAGTAGCCATCAATAGTATCACCGTTTGCTAGAGTCTATCTCACGAAAATGCCCTCAGTTACATGAAATATTGGCCATCATCTTACTCACACCTCAATCTCAAATGAGAATTTAACGAGTGGAGATGAGTTGTGCTCTCTACTGCTCTACGGCTTTGTCCCAGGTTCAAAGTAGTTGTCTAGTCAACTGCTCGAGCGTCTCGGCTCACGGCTCAGTCACCAAGGTGCCGTACCGGGAAGTGTACTGAACCAACAGCTCATTAAGCGAAGCCGGCTGAAGCCATCGGGTCAGTTGGTCCGAACCAAATCTAGCCAAGGGGTTACCCGAGCCGAGCCAAATCGAGCCCATGGCTCATGGCAACCGAGCCGTGTCAATCCGAATTCTTATCTTAGCCGAACCAAACCGAGCCACTAGTTCATCGCAATATAGTCAGCTCGAGCCCATGGCTAATCTGAGCCGAGAAAATATCTAATTTTATTCGACCCGGGTACAGGTGTTGGCTCAGTTGAACCGAGCAAAGCTCGAGTTCGTGTTAAACCGGTGGCTCAGTGCTCTAACGAAGCCAGTCGATATCACTCCGAAGTAGGATGTAAGTCATGCATTAAATTCCATTTTTTTTTTCTAAAACTTGATTGTATCTTCTTTGTAAAAAGAAATGATGTTTCATACGCGTTCTTTAGCGTATAGCATTCTTTCACGTTTTCCTATAGAAATGTTGTCTGAGGGGAAATCGAAATAAGTAGTGGTCATAGCAGAACACTATTTGATATATTTTAGATCCTGCACAGGGCGATGGTTCATCTTCGATGAGAACAGTTCACCTCTAAAGAACACTGAACTCGCTGGCGACTGTGTTCAACATTAAGAATTGGGAACCTGCCTCCTGAAAATTCTTCTCATGCTCTGCGACCTATTTGTATCTTTGAAACTTCAACAGAGGATATTTTAACTGCTGACTACAATGAATATAATGTATACACCATACCAAAGAATTTTGATTCTGCAGTACTATGTCATGGTAAACTTCAATGTTTTCTGGCCCAGAATTATTGATATTGCACAGTAGCGAAGTCCATTAACAATGAACGTGTGACCATTATAAAACGGCAAATAAAATTCTCACAGAAGCATTTAAAGCTCAACGGTTCCTCAACCATTGACATATATCAAGATGGATTTTGAGGTAAGTCTCAATAGATCTACCTAATAACAGATCGGTTTTCTCCTCTTGTTCATGGCCATGCCTACTCACAAGTCCATTCTGCCTGCTTGGTTCGGAGCAAAATTTAATTGTACTATCAATGATGTAGGTGAAATCTCTGTAACTATCATGATTATTTTTCTGCTACATTTACAAAGGGACAGTAATAATAATAATAATAATAATAATAATAATAATAATAATAATAATAATAATAATAATAATAATAATAAACAACTTTATTTTTACGTGCTGAGAGCAGCTATAATACAGCACTTTATCTTATTTTACATTATTTTAGCAATATAATATAGTGCAAGTGATAAAATTTTAATTACATCTGTAACACAAATTATTAACACTAAAAACTGACAGTGTAGTGTTCGTCAATTATTAAAACTAAAAAGTGTCAAAAATTAAAAGTAAAAATTAAAACTACTAAGTTATATTAAAAATTCTAAAATAAAGTCATATTTTAAGATATTCATTCATTATATCTCTTTAAAATCCTACATACATAAAAATTAAAATATGTTTTTTACTGTGCGATTGCAATAAAATTATTACCCTTGTACCATATGTTGGAACCTTAAAATCGTCATTTTTTAAAAATATATTCTGAGTACACTGGTTGTCAAGTAACTTTTCTACAAATAAAGATTCAATCGAATATCTCCTGTCAGCAAGTCGTTCCAAATTAAAATATGTTAACCAATAGTCATACCTGCTAGAATAATAGTCAAGCCCTAACTTAAAACAAAATATTCTCTTAGAATAATTTTGCACCATCTAAAGTTTGTTTAAGAGTGTATTTGTTAGGCTGCTCCAAGATAGTGATGCATATTCTAGCTTTGACCTTACCAGTAATTTATATAAGAGTACATATATATTTGATTAACAGAAAGCAGGCCATTGATTAAACAAGTAACCAATTATTTTTCTTGATTCATTACATACATTTTACATATGATTACCAAAACGTAGTGACGTGTCAAATGTTATACCTAAATCCCTTATTGTGTCAACTTTCTGTATTACAGTACCTTGTACTTCGTATTGACTTACATGGTATTGCGATTTGTTATTGTAGGTCATGCATTTAGTATACAGACAATTGATACTTATACCGTTATCTTTGCACCACATAATGATTCTATTTAAGTCATGTTTTAGCCTAACGTTGTCTTCAATATTATTTACCACTGTAAAATACTTTAACGTCATCAGCATAAAGTAAAACATTGGAATGATTTAAGACTGTTGGTAAGTAAGTCATTAATAAAAATAGACAAACGTAATGGGCTCAGAAGAGGACCTTGAGGAACACCGTTACTAATACTAGCTGAATCTGACATGACATATCCAATTTTAATCTGGTATGTTCTACCAGTCAAATAGCTTTCAAAAAATTCCAGATAAATGGGATTACGCCTGTGTTTGACAGTTTTTTTAATAGTAATATATGGTTAACTGAATCAAAATCTTTACTCATGTCAATGTATAAGACATCAGTTTGTGATCTACTTTTCATTGCATAATATGCAAAATCCGTTATTTCATATAGATTGGTTACAATTGATTTCCCTTTATAAAAGCCACGCTGTGATTTTTGCGATATATTTTTTTACATTAAAAAAAACAAGTGTTTGTGAATGATGGTTTCAAAAATTTTAGAAAATATGTTCAATAAGATTATCGGCCTATAGTTGTTCGGATTTAACTTGTCATTTTTTTTTTTGTAAACCGGTACCACATGTACGTGTTTCCATTTAGATGGGAATAACCCTGTTCTTAATAAGGTATTGTATATTTTTGACAAAACTGGACCTATTTCTTTCGAACATGCATTAAGGATATAATTGGGAAGACTCCCCGGTCCTGAAGATGCTAATGGCCGAAGTTTACCTATTACTTCAGTAACATCATTTTCAGAGATGATTGGAATCATTATATTGTTGCTGTTCAGATTAGTAATTACAGCATAATCTAGGGTATTAACTTTTAAATTAAAATTATTACAAAATACATCTTTAAAAACTTCAGCAATTTGCTTTACTCCTGTAATGGTGGTACCATTCAACAAAATTCTATTTGGTACACTTTTGTCCTGAAATTTTTAAAGATATTCCAAAAATACCCCTTGTCGGTACAAATAGTATTTTCCTGCTCAAAATAACATTTTTAAAGTTCGTTGTAATCCTTTTAACATTCTTCCTTAAATCCGAAAACTTTTCATATAATAATAATAATAATAATAATAATAATAATAATAATAATAATATCCACATCATAGTATTCCAAGATAGTACTTGGTATATGTTCGACAGCGATTACTTCCTTTTAAATGACAAAAGTTCAATTACAATTACAACAATATTGATATTTGGACTCAGTATCATAGAAACAAGTTTTATTTCCCTACTTACCTTCATAGAAGAACTGGAAGCTTTAGAAATTTATATAACTTCCGATTTCAATTATGATCCTCTTGGATCAAAAGTTGTCATAGATCGACAAAATTTTCGTATCTATTCAACGTGTGTAGAACAGGTTCCACCTTACAAGGGGAAAGCTGATTTTGGTAAATTAACATTGGGCCTATCTTTTGCGAAGCAGTAGTGCACATTTAAAATATTAATATTACAAACTGGAGGCAATAGCAAGAAATAGCCGAGTAATAACGTCTTAAATTTTCCGAATTGTCGCATATATCATACGAAGCTTCAATTTAGGAAGTGACGTCGTGTCTGAGTGAGAAGCAACTCACGTGCAAAGGGTTCCTGGTTCGATTCCCGCTCGTGTTAACATTTTCTTTTGATTTAGATAATAATATAGCCATTTGTAAATATTAATTCAAGATACGTTTATAATCAATAAAGCAATAGAAATGTTCAGATCAGTTTGAAAAACCCTTCAATGTTCCATGGTAAGTAACAACAGAAATGTAACCTATTTCGTATATATACTGTATTTATATGACAAGATAAATTAAGGTTACCTAAATTGTTGTGTAAAAATATTCTAGACGCTTTGTGTCTATATGTGTAGACAATGTACAATTACAAGGGGGATGAGAGGAAAATCCCGTTTGATTATAACATAAATCAAGTATTACATAAGGGAATGTATGCACCCTTATCCCCCTTGTAATTAGCACATTGCCTAAGCAATTTAATATTGCTCCGAATCCCGCAGAAAGAATGTACATGTGAATAGCCATGACCAATGAACAGGGGAAAACCGAGATGATATTGGGTACCTCTATGGGGTACTCACTTCAAAATAATTTTGATATATGACAATCGTTGAGCAACCATGCAAATTCTAATGGTACTTTAAAAATTTGAGTTGCAGCTTTCTGAAAGGTGAAACGTTCATTGTTAATAAACGTCGCTTTGGTGCACCAGAAAACATTGGTCTTATCCATGACATAGTATTAGAGAATCGAAACGATTGGTGTGCTATATAAATTATATTCAGTTTAATCAGAAGTTACAACTTCCTCTGATAAAGTCATGAAGATTCAAATATGTGGCAGAACATGAGGAAAATATTGACGAAATAGGTTCCCAAATCTGAATGCTGAACACAGTCGGCATCAAGTTCTGGGTTGCCTCCAGAGTACTTCTTCCCATGAAGATGAAATACCGCTCTCCCGGATCCAAGATATACCAAATAGTATCCCACTATGTGCTTAAATCATTTTTATTCCCCCTCAGACAAACTATTCTATAGGAAAACTGAAAGAGTGCTCACTTTTCACACATCATTTATCATTATGAAGAGGATGCAACCATTTCTTACCAAAAAACATAATTCCTTGTATGGGTTACATCTACTACTTTGAATCTGAAACAAAACCTATTTGAGAGCTCCTCCGTGGCTAAGCGTTTAGGGTATGCGCCTTTGGAGCAGGAGAACCAGGTTCGGTTCCCGGCGGGAACTCATATGGTTCGGGTTCCACGTTAGTCAGTAGGTCAACGTCTCATATAGCCCCATATATCATTTTGCTGTTACGGTGATGTAGATGTGCATAATGATTATTTAATTTGATAGTGAATGTAATTCCATCAAAGAAGTGAAAGTAAATATGAACGTTTAAAGTTGATCTGTAAATCAAAGAAAGCAAATGTTTGCTTATAAACCTAGTGGAACAAATAACATTTGACCAGAAGATACATGTGTGTTATCAATATTTTATATTCTCTAAATTCTTATCGTGATTGCAAATTACGGTCCAGCACCATAGGAGCCATTAGATATTGGTAGCAGTAAGCATTATTACAGAGAATCTATGAATACTCAAGCTGTATTTCAACTAGATTGTATTAGATCTCTCAAAGTAAGGTTTTAACGCGCTTGACGATAGGAGGATGGGCAATCACCAAAGGTTATGTGCTGAAGTAAGGGTAATATTTAACGAAAAAAATGCGTTCCAAACAATCCCATTTCAAGATCTACTTTTGAGTGCGTCGTAAGACCCGTCGAGGAAGCTGTAACTATAATGGATTGTAACATTCCTAGTCGACAAAAATTGGCAAAAAAATGCTCAATGTTGCGCAGTTATTTGTTGAAAATACTCTACTTATCATTCATAAACCTGCCGAAAAACATGAAATTGGTCACCTGCGAAGAAAATGAAATTCCACCTACACAAATTTCATCTGATACACCAGGTGGATAAATACGACTTTGATCGGCGTGTAGCAGTTTGTGAAGATATGATTAAATAAATCAATATTGATCATACTTTTCTTACCAGCAGTGTGATCTCTGATGAAGTCACGCTCCACATAACCGGTTACATTGACAGAAGTCATTGCAGGTTTTGATTTGACAGCAATAGTGGATATGAGGCACTATGGAAGAAATTTGATCCCTCCTGTTCTTAGAATTTGATATTTTTTCCTAGAATTTGAAGGCAAGTTTCAACAGGCCTTTAGTTGTTATGCTCATACTCTTTTAGGGCAAAAACCAAGAACCCGCTGTTTCTATGCTCATAGTCTTGGACGCCTACCATATGTAAGAAAACAAGCTTAAAAGCTATTTGAACCCAAGCACCGCCCCTCCCGCGAATTCTACATAGGAAACTTTTGTTCATAGAAACCCGATGTTGTTATGCTTATACTCTTGGACGACTACCGGATCTCCATTACAGTCCTTTCAGTTATCACGATCGAAGCTGCCTAATTGATTCGTCTTTGTCTTTTCGTTTTTGTATTGAATAGCTATGTTGCATAGCATTGTGTAGCTATTTTAGACCCTCGCCCCAATCCTTTGATATTCAGTGATCGAAGCATCCCAATTGATTGGTCTTCGTCTTTTCCCGCCCCGTTCCAAGGAACGAATTAACTTAATGTCTTAAAATATTCAATGCTTTCTCACCGAGAATCAAACCTGAACCCTAAATATGCTTTCATTTTGAAAGCTCTCTCACCGGAATCGAACGCAAGACCCGCACTTCACGATTTAGATTTGAATTAATCCTTGCATGAAAAAAATATAATTTCACGTATATAGCACTTCGTATTGATATTAGCGTAGCATATGATATACATCGTTCGAAGCTCTTCATTTCGAAGCACTATAATGCTTTCAAGTGTTCAGTGCTTTCTTTCTTTCTCTCTCTCTTTTTCATCGAGAATCGAATCCGGACCAAAGTGGCATTAAAACGTAAATAACAAACCTAAAAATAAATTTTAAAAATACAGCATCACATTATTATTATTATTATTATTATTATTATTATTATTATTATTATTATTATTATTATTATTATTATTATTATTTTGGGAGTGAAAGTGAAACAGATAACTAACCTTAATTGTAGCTTCGCTAACTTACAATATAAAGGGAGCTGGGATCGAATTTGGTACTTCTTGATTTCAGAGTTGAACTAGTCCTTGTATAAAAACAAATCACGTATATAGCACTTCGTTTTCAGAGAAAGGAACGAATTAACTTAATGTTTAAAACTCTTCAATGCTTTCTCACAGAGAATCGAACCTGAACCCTAAATATGCTTTTATTTTGAAAGTTCTCTCACCGGAATGAACACAAGACCAGTACTTCACGTGCATTAGTTGCAAAGCAGTCACCATTACCTGGTCAAAGATAAGTCCGCCACAATACATTTGCCTTATTTCACTATGAGATACACTTGGAAACAAAATGAAAACAATATATGTTGTTAGGGACCCTCTCAAGACAAAACTGGCAAGCGTGGGATCCCTGATTCGATCTCCGTCCAAGTAAGTTTATAGTGGACAGTATCAAGTCCGTGGGCTTTCTTGGAGTACTCCGTTTCTTCCCACTTTCTCCTTCCACTAATTCTTCCGTCATTATTTAATTGTCTTAATCATTGTCTTCCATAGGCTAAAGGGCATAATCGTGGGACGTTAAACGGAAATAGCCTATTTCATTTATTTTTTTCAAACCGGCGCTCCTCTTCATGATCACTAAAGTCTGCTGCCCTATTAAAAGCGATATATTTTATAGATTTCTGAAAAATGTATCATTCGTTAGTTCAGTAATATTTTACGTTGTATGAAAAATCGTATTTTAATCCATTCTTAGTAGTATCTAATTTAAGTATACGCTTTTCTTGAATTTAAAAATTAAAAGATATAAATTAATTAATTAATGAAATGCTTATTACGTTTACAACATCATCATACTTTACTACTCATGTTCATCATTGAAAACATACATCCTATAACTTATGATTCGATTGTGTTGATTTGTGTTTTAACGTCCTATACAACAGCGATGGTATATGAGACGTAGGTCTACTATTGCTAATTAACGTTGAATTCCAAGCACAGGAGTTCTCAGACGAAATCGAACCCTGGATCTCCCACGCTAAAGGAACTTGCGCTAAACGCTTATTCACGATGGTTTATTTTTTAGTTTACTATTACTGTTATAATATGTAGGAATTTATTTCTTGTTCTTTGATACTACGTGCTGAAAGCAATACATATTCGTTGCAAATCATTTAGTGCCCCTACTTTCTGTGTAGGAAACTTGAGTTCGACTCTTGACGGAATCTAAGTTAATCTGTAGATACATGTTTCGTTACTAGAGTTAGGAGAACATTGATATGTTTTATTCGTAGCGTCATCACTTATAAAAAATTATTGGCTATTACGTGGTGCAACCTTTTTTCGCATAAAAGGTTCATCTGAAAAATTTCAGATTTGTGCAACTTTTCAAGGTGTGGGTAATCAGAAATACTTACCGAAACGATTAACCAGATATAAATGTAGGCACATCTTTAATACTGTAATTCAAAATGCGAACCTGATGTCAAAATGTGCAGGGTTATGTAAAAATCTATCATGTATTATATCACATCATATTACATTGCTACTCCTTTTGTATATAGGATATGTCAGTGTTTCTTTCTTTAGATACATGCTATCTTCTGCTGTTCAGCATTACGTCACTTGATGTGAGAACATCACGTTAACACTTCTCACTTTTGTCGATGATTGCCTTGATTTAATATTTATGTTCACACGTATGTAATTCATTCTTTTTTTAAAGTAAACTTGCAATGCTTAGATATGTTGATGATGAACGTGTACAATAGATTTCAATCTTTTAATGGAGTCATTCGATTTATTTTCAATGTTAGACTTTCGTTTTGAAAGTAATTACTTTTCAGCAGCGTTAGAGGAGCGCTGCTGCACTCTTCAAAACACCTCAAGAAGCCATTATTATCACTTTGAGAATAAATGTTCTCAACTAAAGAATATTTTTCCTGGCTGTACGTGCGCATTCTTCCGCACTAAGAAAGGATTACATGTTTCTCTTGTGCAGATCACATCTTTGCAAATACTATCTAATGTTACCCACTAACATTTTGAATCAGGTTCATTGGGACAAAATTTTCTAAAATAGAACATGGATATGCCAATTTTGGTTGCTAATCATCGGCCCATGCTCGCCAAATATTAGAAATTTTAAGCATTACCTCACTAGCCATTGAAATAATGATAATTTTGGGCAATATCTCATTAGCCATACTGTCTACTGTCTCCTTGGTATTATCACAATGGAAAGCGTGTTGACAGTAATCGTAACATTTTGTAGAAGAGTGATGAGTAATCATAATTTAATTTTATAACGGCTATGATGGGGCAATGGTTGAGTCTCATTGTAAATTGGTAGGAGCCAGCCCCAAAATGTAGGGAGAGGGAGAGTAGGATTTAGGAGAGACCCAATTCAATCATATTACAGTTCGTCACCATATTTTAGTACATTTGCAAGCCTACCTTGAAACTTTTAAGGGCGCTCGTCATCCCTGTGGATAAGGGCATGAGTAGAGTGATGCATGATGACTCACAGATATAACGTTTATTCACATTGTCATTCTATCACCTATTATTTATTAGTCACTCACTTGTCTTAAGCACGTGTTCCTTTACCGAGAAAGGGCATATTTGTGGGACGTATTTTTATTTCTCCGGGGTCTTTACATGATGCACAAACCTATTATATTTTAGTTTTGTGGAGTGTGGTGGCTCAGTGGTAGAGGAATTACAACCAGTACTTCATTTTTTTAAATGCTGAAGCTTCTTGGCATGCATCCTATACAAAACAAGTGCCTTGTAAATGCCTGAATATTATTAATTGGCTTCAAGGAAGAATAAAGATTCGCTGGTCTTTCTCCATAAAGAAAAAGGAAAACCAAAACAAACAAAAAATTCTAATTTTTAATAAACCTATTTGCTATTTCCTCTTAAAATGTTGTAACTTAATTGCGTTCCGTGCCTTAGATTAACTAATCTCCACACCTTCAGTTAATTACTCTCAAAAAAAGAAAAAACTAAAGAAAGAAAAAACAGTTCTAATCAGTTCAGAATTTGCTAGATTCACGTTTCCCCAGGGCTGGTGATGATGATGCTGGTGTTAGAAGCTGAGTATAATAAGGGCGTCAACGCATCTCTCTTTGTTTCAGACCATTCTCTTAGTTCGTGAAGAAAAATGTATTACTTTTAGATTCATTTGCCAAAGAATCGAGAAACTTTTCGGTATGAAAAGAGATAAGTCGCAAATCGACAAGTACACTTTTCAAATTCGAAATGAAACAGAAACATCCGATAGTCGTAGTATTGTCAACTAATGTGCCTGCAAACATGCTATGCTAAAAAGGAAATGACAACGTTGATCTGCACTGAAGATTGGAAACACGAAGGAATTCTGTTAGATGGGACTTTAAACTGAAATATTTCATCTCTCTCTCTCTCTCTCTCTCTTACGAAGTGGATGATGTCTCAATGATTGCGAAAACTAACACTTAACAGTGTTACGTGTGATGAGTTATCACATTATATATAAAAAAGTTATAAGGTCAATGATATCCTAGAAGGTTATGCTTTCAGTGCCTGAACCACAGGGTATTTGAGCGCCTCTAGCGGAAATCTCTGAAACACATACGTTCGAATGAGCTGTAGATAGCTTGAACAGCCATTTCGAAAAGATATGTCGAACTGGGTAAGGTTAATCTCTGCTTAAATTGTGAATCTGTAGCGGGTTTCATGGAAGTGGTTTAGTCGTAAAATTATCGTGTTATAAATTCAAGAATTATGTGTATTAGTTAATAGTTATCAAAAATATCATCTTATTTATTTTTGAGAGTTCTATATTCTATATCTAAATATCAACTTTTGGTGTGAATATATGATATTCGAGTTAACAGAGGCGATGCGAAACAGTCCTCCTGAAGGTGTTAGATGGTTGTTCAAGCATAATTAATTGGGTGAGTGTTATTTCTTGATTATATAATATTCTCGATATATTGTTAAATTTCCAGCAGATCAAATTTTGAATTCATATTGGAGATATAAAAATTAGGAGGTATTATATTTATTTGATTCATTGTCGAAAGTTGTATTCTTGTTGTAAAGAAATCATAGTACCAGTCAACTTAGCTGTATAAAGCAAATTAATATTTAATATATATATATATATATATATATATTTCAGGAATTCAATTTTGCTTTAAAATTGTTAATTTTTGTTTAACATATTTCTGTATTGCATATTTAATTTTCGACGAATTTTGTTATAAAATTTATGAAGTTAGAAAATCAGTTATTTTTACTTATCCACATTACATTAGTTATCACGTTCTTTTTTTAATTTTGAAGATAATAGCTGTTTTCTGGAAATATTTGTGCTACTTGTAGTCAAAAAAAAATGCACTCTAAATATAGAATAACTCCCGATAATTCTCCAAGGAAATTTTTAAATGCTAACTTGCAAAATATAGCCATTATACATAGAAATTGCGAATCCCACAAACTAATAATTGTCCTGGTTATTATAACCAGCGGCCCAGGGCGGAGCACTTAGAGGCACGTTACAACAGATTATGATGTTCTTATTCAGTAGCAAATACGAAAACTCAATTTAGAGGTACGTTCAAAAAGTTTGTGATACCTTGATCGAAGATCCAATATATTTTGAAACAAAAATTTTCTTCTACGTCTTATATCTGGACAACTACATAAAGTGTAGCCAGATCCAGATTATCACTTAACTCACTATGATGGTCTTATTCTCTTAAAAAATACGAAAAGTCGATTTAGGAGGGTTCCGTTCCAAAAAATTTGTGATCCCTGATTGAAGATTCAATAATTATATTTCATTCAAAAATTATCTTGTACGTCTTATGCCTGGAGAACTACATGTAGTGTACGATGTTGTTCATTATAAGCTTACTTGTTCGGAGGTCGAACTAGGGACTGTATGCATTCTGCCACAGTGCACGACAACTAGTAGGAAAAAAAACTTCTTTTAGTCTTTACTGCTGGTCTGCGTAATATCGTCGACCTCTATGAACGAATACAGATTATTATCACACTTCTCAGAAACAAGATATCGCTGCCACAAATGTTGTGACATTACATTCTTTTTTCTTCTTTCACACATATACACCCACACACATACTTTCTCACTCTCTTTCTTCATGCAATGTGATAAAACAAGGAGATAACATACATACCTCTTCGTAATGTCTGTCTCTTGTCGCTTGTCTCTTTTTTCCACACTACAACGCAATGTGAAGATTGACTTCCAGACTATGTAATGCAGCCGAAAGCCATATCAAAGGGCTATGTCTATCCGTCTAATTGACTGACTGAAATGTTGATGCTTTAGTGATTAGTGCGGGTGTCATACTAATAAAGCGAAAGGATTGCGATAACTTGTAGATAAAATCAGGGTATACATTTTGTACATACATTTTCTAAACGAGACAAGACCACAAACGATTTGTGAGAATACTTCTAGAATTAACACTCAAAATGTTAAGATCGGGAACTGGATTCTTTGAAATCAATTCACCGTCCCAAAATATATTCCGTCATCTCTTTAATTTTTTCAAATTGAAATGATAGAAATTATTTCTGATTTAACACTTATTATCATAGAGCAAAATGGTAATATCGAGATCTGGTTTCTTTAAAAACAATTCATCGTTCCGGGAATACCCTATGTCGTATCACTTCTCTCAAATCTCTTTTCAAATTGCTAATGATAGAAATCATGTTTGGTTTTAACGTTAATCGCCATAAATTAAAATCGATAACAAGAATTCAGTTCTGCAAGTATATATTTAATTCGATCGGATCTCTATTTTTCCGCTGGTCTTTACATAATGTACAAACCTATTACATTTTAGGTTTCAGGAGTGTGGTGGTAGTTGATTTACATAGAGTACTTTGGGTCCCTGATTTGATTACATTTCGTGTCGTGTGTACTTTCTGATGAATTCAGAAAATCTACAAACACAATGTTGTTCACAGTAAACGTACATTGTAATGTGATCGAACTAAAAACTGCCTCAATTGAGATAAGTGTACAGCGTTTCCTTAGTAAAAAAAGACGTCCGTACGTTTTCTTTTCAGATCGACCATTGTAAATAAAGTTTCTTAATTCCTAAAATAGAAGTATCGGAATAATATCAGCATTACTATACTAATTTAAAAATCCTGTCATATTTAAACGCATTAATCGATCACAAAATACAAATCTTATGTGAAAATAATAACATATTTCAATTGAAGGCATGAAAATGACAACCAGCTAAAGACCAATTTTACAAGAGACGTAGAAAACAAAACCAGATAAAAATATTAACTGAGTAAGAGTGATAACAAGGTAAAGACGAAAGAATACTTACGTATATCCAATATAATTGCTACAACATTGTTGGAATTAAGTGTAACTCTTAACTGTACAAGATACTTATAGTTAATAATAAAAAAATCTTTATCTTTTATTATTACAGAACATTATTACAGAAATACAAAAATGCAAATGGAGATATCTGTTTTTCACACTCACTGAAAATGTCTGCTACTTGTTCATATCTGTATCAGTATCACTCGTGTTATTTTCAATTTCTACACAGTGAAGATTGACATAACATCCTTTATAAATGTCTGGAAGTATTTGGAGCACAATTTGCGCACATCTTGCAACTTGTTTGAGCTAATTGGAAGGGAGTTGTAGTAAGCTTGAGGTGCATTGCTCAGATTTACTTCACTAATGTCTGCAATCTTCTTGACTCCGATAAAACAATCATGTTCTATTTCCGGAGAGTGTCCGTGGGATACGCAAATGTTTTTGTCTTCATACTGGAAAACTTTGTAAGTAGAGATTTTGAACGCCTTGTCCTCATTCCTTATTTCTAACGAACCAAGGTGCCAAAAAATTCAAAAGTCCTTGACCATGTTTTGCTGAACTTTTATGACGCAAAACTTTTTGGATGCTCTCTGAACAAGTGAATACCATTCCTCCAGTAGTTATATACTCTTTTTGGCGTCTGAGTTTTTCAATCTGTGCAAACTGTCTGTCGCATGGGAGAAACGAGTTTCCTCGTTCTGGATTGTGATGAACAATATTTTCAAATTTCTTAGTAGTAGCAAGTAAGGACAAATACTGGACAAGAGTTACGTTTTTGTTTTGTCCTCTACAGTTGTCTGTAAACATGTATAGAGTTTTTACACTAGGGTTCACGAAATTTTCGATGTAATGATAGGAAAGACACACTTTCATTTGCTCCCTTTTTGTGACTGTTTCATCATACATATATATTTTTGATGTTCCTGTCTTGGCAGCATAAATGCACTGGTTATAAATCCATATTTATCTATTGTAGAATATTTCTCCAACAGGTAGAACAGGGAGAGGGAAGTTCTGCTGATAGTCTGATAAAATATCGACTGATGGATCTTCCTGGGCTTGCTTGCTTTTTTTCTTTCAAATCATCATATAATTTTTGTGCTTTTAAGAAATGCACCTCTCTTTCAAACTGCAAGTTCATTTTATCCTCATCGATTGCTCTATCTATTTTGAGTTTTAATTCGTCGCAAGTAGGACACACATCACTGCGAGGTTTATCAAAAGCTAAATTGAATGTGGTGTTAAAATCATTATTATAATATTCGTACGAAATTTCTTGCTTACATTTGATCCCTTGAGAAATATTATGGAAAGCCTCTGGTTCATGTTTTTCCAATTAAAGTTCATGCATTTGTTTACAGTAAGGTCCGGTTGTAAATATTCTCTCTGAGAATCTCTTCGAGAATAGTGTGATTTCCTGGTAGGAAAATGGTAGGATTTGATGTATTCTATTACTTGACGCGCAACATTCTCTGGCTTTTTACTAACCCTGGAACCCTCAGATTTCAAACTCATATCCATCGGAGGGGTGCTACCGACCTATTTGTATAAGGCAAGCCTTTCAACCAAGCCAGAACATATTTATTCAGAAACTGAGAACGAAAACCAGATACATCCGGTCTTTGTCTGGTTGTCATTGTCAATAAAAAAACGGGTAAGTTTAAAAGCCCTCTGGTGGGGGAATGGGTAAGCATACAACTCTTGTTTTCACACTCACTGATAGACCACTGAACATAGATTTCGAATATATGGAAATCTCATTTTTGAGAAATTGGTCTTTATCTGGTTGTCATTTTCATGCCTTCAATTTCACTATATTAGTACTTAATGCACTAGATTTAGTACTACACTGTTCAATATAAATGAATCAAACTTTTTCTAATAAAATTATCATACCAACAAAATTAGCTATTTTTACCAGCCTTTTATCCTTAGGGGGCCTCCCACCATTCTTAGGATTTTTACCTAAATGAATCATCATCATAAAAACTGCTGAGCAAATATCATTTATCATTCTCACCTTAATAGTAATAACAGCACTAATTACCCTTTCTACTATATGCAAAGAAATATTTTCTTCTTCTTTATGAACAGAAGTCCACATCATTGATACCCATCAACGGAAGAGTATCGCTTTCCGTCAAAGTTGACGGTGAATGTACACTACTAATTAAATCAGTCATAATTGAATTTATAAGTTTTATGTTTGTAGTCTGAAACAAGTGGAATCAAATGTACAAGTTTTTTCACATTCTGTTAAATTTCACGGTCCTGGTTCGATCCTCGATGAGAAACCATTACATATTTTAAGGCATTAAGTTAATTCCATCCTTTTTGTCATGAAAACGAAAATCAACACGAAGTGCTATATACGTGTAATTCTTTTTTCTTCATGCAAGGATTAATTCAACTCTAAATCGTGAAGTACTGATCTTGCGTTCGATTCCGGTGAAAGACCTTTGAAAATGAAAGCATATTTATGGTACTCGTTCGATTCTCGGTGAGAGAGCATTAAATATTGTAAGTTATTAAACTAATTCGTTCCTTTCTGTCGTGAAACGAAGTGCTACATACGTGAAATTCTTTTTTTCATGCAAGGACTAGTACAGCTCTAAAATCTTGAAGTACCAAATTCGATCCCAACTACCCATCAAAGTGGAATTTTGTGTACAGAATCTTTATATCGTGAGTTAGCGAAGCTACAATTAAGGTTAGTTATCTGTTTCACTTTCACTCCCAAAATAATAATAATAATAATAATAATAATAATAATAATAATAATAATAATAATAATAATAATAATAATAATAATAATATGATTCTGTATTTTTAAAATTTATTTTTATGTTTGTTATTTACGTTTTAATGCCACTTTGGTCCGGATTCGATTCTCGATGAAAGAGAGAGAGAGAAAGAAAGAAAGCACTGAACACTTGAAAGCATTATAGTACTTCGAAATGAAGAGCTTCGAACGATGTATATCATATGCTACGCTAAAATCAGTAGGCTACGTAGTGCTATAAACATGAAATCCTTTTTTTTTTCATGCAAGGATTAATTCAAATCTAAATCATAAAGTGTGCGTCTTGCGTTCGATTCCGATGAGAGAGCTTTCAAAATGAAACCATATTTAGGGTTCAGGTTTGATTCTCGGTGAGACATCATTGAATATTTTAAGACATTAAGTATCTCGTTCTTTGGAACGGGGCGGGAAAAGACGAAGACCAATCAATTGGGATGCTTCGATCACTGAATATCAAAGGATTGGGGTGAGGGTCTAAAATAGCTACACAATGCTATGCAACATAGCTATTCAATACAAAACAAAAAGACAAAGACAAATCAATTGGGCAGCTTCGATCGTGATAACTGAAAGGACTGTAATGGAGATCCGGTAGTCGTCCAAGAGTATAAGCATAACAACAACGGGTTTCCATGAACAAAATTTTCCGCGGGAGGGGGCGGTGCTTGGGTTCTAATAGCTTTTAAGCTTGTTTATACATCTGGTAGGCGTCCAAGACTACGAGCATAGCAACAGCGAGTTCCCAAAACCAAAATTTTCCCACTGGGCTCCTGGTGGTAGCCCTAAAAGGGTATCAGCATAACAACTAAAGGCCTGTTGAAACTTGCCTTCGATTCTAGGGAAAAAAAATATCAAATTCTAAGAACGGGAGAGATCAAATTTATTCCATACTGCCTCATATGTACTGCAATCTCATTGGTCCTTTCAAACACTTCCTACATCCTGAAAAGTTGAATATCTGTGCGGTAGTGTTTTATTAATAACAATTTGGCTTCCGGGCTGTGTGAGTAGATGCTTTAAATTAAAGTAGTTCCAGCAATAAGAGACACTGCAGACAACAAACTCACCCCCAGATTGTCTCAGCAAGATGTGCATGACCGCATAACCGTGAAAATTTGAGGCAATTTCTTAACATGGAATATTCTAAATAACGGATTTGCAGAAGAGGTGACTACTTTTTCATGGTTTATTAGAAACCAGAGTATATCAAATAATGACAATCACTTTGGATAATCTTCGTCAAAGGGTTATTGATGAGTTTGCTCTTTTTGAACTGAACGTCATCAGGAAAGCGGTATTTGTGTTTTACCATCGAATTTTTCACAGTCATACAAAGAATGATGCGCAGTTTGATAACATGCTATGAAACATCAGTTACACTTTGTTCATCTGCTAATTTTAGAGAACCAAGTGAGAGGCAAGGAGACTCATGATAACCACGTTCTTCGGAAAATAAACGGGAAGGCACTACTTGGCTAGTAAAGGTGATGTGTAGTTGCGTATTCCGTAACTAGGGTAACTGCAAATCTATATACCAGGAAATTAAGACAGCACATTTTTTCATTAATTATTCTCTTTAATCTTGTGAAACGGAATTTTCAACGTAGTTAGGGTTATGTTAAATGCAAGTGTATCAGTTATCCATCCCTAAGAATTAAACTGAATATTGAGAATGTATTTAAGAAGTGGACGAATCTCCTGACTGTGGAATGTAAAAAAGAGTGTGCCGCTGATGTATGTTGAATTACAAGCGGCACTCATCTTGAGCAAATTTGACAATTAACATATGCATTTACAAACAAAAATATAATTTTGTTTTCTGTACTTTAACATATGCAGCATGTCATTGTGACTAAACAAAACTGAAGTATTAACCTTCGAAATCGGGAAGAACATTCACAATGCCCTATATATCAATTAAGTTTCTTTGCGCTTTTTCCGGTTATCTAAATTTGTTTTCTGTGAAATCTCTTTCCTCATTTTTGGTTTTACGTACTAGTCTGAAATATTGATTTTACTTAATCTGTCCCTGTAACGTGGTATTTAATAAACATATTGGTCTACTTGATCCCTACAATTCTAGAGAAGATGTTTCTTGTTGCAAAACACAAACACTCTCCTTTCCATACCTTAATGATCTACCACGGTCGCATTGAAATATGAATGAAAGTAATTTATTTTCTGTTAAATCTTTTTACAATGTTGTACACGTATTTTGTACCTTTGAATTGCACTTGTATTTCTCAAGATAATTAGTTTATTATTAATCCCAGGTAGAAGAAGATATTTCTTATTTGTGAATACAGCGCTATCCTTTAGAATAATGAAAATCCTTCAAGTAAAACTAGCTGAGTTTGATCTCAGAATCAGAATCTGCAGTAAAAATATTGGGTTTCCATTTGATATTTTCAAGTTGGACCTGAGGCAAAGGGCACAGATCCTTGGCCCCGGTCCCCGAAAATCTCATGTGGGCTCCCCTATTGTATTTATGAATATACAATATTTGGCACAATTTCAATGCAATTTGTCTTAAAATCCTCACATCTATACCTTTTGCATCTTAATGGGGGTCCCCAAATTTACAGAGAAATCGGTGCCCTTGCCTGGGGCACGGTGATGGGATCCTGGGGGCAGGCACGTAGCCAGGATTTCGTGAAGAGGAGGGGTCCGTGACATGAAATACTGTAGTCATCACAACACGGGCTCGATCATTCTAAACTAATTTACTGGATCATATATTGGTTCGTTCAGCCAGGATTTCGAAACGGGGGGAGGGGGCGAAGCCGTGACATGAAATTATGAATGCCCAGGAGCTCGATCAATCTAAACTACTTTACTATCAACATATATTGGTTTGTTAGAACAATAAAAGTTGGTAAGTATTTTAATAACAAACTATAAGGAATCTCGAGTAAAAAATTAAAAAAAAAACGTGCTGAAAAAGACTTTACAATATTTACATCCTTCCTCTGTTCATTAAAATATAACAATTTTTCTTTCATTATGTCCACAACTATTATAAAAGTACATAATCACTATTATAAAACGTACATAATCAATAATGCCATGTAAAATATTTTACAATATCTGCGTTCCTTTCTCTGTTGAATGTTAATAGAACTTTCTTTCCATATAAATTTTTATTTTTAATATTCCGTCAAGTACTGTCTGTTCCAATGGCAGGTTAAAGGAGCAGTAGAAAATTGTTTTTTAAATAATGTGTTTGATACTGCAAGAATGCGATGACGAAAGTTAATGATAAAAAATGTCCACGTTGCTACACAACGGTACTATACTTTCGGAAGCTTTAAATCTCCCTTGAAATCCCCCTGACTAGTAGCAGAAATTCTGAGAGTCCCGTGACTCTTCTAGAAATTCTGAGAATTCGTAATTTTTCTAGAAATTTCAAATTTCCTGACTCTTCCAGGAAATGTAGCTCACCTCGCCATCATGCATTTCAAATAATACAAATCTCATAAGAAAGAGTAACCAAAACCTTCCTGATTTTTTTTTTTAATTTTTAACGCGATCCTTCTTTTTCTCATTTCATTTTTTCAGCCTTCCTTATTTTTTTATTTCTGGTCTCGAAGGGGGGTCCGGACCCCACGAACCCCCCTTGGCTACGTGCCTGCTGGGGGCAGTTGTTGTTTACAAAATTTTATAAGTCGTCGACATGAGTATATTCCTACGAAACTAGATTTGTCACATTTTAGGGTCATTTCGGAAATATTTGAGGTCGCAAAGTTAGAAGACGTATCAACGTAGAATTATATTCATTTTTCGATTATAGTGACATCTATCTCAATAACCAAAAAGTGCTTCAAGTATAAGTTGCTTAATTTCGATTGCAGAATCAGAATCTGCAAGAAAAATACTAATTTCCGTTTAAAATTTTGAAGTTGACCCTTCTGTCCCTTTGATGCGAAACTGGAAGCACTTGTTTACAGAATTTTATATTCCTCTGGCATGGTTACATTCTTACAATACTATATTTGTCATGTTTTTTGTCATTCCGGAAATATTTGGGGACGAAAAATTAGGAGACTTACGTACTATGATATTCATTAATTTGTGATTACAGCGCCATCTATTAGAATAAGGAAATAGTGCTTCAAGTAAAAGTTGCTTAGTTTTTATCCCAAACTCAGAATCTGAAATAAAAATGGTGGTTTCCACTTGAAATTTTCAAGTTGGCTCTGGTCCCATTGATGAGACCCCCGGGGGCACTTGTTGTTTACATAATTTTATAGGCCCCTGACATGGATATGTTCTTAAGTAACTTTATTTGTCACATTTTCTGTCATTTCGGAAATATTTAAGATCGGAAAGTTGGGTAAGAGACCCTATATATATATACAGCGTGTTTCAAAAGTTCGGGGACACATTTAATATTTTATTCTAGGTAATCTAGTAACATTGGAAAGTAACGAATTGTATAATTGTAAAGGGTAACCTGTAAAGTTTCTTTTGAATAATGCTTATTTCACAGAACTCTATGTGGGAACCACGTGTGCCCCTACAAATGTCTACCCGATAATCCAACTCTTGCCACACATGACCAAACATGTCTTCCGAGACTGTTGCTGTTGCTTGCTCAATTTTCCTTTTTAATTCCCTCACATCACCTGTCAAAGGAGGGATGTATGCAAGATCCTTCACGTACCTCCGAAAAAGAAATCGCAAGGGGTGATATCTGGAAACTGAGGAGGCCATTTGAGCACACATTGGTCTTTTGATCCACCACAACCAATCCAACGAGTTGGTAGCTCTGAGTTTAGATATGACCTAACGTCACGGTGAAAATGGGGGTGCACCAGCCAACTGAAGGACAAAGTTCTTTGATTTAGTTTGCAACAATAGCAATAACCAGTCCTGCAACATGTGAAGGAAGGACTCTCCATTAACCCTTTCCCCTCGAATGCGTCGAGAGCCCCGACATTCAAGATTTTCTTTCCGCTCGTATGTCAGGGCTACCCCGCACTAATTTTGACGATTTAATTGCTCGTATGTCGACAGACCGCCGCTTGTATGATTTAGTCGACAATTTCTGTCATCTTTGGGCCGTCTATTCAATTCCTTACGAAGCAGTTTCCAACAAATGAAAAGCAATATACAAATGTAAACGAACACCAAAAATGGCTGGATTTGTGAGAGAGGAAGTTATACAAGGTGTTTTGGAAGCTTCAGATACAGATTTCAGTGATAGGTGTAGAGAATATTTAGATAATGATAGTTTGAGTGAAGAATGTAGTGGTCATAAATCTTCTGATTACCATGAAAATGATGACCAAGTGACAGGTGATGTGTTGACAAGGGATAATTGGACTTCCAATGGTAATAGTGATGCAGATTTTCCAAAAATACTTTTCACAGCAAATTCCGGGTTGTTGGAAGGCGGGAATTGAATTTTTAAATTATTTTTACTGACACTTTGCTTGAGGAAATTGTAAATGAAACAAACATGTATGCTAAGTCTAAGATACAAATGCCACTACAAAAAGGTCAATTTGGTCCACTTGGCATGACATGACAGTTTCTGTACTAAAGGCATTTTTGGGTGTAATACTAAATATGGCCCTAAATCCTAAATCAAACATACAATATTACTTTAAACAGTAATGGTTGAACAAATGTTCATTTTATAAGAACATATTCAACCGCGAAAGGTTTTTCAAATTTTTTGGATGCTTCACTTGTGCCTCCCAGCACCTCAGATGCAACAAGGTGTTCCCGCAAAGGGGTTAAAGATAATAAACATTGTGGAACATCTTGACAACAAGATTAGGGAATTTTTTGTGCCAGGACAAAATGTAAGCATTGATGAAAGTACAGTGGCGTTCAAAGGGGGATTTGTTTTTAAGTGCTACAAAGCACAGAAGCCAACCAAATAGGGGCTACGGCTATTTGTATTGGCCGACTCAAGTACTGAGTATATCTCAAAATAAATCCGATCTGTACAGCTTGCTGTGTCAAAACAAATTCGAGGGGAAATGGTTAATAGTGTGTTCTTGAAAGAAGAAAGTCCCATACAGTTTCTTGTGGGACATGGGAGAGAAATCTTTTACCTTTGGAGAATCTGCTCCTGTTCGAAAATTGTATGAGGGTTTTGTGTTTCCTTATTCTACAATTGTGCCTGTTCACTTTTCCACTTCTATTGCCTCGTCTGAAAAAAAGGTTTGAATTCACAAAAGCATCAAATTTCTAGAAAAAGTTGGCATCTTCATTTTATATGTGAAGTGCAATCCGTTCATTTTCTACGATTATGTAACCTGAAATTTACGCTCGTACAAATTTTGCTTCATTATCATTATGAAACTATTCGATGCATAGGGGTACCTACCTTTGCATTGGAAACATTTCTTGCCAATTACTTTAGTCAATCTGAACAGCAGAGAGCAATCAGAAAAGAAAGGCAAATTCTTTTGTTTATCTCGTTTTTTTTTCTGGTGCTTTTGAATATTTCCTCTTATTCTCCCCTTCTCTCTCCCACAAATATTGATTTATCATACTAATTCAAATATAATGAAAACGTCTACTCAACCCTTAATCTCAATTCCCGGACATCGTCAGAACGAAAAAAAACTAATTTATATGTTGTATTTTTACATCAAAATATTAAACCTTTCTCTCTGAAACAAAAATTATACACCATTAAAGGAGAGTTTGCCATAGTGGTTCTAGTATGCTTTTAGCTTGTTCACTTGAAAGAAGCGTCTTAAACCCATTATGGGTTCTTCACTTTCAAGAACTCTTTATGAAATGGAGAGCTTTATAGAATACGATAATACTTACAAGGAACACTACCCACATGTTATACTCAGTGATAAAATTTGGCAGCTAGATACTTCATATGAAATAGACCAATACATGCTTTAATTAATTAGCTTCTTCGTAAAGACTGTTCAGGGCCAAAAGACCTAACCAAAATTTTGAAATTTCACTCCCGAATGACAACAAGAAGTGGAGCGAACAAATTAAATTTTGTGCAGATATTGGAGATGTCATTGTAAGAAATACGGGTATCCTATTATCCTGAAAAAAAACATTGGGTGACACACATACCCCTCCAAACATTTGACCACGACATATCAAAATTTTTAATAAGTGTAATTCAAAAATATCTAAAGCACATGTAGAACTTAAACAAAAATATAGTGCGGCTGCCCAGTACTCTTCTCTGTTACAGTCGCGCCGAATCAAGAGCATAGTCTACTAACTTTCGTTATATATAGTTAACATTGTCTCCCATATTTCTCAAACGGGTTTAGTTACGAATATTTAAATTGAGACTAAAGTTATGGCTGCGCAGTTTTAAAGTTATGCAGATTATTGTTATGTCTCACGTAAACAAATGCAGATTAACTTATTACATGGTTGTAACCACGTGTTTATACAGAAACTTAATAGAAAAATATTACAATATGACGTATTTTAAACGACTTTAACGTCATAATGGCAAGTCTGGGAATGGGTATTCCACACGGAACCCACAATGATCTATCTAGAGTAGATAGAACAAGGAGATGTCATATAGATACATCTGGGACCACATGGAATACCTATTTTCTTTTCAACTATTTTTACATCTTATAAATCATAAAATCGAAATGATGTATTGTTACTATATCGATCTCTATTTTTGCTTCACAGGAAGATTCTACTATATTCCCATTGTATCTGGATTCATAACTTGGCAACGTGGGTTTCAATACGCACAGCTCCAAATCCTGCTTCTCACATGAGGCGTTGTGGGTCCCATGCGTGGCCAATGTACCTGAAGAACTTCATTTTCGTCTTCTCGCACATGGTGCGCCTTCGAGTATTTCGTAGTACTCCTTGAAATTGGTAAGCCACCGCTGCACTGTCTGCGTAGTCACAGCACCAACACCAAAGCCCTGGATTATCTTTCGCCCCACTGCTGCAGCGTTTGACCCCAGTTCGAACTCGTACAGCATACATATTCTTATGGTGCCCTATAGAGGTAGCATGCACACACTGTCCTTTGCAAGTTCACGCAGTAACTGAACTGCCACAACCCGGTAGTATGTTGAATGCACCCAGGACATCAACTGACATTCGCCTTATTTAGATTATCATTCATCTCACACTGTTAGTACTAATTGAACACAAATTTCAACAAAAAGGGACAGAACTTTCTTAGTAGCCTTTATAGAATATCCTCACTTTCATTAAATTAGGGATGGCCATTTTTTTTCGAAAATTACCTTTTCTGAAAATGAATTTTTCGGAAACGAAACATTAGAAACGAAAAATATTCCGAAAAATGGAAATTGGAAGGTAGAAAACGAAATATTATCCAAGAAACTGAAAGCTCAAAAATCTTTCAAAAAAACAGAAAACGGATAATTTTCGTAAAACAATACAAAGTGAATGCATTTCATTTGGTAACTCTTCCAAACTATAGTATACTATGCATGAATATAGAAAGTGCTCGTCTGTCTCTATCCGTGCGTCTGTCTGTCGACAGGCGCACATTGTAGTATTTGAGCCTAAAAGCCGCTCAGAATTCAAAAACGTAAAATTTGAAAAATGCATGAAATACAGTTTATTTCTTGTTCTTAGGTAACTGACGGATCTTGCAAACAAATTTCATTATTAAAATATAAAATGAACCAAAATAATAATTCCTAACGTCACACATTTTTCTACTAAAACTGTGTTAAATTAGTGTATCCGCGAGTACAGTTTTTAAGGTAATAATTTTGTTAATTGCGTTAAAGCCATTATCCTCAAAAGTTTTATTGTTTTGAATTTCATTCACACAGGTTGTAATTTTCTGATATATAACTTTTTTTACGTCTTGGTGGTTAAATATGTACTGAAATGTCTAAGATTTTTGAAAGATAAAGTTTACAAGTTGGGATTTCTTTTCTTTTTTTGTTTATTTTGTGAATCCAGTTGATCAATGATTTCTTACTCCAAGAATAAAATTTTGCCCCAAGTGGCACCACTAAACTTAAAAAAAATATCTAAATTATATAAAATATTGTATTTAATTGAATTCAGAAGGCATCGATTCCCTGACATAAACCTGTGAGTTTAATCTTTAGTTGATTGAGTTTATTAGGAAAATTATAACTAATTTATTCAAGTAGGTTTCATGCAATTAATTTTATAATAAGTGAGATATACTGAATCTTAAATTCATAAACTACCCAATGAATTATGACACATGAGAGTTGTTGTCTGTCCTTCTTTGTATTTTCTCTCCTTCATACAAGGATAACGTTTTTCGATTCAATATTACACTTAGCCCACAAAATCCTTATTAAAATGGCAAGATAAATCAGAAGAATGGAAAATCATAGTTAAAGAGACGAAAAGAAGAAATTCAAACCAGTGTCAGAGAAGAGACAGTTTTGTTAGTGGATGTCCCTAAGCAAGACCATGGCTATACGAAAGATGGGAACACATCAAGGAGGTCTTTTTTGCTGACCACGTAATTTTTGCCTGAATAACTGGTGTAGGATGAACTGGAAAGAATTTCTTATCTTCGAAGCAATTTCTAGTGGCCATGTAACAGATGTGAAGAAATTCCAGAACTTTGCTACTGAGACTCCAGAACTTTATGTGAAACTACATAATTGGTACCCGATGATTACAGTCCTACAAAAAATTTTAATTCAAGGCCCAGCAATCATACGAAATGCTATTTTGCTTATTGAGAAACTCTCAGAGGAAGCAGCTAATGCTAGAAACATTATCGGCTCGGAGAACGCAGTTGATTAATAAAAGCAGCCGTCTTCAATGAGCGACATCCTAATCGTTTACTCCAACCAAAAGGATAATTTCGATTGTTTTCTGTAGTATTAACATCCCATTCTACCTACAAAAAATAGACAATTAGATTCTGTACATACAACGCTCTACACATATCAAAATTTACATTTGAAAGATTAGCTAACTACCCTATATCCATTCAGAACTTCTAATGAATTTAGGATAGGTTATGCAAATTTTGAGAAAAAATAACTATATACCGTTGGATTTCACTTCGAAGGATAATGTTTAATATGCCACATGATCATCTTGCAAGTTAAAATAAACAAGTTGATTCCAGTATGGCTGCATCCAAGATGGCGGACATCAACGTTAACCATGTTATAATGTTTCTCCCTAGCACGGACAGTAATCCAAATTGAATTTCAATCGGCTGTATTTATAGTTTCTCAAATATTTAGTCCCGTCCAAACATTTGGCCAAAACCTATACATTATATCTAGCAATGTTTATTGCTGTTTGTATTTCTATGTAACTTTCTTATCCGTTATTTGATGTAGCAAATGTTAATTAATAGCAAAACTACGAATTGTCTCTTAAAATGTTTCAAACTATTTACCATACACAGTTTAGACCAATAAAAATGAATTAATTAACACGATAATATATAGTTTTACTGATTTGCCCGAATGTTCAAAACCGCAGAACCAGATTGATTCCGAATTGATTCCGAAATGGACGAGTTGACTCCCATTAGCTGACAGTGAATTTACCCCTAGCGTACGAGTTGATTCCCATCTGGTGACTGCATATTTACTCTTAGCGTACGAGTTGATTCCCATTCCGTGCGATTTCGATTTCGCATACCGTACCGATTCACGTGTGCCAACCACATCTTGGTTGCTTTTGAAGTAGTTAAGCAAACTATCCTAAATAATTCCAACTTTATACTTTTGAATAAATCACTTGACAGATGCAATTTGTAATAAAAATTTGAGAAATTTTATACAGTGAACAAACTACAGAAAAAGAAGAAAAATACTTTTGACTCACCATCTCTGCTACTTGGAGGATGCTGGAGTAAATATGTCAACTTCATTTTTCATCACTAAGCACACCACTAAAATATTTTCACCTCAGCCATTCACTAAACACTAAACGCCTTTTAAGAAAAACTAGTTCACATGCATTACACATTTTTATTGTTTCTTTATTGTTACTCTCATATATTACGTGCTAAGTTGCAACGCTCAAGCATAAGTAATGGAATTGTGTACATGGAAGAAACTTCTAGCAGATTTTCCGAAGATATTCATAACGGGTAATGGTAGACTCTGTTAGTTTAATTATTTGTTCTTCTATATAGTTCTGTTTGTCCCGCATTTTTTTTTGGCAGTGGTCTCCTTCTCGCTCCTCATTTTAACATATGCTTCAGTCTGAACACCTTTCAATGTTTCTAGCAAGTGGAAAATGCTTGGATTGGAAGAGTAAAATTGAGTCTTCAGTTTAGAGTGGAATGCTTCGCAACAGTTAATAGTGCATTCAGAACTACTATTAACGTCGACAGACATTATGGGTGGGAAGTCGCTGTTTGCAAGATTATATGTCTCAAGTAAATAATTATAACATTCGTCCAGTTTTTATGTGTAGGTTTGCGGGACATTATTTCTTCTACTATGCAGTCTTTAGTTTGATCTGGTGGGAGAAGAGGCAGTCCAAACAAGGTTTTGAGAAGTGCTCCTAGGTCAGAGTCTTTTGATTTAAAATCATTTGGAAGTCCAAAGGATTGAATTTTTCTCTACCATAACTGACCGAGATTGAATCTGCAGCCATTTATAGTCGTTTGGGCCAAACGTAAGCAATTGCTTAGTGGATTGTGGTCTCAAAGTCAACTATATAATGTCTGAATTGGTGATATTTTCAATTAAGCACAAAAATTCCTTGTATTTCTCAGAGGTTTTGTTTCGAAGCTCACACAAATTTTCTTCAGCCTTCCTTTTGATTGAATTACTAAGTCTTTGCCGGTTTAATGTACCAGAGTTTAGTTTTCATGATTATGATCTAATTGCGAGCGAACAAATCAATTTAAAGAGTTTAGGATTACAAAACACTTACATGTTCTTCTCGTACATTTATATCTTTCAACCTCACCGACGAGGCACTTACGGAAACAAAATTTGTAACAATCTATCACCAACAGTTACCTGACCTTTTCACTTAGCATCACTTCAAACTTTATCGCTGGCACACAATGAATGGTTTCTCGCAAGTGGGTAGCGATACCTCCAGGAACTGTATGAAAGCAGCACGGGAATCAACAAGGAGAATGAGGGTTCGTAGTGCTGGGAATCAACTCGGATGTTATCGTTAGACAAACTTGTCAAATGCGTGAATCAATTCGTACATTACCAAAACCCCAAGGGACGCAAAACGTCAGCATCGTTGGCTAAAATGTATCTTTAAAACTGAAGGTAAACACAACTTAATTTAATTGAATCGATTATTTTATGATACTAAGTGGTAAATAATTTTGACGTGGTTTGAAAACCAAATACTCCTGTGTGAGGCGTCAGAGCAAGAGCGGTAAGAAATAACGATAAGCGCAGTTATGCAACACGATTAGATTCATCTAATCCATTTGACTTTTATTTAATCCAGAAGAGGCAGAGATCTATCATTTTCTGTTAAATTGTTGATCACCACACAACATAAATGGTAATATATAGCTAGGCGTGGTTTTAAAGGACCAATTCAGTGTCCCATGAATATATTTAATTTTCACCATTATTACACTTCAAGCTCATTCTTTACATAAGTGTCGGAAGTGATACAGAACGGCTATTAGTAATAGCGACATATAGTCCACTTAAAATCGTTTCAGGATCTCAAAAGAAAATACCATTACAATTCGTAATATTCCACAAAGGCGGAAGAGGTTGAATTTTACCATTTTTTTTAAATTTTAAAAGCAATACTAATTTCCATTGACCGGAAACGGTGATAGATATCGAGATGCAGTTTTTTACAACCAATCCAGCGTCCCAAAAGCAGACTCCTCCTTCTTCGTTAACCCTCAGTTTGAACAGAAAGTGCTCAAATTAACCATTTTAGGTTTGAACACTTATAATTATAAAACAGAAATTGTAATAGATAGCGACAAGGAATTTTCTGCAATCAATTCAGGGTTTAAAGGGAACATATTGTCATGAACACTATTCGGAAACTGGAAATGCTTGGAATTTACTACTTCTTATGTTTAATTCTGATGTTTATAGAGCTGAAACTATAAAATATATCAAAGAAATTTTCTGTGATCGATTTAGCGTCCTTCTCCTCCCTTAACTCTCTATTCAACCCGGAAGTCGTTCTAATTAACCATTGTTGGTTTCAATCTTTATCGCATAGAACAAAACCGATAAGACATAGCCTTTAATCGCTTTTTGATATGGTTAAATCTTTGATCTTGTTGATCTATTGCAACCAGGGGTTATAGTTGTTTACTTTGTTGTACTAGAAGTTATACTGAGAAACGAATTTGCATAGATTGGAAGTTACAGCGATATTTTATATCTCTGTATTATTTTCTTGTGAATTACCTCCATTTTTTCTAAGTATTGTGGGCAAAGATATTTGAAAGTACACAATATGTTGTTAAGAAAAAGAAGGAAAATAGATAATATTTAGTTAATTTTATATAATTGATGAGTAATCGTAGAGGCAGTAATTACTAATAGATTTCTGTTTCGAGTTGCCATGGCAACTGGGAATAAATTAATATAGAGTTTGAAGAATAATAAAGGTAATTGTGATGTATGTGATTATTTTAATTTCATGTTTGTGCAATCACAAGTTCTTGTAGTGGTGAGTGATATTACTACTCGAATTGTGGGCTAAAATATGACGAAAGAAGTACGCAAAAAGAAGTAAAACGCTATATATTAATAAAATTCGTTACATATATAGATGGTGTTTGCCGAAGAGGAAACCTTGAGATGTGTTGGAAGCTAAACAAGCAGCATCATAACATACATCACGGAGTACACTTTACTGAGCAGTAAAAACAAAATATAAAGAATTCTCAAAATGGATATTCCCAGAATAGAAAGTAGTAATGGGGAAGTTGTGAATGTTGAAACATCAGATTTACACATATCAAGAACTTTGCCTGAACTTATAGGCAATTAGGTCTGCGAATCGATACTCAATTTCAACAGATGGAAACTAATTTTCATCATAAATTTCAACAGATGGACACTAAATTAAAAAAAATAATAATACAGTCCTTGATAATAAATTGCAACAAATAAATCAGCTAATAAACAGCAAAATAGAACGAACAGATTGTAGATCGGAACAAATTCTGCACAGATTTACAGCTGTACAGAGTTCTGTGGGAGTAGTGGAAACTCAAGTAATCAGCACACCAAACAGATTAAAGAATTACAGGAAGAAATACATGTTATCCAGGAAAAGATTAGTACCGTAAATAGTAATCCACATCGACCTCTCGTAGCGAATGTGCCAAATGAATCCAGGGTATCTATGGAAGACACTGATCTACCTGAAAGTTATTCAGAGAAGTATGATGGTGCTACTGGTATTGGGAAAGAAGAAAGCGGAGCGCATTCGTATTGTAGGAAAAGCGTATATGTAAAGCCCAATCGTTTGAAACACTCTAATAATAATCATCACCATTTTAGATTTAGTGAAATTAGATCTTTAACCAAATTTAGTGGCCATGCAAAAGACATACCGTAAGTAAATTTTTGAAAAATTTAAAAAATGTAATTTGATTGGCGTAGATAGATCCAAATTCCTTAAACGTTTGCCTCGTGTGTTACTACCACCTTGCTCCGTTTTGTTCAAATCTATCAAGGGTGGTTTACTTAATTATTTAGACTTCCAAAATGCATTACTTTCAAATTTTGAAAATGATTTCATGTTGTGAAATCGGGACGCATCTGTCCGATGACCCAAAAATTGACAAAAGTCTTAATGATTTTGTGATTTCTGCATACAATGAATTGAAGTTACCTCTTAGGTTGCAGCAAACGCTGATCTCTGCACAATGTGTTAATTTCAATAATCTAATTATGATAGTACAAAACTTTGAAACTCAATTGAAGTTGCAAGGTAATAGTAACAGAAATCAAGCCAATACTAATTGACATCCAGTTAGCCATATACCTGTTCGGAATATCAACGTAGGGAAGAGTGTGACTTTAGTGTGAGAAGTAATGTTAGATTTAGTACAGATAATATAACCGAATCCAATTTCAGGAGAAACAGAAGGAATAATCGTACAACATTCAGGAATCTGACAAACAATAAATTTAATTTTACTCAAAATGGATCTCGTAGTAATTTCATAGGTGGCTCAAACGAGAAACCTAAGTGCCATGGAATCAAATAATAGGGCAAGGGTGTTTAAAAGTGTACAATCTGTTTTTAAGAGGAAGAAGAAAGAAAGAGATAGTATTTTGTTGATTTTATATAATTAATTCGTAATCGTAGAGGCAGTAATTACGATTAGATTCTTGTCAAGTGGCAACTGATAATAAATTAATGGCGATTTTGTGGAATAAGAAGGTAATTGTGATGATTTTAATTTCATGTTTGTGCTATCACTAGTTCTTGTAGTGCTGAGTGATATTAATATTCAAAGTGTGGGCTATAAACATAACGAAATAAGTACATAATTAGAAGTTAAAGGCTACATATTAATAACATTCGTTACAAAGTCTACCATAGTTTTACACTGTGAAACTAAAACTCACTTGTGCTTCAACTAACAGTAAATGGGAGAAGTGTATTACAATTTCCGGTTCCAGTTTTGATCACCATAGACCAAACATTGTAATAGTTAGCAAGAAGCATGAATTCATTATATTGGGATAAAACTATCTCTAAGTTCTATCTTCTGGTACAAATTTACTAAAACTTCTAATTTCAGTAGTGATCATTATAGAGCAAAAGTGATAAGAGAAAACAAGATATGTTTTTTTCTTATATGAATCTTAGCGAATACGATCTTTGAGTCAGTATAGAGAGCTCATTTCTGGCGGGTGAAGTCTTTGATTCGATCATAGCTTGCACCTAGTGGGCTTAGTGGTGGAGAAACACAGTATGCATGTGTTTCTTCGGGCTTTTCAAGTTTCCTGTTTTTTCGTCTTCCACGATTTTGTTTATTATTATGATAACCGTCTCCGTTTACCTCTAATCATAATGTGACAGTTAAAATAGGTATATTTAGTCAGAATTTTCTTCTTAATATCCAGTAACTAGTGTGTATGGCACGAGTGTGAAATTCTACTGTTTTCTACCTTGAGATATTTTGGATGGGCCATCAGAATGAAATTGAAGTTTAATTCGGAACAATATGATTTCTTATCATTTAAATCAAACGTTATGTATCGTAGTGTTAAAAGTTATGTATCTGAATCGATTAATTGAACGACTCTCAACAATAAAGATTGCACTGTGAATTAAGCAGTTCAAGATCTACAACTATCAGGAAATGTTTTTGAAGCACGAATAATGGAATTCATGCAATGGTAACTTGATATTCTTATGATATGTTAGTGTGTTTTCGTTTCTGAATTATTATTCATCAAATTTGGAAATTTGACTTTAGTATGAAATTAGGAATTATCACTAAAATGCATTCAAAGAATCCAATCTTGATTAAACTTAACATAATTTACTCAAGATTTAAATCTTCGATTTTCCTGATTTTACTAATTTTAAACCTTTTTTGTACAATATTTTGAGAACAAAAAGCCCATATTTCATAATATTAACAGTGTATACTAAATATGTTAAAGTCTATAACAGTACTAATTTTAATCATGATCATCTTATCTCCTGCGATAACATGCCATATGTAATATCCGTTCTTTAAGTCCCAACCTAACTTTGATGGTCAATAAGTCGTTAGTTAAAAGGTTGCTAACCACAATATTACAGTTACTAAGCATATGATAGATATACCACCTTGTCAAGTTTATTAGAAATGGAAGAGTTCCACTTTTCGAACTTTAATCAAATTTCTTGATTTCACTGAGTCCAAACCTTAACACTGGTGGCTAATAACTCGAACATAAAGTCTTTAAATCATAATATTTTACACGGAGCTTCCATGCATACCAAGGTCGTAAATATTTACACTTATACCAACTTCGGTCAATATCGGAGTTCAGTCAAATGTCTCTTAGTGAAATGTCTTGATATCACTAAGTTAGAATCCAAATTTGATTAGCAACAACTCTCAAACCAAAACCCACACATCGTAAATCTAACATGAGCACTAAATACATCGGGGTACACACACATTCTAATTTTGGTCGTGTTTGGATGAATTTCGTCAATAGTGTAATTTCATTAAATACAAACTGAAGGCAAAGTTTCCCAGTGGTAGAACGTTTACATCTTTTGGATGGTATCCCCGGCAAGTAAGTTTGTAGCGGACAACATCATGTCTGTGGGTTCTCTCGGGATACTTTCATTTCCTCCCACATTAAAATTGCAGCAATTTCCAAAACTTTTCGAAAAAATTATCTACAAACAAAAGATAATTGGAAAACCATAATATTTAAAAAAAAACAGAAAACTATTTTTACAAACGAATAATTTCTCTATAAAAAAATAACAAATGTAAGCTCCGAAAATCGAAGAAAATTCTTTCGAAAAAGGTCATCCTTACATTAGGTATGCTTCCTAATAATGAAAGAATCTTCTAAAATCGGTTCAGTATACTTTGTAAAAATCTCTTATACATAACGAAACAAAAAATGACTCCTCTATGCGCGCAGGACCCAATCTACGGGGATATAATATAATGTGTTATGATAGTATTGGATAATCATTCCAACAGCGGAAGAAATTTTGAAACCGGTTCAGTAGTTTTGTAAATCATATTTTTATATATAATTGAATCAAAACGGACGCGTACAACGCATGAAGGCCTTTCTCCGGGATAAAATATATCGTTACATTACCAGTATTAGATACACTTTCTAAAAACATAACATCTATGATGAAGCAAGAAATGACACCCCAAAGCTCGAGAGTTTAATTTTCTGGTATAAAATATGGCATATCGTACCTGGCAAAAGAATCTTTTTCAACAAGGAAATAATTTTTGAAATCGATTGAGTATTTTCTAAACTTTCTTATAACTGAGCAAAAAATGACAACCCAGCGACTCAGAACCTATTTTCCGGTAAAATAATGTAGCGTATCATCACTGATACTAAATATACTTTCTCTCTCTCTCTCTCTATCTATCTATCTATTTCTATCTATCTATTTCTGTCTCTCTCTCTCTCTCTCTGTATATATATATATATATATATATATATATATATATATATATATATATATATATATATGTATATATATATATATATTATAACCGGTTCAATGCTTTCAGGAAATTTGTATTTATTATATTTAAAAATAACTACACCAGTTCACCGAGTGCATTTTATCGGATAAAATATAGCGTACCATCACTGGCATTAGACAAGCTTTCCAACAGCGAAAGCATTTTTGAAATTGGTTCAGTGTTTTATGTATTCTTATATATAATGAATCAAAAATGACTTGTCCAGCGCCCAAGGATCATATTTTGGAATATTACATAGCATATCTTCACTGACATTAATAAAGCTTCCGACAGCGAAAAAATTCTTGAAATCGATTTAATAGATTCTGCAAATTTCATATATATGTAATGAAGCAAGAAATGACAACCTTAAGCCCGAGAGCACATTTTACGGGATATAATATAGCGTATCATCATTGGTATTAGACAAGCACTCCAACAGAGCATGCATTTTTTGAATTAGCCCAGTAGTTTCTGTATTCTTATATAGTGAATCAAAAAATGACGTGCAAAGTGCCCAAGGACCATTATCCGGAATATAATATAGCATATATTCACTGACATTAGTAAAGCTTCGAACAGCGTAGGAATTTTTGAAATCGATTTATTAAATTCTGAAAATTTTATATATATATGTAATGAAGCAAGAAATGACAGCCCCAGGGCACATTTTCCGGGACAAAGTACAGCGTATCATCACTAGCATTAGACCAGCTTTCAAACAGGGATAGAAGTTTCGAAATCGGTTCAGTAGTGCCTGTATACTTCTAACATATAACGAATCAAAAGACGACGCGCCGAGCAAGCAAGGGACAGTTTTCTGGGTTAAATATAGCGTATCTTCACTGGCATTAAATATGTTTTCCAATAGCGAAAAGTTTTCGAAATCAGTTTCTGCAAATTGTTATAAATAATGAATTGAAAAATCACGCCCTCAGCGCCCAAGTGCCCATTTTCCAAGAGAAAATATAATATATAGTAATTCATATTAAATCCTCTCCTACTGGTGAAAAAATTTAGAATCGGGAGATTAGTTTTTCACATATAGTGCTATATAAAAATTAAGCACACGAGTACACTCGTGTTTGTAAAATGCTAGCACTAACGTAAGTTAATTACGTGACTTTCATGGATAGAGTTGGATAGACGTGAAGGCCTGAGTCCTTCGTTTACTCGATCCTTCATGGTATGACGTCACGAACACCTATCTAACAACTACTTGTTGTGGAGTGAATTACACCCACGGGCTAAGACATATGAAGAGAGAGGAGAGAGAGTCATATATGACGTTTGCCGAGCAGGCTTTGGATTTCTTCTCGGTGTTCCCTCTTGTAAAAGTGTTAAAAGCCATTTCACGCAAGCGGCAAGATTATCAAAATCGTATCGGTTGTAACAATGCCGCTACGATGGATTCGCTCTCTGCGATATGCATTTCGTGATGGTATCGCCCCGCGTAATGTACGCGAAGTAAACATTTTTAGGTTTTTCATATGTTTTACCTTTTATGGCTACCTCTAAATTTTTGTATAATTTGGAACATAAGCGGCATGAGAAACAGAATATACACTGACGACCATATGAGTTGAATGGAGACAAGCGGTGGCTACAGTTTCAAGTAGGAAGAGTAAGAAAAGCATGGAAAGTGATACGAAGAGCGTACACGGTCATCATAGAATGGTGGATGCCACATTAATTGTAATTTTTAACTTTAAGATTCATAGCTCCATAGCTATGGGACCTACCGTAGACTTAGAAACTAATATGTGCCCTATCCAAAAATATGTTATTTAGAATCCTAAGGTACTCACGCTACAATTTTTATAGAGGAAGTTCGGCTAATGGTGTATACATCTTTGTAAATGAAGTGTTAACACGACTGCGGTTGGTCCCATAGTTTCGGAGATTTCATTTTCTTCTTTTTTCGGCAGCCTATGACTCGCAAATGAAGCATTTGTGCATCGAGGTTGGTCTATACTCTTTGTCTTAACTTGGTGTCAAGAATCAACTCCCGAACTTTATCGGTGTTGTTTTGAAACAACCTGTATATATAGTCATCGCTGGTCTGATTCTATCATGTGTATCCTACGCCACAAATTTACGGGTTCAATTCCCGCTCGGAGAACCCTAAAATTGAACGCTTTATGATAGTGAGAACCGTCCCCTAAAACTTCTAGTGGACGCATCACTGCTCCTCCACCTTCCTCATAAACCGACTACGGTATTGAAATTCTGCTATGCGAGAAATCCTCAATGGTGCATTGCGCAGTTATCAGGGAAGACCTTTCCTGCAAGAAGTTGTGGTAATCAGTGGGCAGACGCCAGGATTATACAGTGGGTGAGAAAAGGTTTCATGCTGCAACTCATACTATACTGTCATATGAGCAACATGACGAGGCTGATTTGCACAAAATATTATTATAGTTTTTTGTTTCTAACTTTTAAACCACTTGACCAAATTTTTACGTGATTCCATTGTTGTGTTCACTATAAACTCTCCCACACAATGAACACACACACTTCCCACGAAACGCACTACTACAAACGAAACCTGGCTCCTTTTCAGGAGCATGATAAATACAGTTCTCCACGTTTATAAAGCCTGTACATAAGCCTCCAAGGGGATCAAAGAATTTGCACTTCTCTTCTGTCATTGGGTCTGACTTTTTTTTTTGGCTCAGGCCCGTCTTTCAGTTCCAGCATCTGAAACTTTTGACCGGAACGGGTTATCATCATTGCCATTTATTTGTTTTCTTATCTTTATCGGATATCCATGTTTGAAAGAAAAAAGGGCGAAAAGGAAAAGGAAAAAAGGAGAGAACAAAAGAAACAAGCACAAGAACAAAAACAAAAAACAAAGAAACAAACAAGAATAAACCATGAAAAAAAAATATAACAACAATTTTCCTGCAAAGTGCTACTCAGCTTAAATCTATCTGCTCCTATCCTGAAATATACTACTTAGTATTTCAATTCCTGATCCAACAACTGTAATAGTATGGAATACGATATAAAATGTTTAAATAATACATTCTATTGTTATTAGTTCTTATCTACTTATCTATCTATATTATCTAACTAATCTACCCTTTTATTTTGCTGTTATTTGTTTATTTTTATATTTTATTTCCCTGTAGTTCTTAACCATTTAATTCCTACTGATGGATTTCTTTTCTTAATTATTAAGATGTTTTTTTAAGATTGTAGGCTTGTTGTGTTTTTTAGTTACCTAGTTTCTAATTTTTGTTTTTTTTTTAATTATAATTATGGTTTCATATTCTTATTTAATGGTTTATTATTTAATATATTATTTATTATCATGTATTATTACATTTATTAATTGGGTTACTAATTTTATATTTCTTCATTAATTATTTTAATTGTTATATTATTTAGTTAAGTTTTATTTAATGATGTGTTGCTTCATCTTCTTTCTTCGCTTTTCACTGTATGAGAATGGTTCCTCTCCCGTATTCTCTATGGTTATTTATCAAACTGCACTCCTCTTCACTTTTCACAACAACACAGATGACTATGGTTTTTCACTGTATGATTGGTTCTCTCCTGTGGTCACGGAATACATTTACACTAACATTTCACTTCACTAATAACTTCCACTCTTATATGACCTAAATTTAATGGTTATTCATGAAGTATTTTGTGAGTGTTCTCAGTTCCGTGTCCGTGCCATTTCACAGTCCTGTATGTGCTGAGTTGAGGTCCAGGACCCACTGAGAGCACTTAGTGTGGATCCTGGTCTGTTGTGTCCTTCCGCCCGCACACCCAGGCTGGGGCCGAGGTCGACTGAAACGGTCACTAAGTTCACTATCCCTGACACACTCCTCTTCAATTATCGTCCATGACGCAATGAGGTACACCCAAAAACCCGAAAACCGAAAACCCGGAAACCACGAACACAAAAGCACACATGCGACGCATACACACACAAGACCATACGCATCCGGAGTTCCATCCGGTTTAAACGGGGATGCGATGATCCGCTCGCTCCTCTCCCCAGGAGGCACGGAATACCAGTGCCATCCTGAAGATTTTCTTCGGTCCGGAAGATTTCATTCATTCAGGAACACTCAAAGACACATCCACTCTAATTCTATTTACATTTATGCAATGCTTATTCGTTTTCATTGTAATAAGTTCTTCTTCTTATCTCAGAATAGCTGTTTGCTATTCGCTTTAAGATCTTAAAATCATTTTCGTTTTCGATTATTTGTATTAGATTTTTACGTCTGATATTTCCCTCTGGTATTACATCTTCTGTCAGAGGGCACCAAAAGTTGTGGTGCTCTGGTGTTCCAATTTCGCCCCATTCACAGATTGTATTCTCTTTGGCCTTCATTCTATACAGGTAAATTTCATAGGGGCCGTGCCCACTTAGAAAGTGAATGACACTTGGACTTTATCTAGATGTTTTAACTTTTTCCCTTTATTAATTGTTCGAATAATGTCCCATAATGTTCTTGATTTGTTTGAGTTTGTCCATTTTAAGTTCCATATTTCTTCTATAGATTCTTCGATCTCCTTCTTTGTTGTTACTGCCTTGCCAAGAAGATCTATTAGCTTTTCGTTTTCTTTGCCAGTAGAATGCTGGCAAAGTAGTATTACCAGATGTAGTGTTTTTATATGTAGTAGTATACATAATGCTTCATTTGACACTGTGTTAAAGCCTTCACTTTGTCTTATAAGTAAATTTCTTTGAGGTCTACTTATGGAATCTCTATTTTTTTTTTTGTTCTCGAAAATTCGATGTACCCATAGACTTGAAGCGTATGCAATAGTCGCACATAATATTGTATCATAGTATAGCTTTAATATTTTATTTGGTAACTTGTATGTATTTTTGCCAATTGTCATTAGTTTGTGGGCAATTTTATTACTTTTTTCAACTATATATTGTACATGTTTCTCTAAGTTTAAATTTTCATCTATTGTTACGCCTAAGTATTTAAATTCTGTTACTCGTTTTATTTTTTCATTTAATAATTTTATTTGTGGTTCCCTAGTTAATTTGGTTCCAAAAACTTAGTTTTTTTTTCGCTGATAGCATTAATTTATTTTCAGAGAACCAGTTATATAGAATTTCCACTACTTGGTTAGTTTTTGTTTCTATTTCTCTTCTGGAATTTGCCAAGGTTATTATTACAATATCATCAGCAAAGTCTATAATTCTATTTATTGACTCATTCTTTGCCACTTTCTCCAGGCAAGGCTGTAGTTGTATATCCCACATCAGGGGTCCCTAGATTGAACCTTGTGGACAGCTCTTTTCATTTTGTATTTCTTTATCTCCCATTTCTGTTTGTATAACTATTTTTCTGTGTTGGAAATAGTCTTTTTTTACGTTTTGCAGATATTATGAAAGCCTTAATTTCTTCAAATTCTCTAATAACGCTGGTATCCATAAATTATTGAATGCTCCCTCGATGTCAACAAACAACGGTAGAGCATATTTTATTTGGTAGCTCCTATTTTGTATTTGTTCTTTAAAAACATTCAGTGCATCCTTGGTCGATTTTCTCGCTCTAAAACCATATTGTAGGGTGTCATTCTATGCAATTCTATACCTGTTTATCCCATTAGCTATAACTCTCTCATAAATTTTGCTTATGTTCTTTATTATAAATATTGGTCTGTAGGCAATAAATTTCTAAGGGGTCTCTGTCCAGGCTCTTAAGTAGTATAATTAACTTCGAAATTTTCCATTCATTTGGGAATGTTTATTTCTTTAACAATATGATGTAAAGTCTTGTTAAGTAAGGGACCCATATATTTTATTCCCTTTATATATTTCATTTGTTATTTCATCAAGACCTGGGGCCTTACTTTTTTTTAGTCTCTTTATAATGTTTTCTACTTCATCATTTGATACCAATTCAGAGTCATCCACATATACTACTGTTGCTTCTCTTGCATGATTTCTTCTTAGCTGCATCTTTCCCATTGTATCATCCTCCATTGTATCCTTAGGAAAATATTCTACATTAATTTGTCTAGTGTTTCTTCTCTTGTTTTTTGTACGTTCCATCTGCATTTTAATTGTGCATAATGTTGTAGGATTAATCTTTTGCATAATTAATTTATATGGAAAACCCCAAGGATCCATTTCTATATTTTTCGCCAGAAAGAATTCCCAACTTCGTTTTTTCTCCAGTAATACCACCTGTTCATATTCGTCCTTTACCTTTCTATAATTTTGGAGCCTAATATTTTTGAGCCTCGGTTCTAGGGTTGCCTGATAACTTTTTCTTCTTGCTTTTACCAATTGTTTTAATCTTTCTAATTTTGGTTTCCAAACGTCACCGTATCCTACTTTTTGCACCAATTTCGGACTGGATTCTCTTATCGCGGTTATTGTGGCTTTTTCTACCTTTATTACCATATTGTTAGCATCTTCTGTTTGTTCTAATTGGGAGAGGTCTAGCTTGTCTTTAAAAACTTCCCAATCTATTTTCTTTATATTTAATCATTCATTATTCCTTCCTTTATCCATTTTTACGTCGAAGGTTATGACTTCGTGCCCACTGGTAGTTTGTTTATCGTGAACCATCCAATTTTCTATTTTGTCCATAATGTTTATTGTGCTGATTATTATGTCTATAAATGATTCGCCTCTTGGTCTTTCGAAGGTTGGCTTGTCTCTAGTATTTATAATCGCAAGATCGTTTTGCATGATAAAATCTCCAAATTCCTCTCCTCTTTGATCGGTATATGGTGAACCCCAGGCTGTGTTCTTGCTGTTCGAATCTAACATCATTATGATATTTTTTCCAGATTTTTCTCTGATTATTTGCTGTACTTTATCTAGAAATGGCTTAATTTCCTTACTATATTGAAAATAAGAATTTATTAGCCAGATTGAATCAGTTCGTTGTGTAATTTCAACACATACAGTCCAATTATCACAGTATTGTGAGATTTTTAATACTTCTAGATTTTTGTTCATGAACACAATCACTGCTAGATTATTCTCGCTGATGCTGGGAAAGCTACTAATCTGTTTTTATACGTATATGGTTCTTGAAGAGCGATTAAATCAATATTTGTTGTTTCCACAAATCTTCTTGCTTCCATTGTCGCGAGTTTCGACCTGTGCAAGTTGTTTTATGCAATTTTTAATGTTAGTAGTTAGTCGAAACAAATTCTGCCGTGGGCGTTCACCATCTGTTTGTATACATTCTCTAATTCCCAGCGTATACCTCTTCTCTCATATACTTCATTTATTAGATCTACTAACTCCCATCCATAAGCGGGAAGATCGTATGTTCTCAGTTCTATTCTATCGATTACTTCCAGCGTAGGGTACGTTATCGTCCGTCCCTTGTCATGTAGATCTCTAATTACTTGTCGAAATGCCACATTAAGAATGTTCTTGTCCTCCAATTTGGGTAATCTAAATTGATAGCTCATATTATCATATAATTGTCTTGGTTCCATCAAAATTGGGTTCGTATTTTCTTCTTCTTTCGGAGATTGAGTTGATGTAATTTTGCTATCTTGAATTGGTTCTTCTTTGATTGGAAATAGATATTTCTGCTCGCCATTCGCATAATTTATCTTAAATGTTTTTTTTTCTGTTGCTGGATCTGGAATAGTTCGTTAGTCTTTTTTCTTCCAATATATGTCAGGTGGTTTCTTAATAGTATTATTATTTTTTTTTCTATTTCAGCTTGTATACATTTATCCTTTGTAGATGCTATAGCTCTTTTTTTCTATCCAAAAATTCCTCCAAACGTTTTTGTCCCTTTTGAATTTGTTTGGTGATTTGTTTTCCTTTTCTTGCATAATTCTTTGTGTTCTTTATCCATAATTTATTTTGCTGATTATCGTTTCACACACTACCCGATATGAAACACATTCTTCCCTATTTGGAATTTGGCATATTTTGTGTCTCAGTTTACAGGGAATGCATACCTTTTTGCCTTTATCTTCATTCCTCTCTTTTGTGGCGAAGGGTTCCGCAATATCTGCATCACACTTTGCTTTCGCAATATTTCTTGATGTGGCCAAATTCTTGGTACAACAATGAAATCTTTATGTGATTCATAATCGATATATATGCGATCTTTATTAATCAACATTTTCCTTTTGTTTGGTGTGACCTCTATAACCAGGTGGCATTTCTTTTGTCCTCTCTTGCCAGCTCTAAATCTTGCCTTTATGTTCTGGGCTTCGGCTATTTCTTCCTCCTCAAAGCTTTGTTGGATGATAGCTTCAATGACGTCGTTGTCTTTAATTTAAGCCGGTACACCATACACTATCATCAATGAGTTTCGTTTCCTACTTTCCTCAGACTTGAAATCTCTTTTTATTTGTTCTTTATCCTTTATCCTTTTTAGGTCTTCTTTTGTTGCGGTTTCCAATACCACAATATCCTTTGTCGTACGCATGCCAGTTATTTTTAACTTTTCCTTTCTTGGATCTGTTGTTTCCGTTAGTCTTTGAACAGTTTGCTTAACTGTCTCTCCTTCGTTGGGTCTAAATATTAGGGTAGGTTTGGTTTTAGCTGTTACTTCTAGGATTTTCTTTTCTTTCTATGTTACTTTTCTCCCTCTCACTACTTCCGACCACGTTTGTCCCTCATCTGTTTCCATCTTTTCCTGATTTTCTTCAATATTTTATGTTAGTGCCTGTATTTAGTGTATTACTGAATCGGTTCCCTGTTTGTTTCTTAATTCTTCAATCTTCTCCCTGTAGATATTTTGCTGTTTCTCCCATGCTATATCCTCTCTGCCGAAAGATTGTTGTGTCTGTATTAACTCCTCCTTTACTTGCTCGTATTTTTTCTCCAGATATTTGTAATCATTCTGCATTTTGTGTACTTGTTTCGTTTTTTCTTGTAATTGTTCCTTTAGCTCGTTTCTACTTTCCGTTATTTCTTGGATTTCTGTTTCAAGCCGTTTATATTGTCTGTCTCTGTCGTTTTTAATTTCTGCCTTCTCATCCTTAAATTCCTCTATTTCTTTCTCTAGTTTTGTATTCTTTTTTCTATTCTTCCATTCTTAATTCTTCCTTAATTCTTAATTCTTAATTCTTCCTTAATGCCTTATTTCTTCCATTTGCTTTTGTCTTCGATGCCTTTTTGTCCCGACATCATTTTCATTTCTGTTATTAATTTTTTTTGTTTTGGAAGGTCTTCGTATTTTTCTTGAAGCTTTACATTCATTTTCTTCATTTGGTCTAGCCTTCCAAGTAGCTGGGCCCTATCCTTGACCCAGACTACCACTGTCTTTTTTAATTTCTCGAGGTGGGACTTCCCTATCTTTTTCCAGTTCAATAAGTTTTCAATGATATTCATTTCCTGGTCTAGCTGTCCCGTTGTGTCGAATTGCAAATTATAGGTTGTCTTTCCCTTAGTTGGCTTTTCTAGTGCTGTAGACTCCTCTCGTGCTCTTTTTCTTTGTTAATTTTCTTCTGCTCATGTATGTCGTATTGCAGGGTTGATTGAAGACTGGTCTCTAGATGGTGTCCCTGGGGGACAACGATACATCGCCATTTTCGGATAGCCCATTATAGATGTCTGTGTACAAGTTTTTTTTAAATCACTATGTAGTATAATGTCTATATTCGTAGTACACTTAAATACACTGCTCCACAAAACTTAAGCAACTCGAAGAAAGTGGCAGAAAATAAAACGACACCATCACTGCACCAAGTATAATGAAGAAACCGACGGTCTAGATGCACAATGCAACACAAGTGAAGACGAACAATACAGTTAGGATGTACAGAGTGACCAAAAAGTTCAGCACAACAATACCTCAACAAGTAAAGCTGGATTGTGCGAGGGCATAGGCAGTCAATATGGCCTCCATGCTCGTATGTGACCACCACGAACAGCTATACAGACACGACATCTGGCCTCCATGCTGCAAATCAGAATGTTGATCAAGTCTTGTGGCAGATGTTGCCACTCCTCCAGGAGAGCTGCTCCCAGGTCAGGGAGAGTGCGTGGTGGTGGACTGTACTGCACTATTCGCCGTCCAAGAGCATCCAACACATGCTTGATGGGATTCAAGTCCAGCGAATATGCAGGCTATGCAATACGCGTAATGTCTTCGCTCTCCAGATAGTCGGAAACAAGATGTGCATGGTGTGGGCGGGCATTGTCATCCATGAACAGGAAGTCTGGGCCAAATGCTCCGCGGAAATTGCGCACATGTGCATTCAGAATTTCATCCCGGTACCGTTGTGCTGTTAAAGTGCCATGTTGCACAATATGGAGGTCCATTTTCCCATTCAGCATAATTCCACCCCACACCATAATGGAACCACCGCCATAGGAAGGCCGTTCAGCAATGAAGTTTGAATGATGGCGTGTTCCTGGCTCTCTCCACACTAAAGTCCGACCAGAATCATACGACAAACTGAATCTCGACTCATCGGAGAACATGACACGCGCCCAGTGGTGTTCCCCCATGCAACATGTTCCTGACACAATGTGTAACGCGCACGTTTGTGCTCCACTTTCAATGGCGCACACAGCACAGGCCTTCCTGCATAGAATCCTGCTCTGTTGAGCCGACGACGAACAGTTTCACGACTCACGCGTTGTTATGTAACCTGAAACAACTCATTGGCCAGTTGAGAGCGTGATTCTTGACGGTTACGTTTGGCAGAAATTGTGAGAAATTCGTCATCGACGGCCGACGTCTTCTTCGGACGGCCTCCTCCATGACGTCTACTGACTTCACCTCCATTTTGGAAGCGACTCCACAGCCTTGACACAACGCTTTTGTTCACGTTGAATTCCTGCGCCACTTCCACTTGCGATCGACCGAATTCCAACCGCCCAATTATTCGCCCGCGGTCAAAGTCACTCAAATATCGTCTATCAGTCATTGCAAGGTGTGTACCCCACACAAGAACCACTAACACAATGCTTGGAGCCTCGGACACTACTAGGCTGTGGTGTACGCCTCATGGCATAATTTGTTCACCGCGCTTGAAACGGTGACGCTTATGCAATAGAACGTGTGCTCGCCTTGCCTGTGTGTCTCTGACCCGTCTCTGTGTATGTGCATGCCACTAACCAGTGTTGAATGGGCCCCACACGTCGCTTATACCACGTTCTCTCGGGTTGCTTAAGTTTTGTGGAGCAGTGTAGTTATAATCAACAAAGCTTTTTTTGTGTATACCGATTAGCTCGAGACTTGATAGGGACACTTTGGACACACTTTCCGAAAGGGGAGACCTAAGAAGGGTAGGTTGGTCTGTGGGATTTTTTGTGTCCGGAAAACGAAAAAAAGAAAAAAGACAAGGTCGGGGGAGGGGATACCGATATTCCTCCAAAAATAGGTGAAAGGTCAAGACTTATCTCATTTTGGTCGACTATAATTCGGGAAGGGTAGCAGATGGGGGATGGGGGAGTGAGGGGGTTGAGGACCCACCTCCAATGTTTCAGGTCCCTGGCCTTTTCGGTCCATGTCCATAGTGTCCCAAAGTTAGATTAAAAGCCCATGGTGTACCTCTCCATGCTTGAAACAGTTCTAAGTACAGAAAAGTGAAAAATGTCCAAATTACTCACCGGAGTGATGTTTCTATGTTCTCTAGATAACGAACCGCACTTGGAAGCTCTTTCACTGGTTGATCTTCGATCACTGACACAAACTGCTGAGTTGTTTGTTTTTACTTTTTAGAAACTTATTGCGACATGTATGCTGTATATTAGTTACAATGTATTTAAATATGAAACTTTTCGTGTAGTTTTGGGCTTATATCTTGGAGCCACTGTTCTAAGTTCAATATGCTTTTCACTATAGTGTTCACCAAAAGTTTATAAAGCACTTCGCACTACTTAGACTTTTTCCCACTTTTTGTTGCTGCTTTACGGAGCAGCAATAATCACACTTCCACGCTTAATCACAGCCTCCTCACTGTTTTCCTACTCACTGGGTCTGACTATCATTCTTTTGTCTTGGACCGAAGTCAATATCTCTCTTCGTTCGAGAGATGTTCTACTTCTCCGACGGTGTGCAACGCTCTTTCGCCCGGTTCCTGCTCGACCATTCCGCCTTTGTCGACATATGTTCATATGTGTTTGTTTCTGGTTTTTAGTTCTGTAATCACCTCCCGCCGTGTCTTTTCTCCAAGACATATCCAGTACTTATTGGACGACTGGCCGTTATGAAACCACACATAGGGGATATGACTTTCCACCATTTTCTCTGTTTAAGATTTCGAAATGGCTCATAAGATTTATGGTGTCAGTTGGGAAACCTATCCACTCTCGCCTATTTTGATATCTCTTTTTTGACATATTCTCCGGGATCCCACGCATCTGTGATAAATCACTGCGCACGAATGCGAATCACTGCGAATTTCACGAGAATGACTTAAGAATATTTGCATTGAGCACGTTTGGTTTCTTTGAGAGGACCATTCCGCTTAACTATATCACACAATCTTGGCGCTAAAGCGGTCTATAGCTCCTCTTCCCCTATTTTGCGCTATCTAAAAATCCGAATGTGACACTTTTGACACCAGGTTCATATGGATGTCTTTTTGTTATTTTGATGTGATTAATCGCACCCCAAAGTTTTTCGGTGGAGTTCCTAACCACCTTGTATATACAACTGGTGTATTTAATGTAAGTATTTTGCATAGTTTTTCATGCGGATAATAACGTTTCATACAAAAGTATTAACCCTATCGAATAGTTATTACTAATACATTTTTATACATAATAATGGTAATCTTACAATACGAATAACTGCTTTACGATGGTGATTATACAAAACTTCAATGTTCAAATCATAATTTACTACTGTTAAACATAATAAAATCAAACCATTTTCTTCTTATTTTATATTCAAAAATAATCAACATAATGAACTTTTATGTAGTTATTTCATTTTATCGGCAAGCCTATATGTGAAGGAATAATGTAAGGTTCTGTTTTTGAAATACCTGATATATATACAAAGGTTTTCTCGCTTTCTTTGTACATTTTAAATAAGATAATGGGATATATGTTCTCTACGAAATAGATGTACATTCCTTGCACGTTACACACACACACGCAGAAAGAGAGAGAGAGAAAGAGAGAGAGAGAGACAGACAGACAGACAGACAGACAGAGAAGTACTACGTAAATGTTTACTTCCGAACTTGAAATATTACAAAATCTTCCGGTTCTCGAAAGCTAATTGGAAAATTATAATTTGTTGGAATCTAACTTTCGTATTGAAAATTGATTTTTGAAGCTCAATCTGCAGTTAAATACAGTGGAAAATTTTCCACCTAACATCACAATACATGATATCCAAACTTGTCTGGCTTAAGAAATGTTTTGTTATTTGTTTTTACATCGTAATCAAAATTTTCCGATCCATGAGAACCCCTTTCACTTGGTTTTACGGAGCAATAAATCGTTCCTACTCACAAACAAATGTTTTACTTTTTCCTTGAAAACTATGTAAATTTTCCGACTCATAAAAAGTTCTTCAGCTTTTTCATACCGGACAGTAAATATATTCAGCAAGTTGTTTCACTTGTTCCTACACAGTACTGCAAATGGTCTGGGTCATCATAATTTTAATCATATCTAGATATCTGAACTTAGATAATAATAAACTACTGCAAGAGATGATTCCTCTCATTAAAATAAGAAATCGCATTAGTTCTAACACACTAGTGCGAAAAAATTGCATACTTTCAAAACTAAGACTGTCTTAAACGGTGAAAAATTACATTTAAGCACTCGATTTTTCAAATCTGAGCAACTGAGGATTAATCGTCGGTATCATCATAAAACGAGTTCTACAAACGAAATGAAAAGCAATACATTAGTGCCCAATGGGTTTACAGATATTCCCTAATGGAAAATATACTGGATATGTTCTTATTTCAAGGTTGGTAGGGCACATGAAATGGAGTGGGGAAGTGTAAGAAAGGGTCAGATTTACGGTTCCTCGTGTTCGCAATAATGAGAACTGCAATGTATTTCGATATGGAATACTTGACTCTTTTGCTCATATACACAAAGAAAACATCAGAACACGCGTTATTTCGAACATGAGAAATCGTAGTAATAGTGGTTCGTAAAAGCTCCAACTTGACACCGAAGCATTCCGTGTTCACTTTCTTCAAGGCTTTTTTACCTTAATAACACAGGATAATTATAAAATATGTTAACAGTATAACTGAAAATTACAACCTATTTGAAAAAATCCGCAAACCCGTTACACGTTGATGAAATATGATCATTGGCTCACGAATGTACGACTTGCTTTACTCTATGACCATGGTGTCTCGAATTTGAAATAGCATTTGTTGAAGTTGAGCTTCCTCACGATTGGTCAGCCCTAGATGTAAAATTAAGAAAATTTTCCCACAGATTTTCCTTATTTTGGTGTTAGAAATCATTTCCTACAGCGTATCTGTATTGTATATTGATATAAGAAAATAATTATTCAGTTTTTAATTATGCTTATAATGTAAACAGACTTATGCAATCTTATAATTTTAATGATAAATATGATACGGAATTCTATCATATAGGAATATATTATCATGTACGTCACCTTCAGAATCTACGTAATATAGCATTCCGAAATGTTTTATTTAGATAATGATGTTTGCCATATAAAAAGAATTACAGAAATTATCCCAAACTTTAATAATATACACTTTCAGAGAAACAATGCTCTTAATTTACTATAGATATTATTAATAACTTTTTGTTTCACTATCATTGTAAATACATTATTTGTATATTTATATTAATTATAGAATGTGGAAGGAACGAACGCTATGATGATTGCGATGCGTTGTGCCAAAGAACCTGCGATAGCGAAGAAGAATTAGCATGTTATTTAATTTGTAAACCGGGGTGTGTTTGCAAAAAAGGATATGTTCGAAGTACTTTTACTCACAACTGCATAGATGAACGTGTTTGCCCTTATGAACGTAAGTGATTAACTTTATACCTACTACATTTCGTATATTTCATTTATTAATTATACACTATATTAGAGTAAAATTTCCGAAATATAGAATTGTTGGTCGTTAATTTCGCTTGATCGAAACTTGTGTTCGCATTTAATGTCACTCAATAATTCACTGAACTTGGGACCACAACGTGATCGTTCGACAGAACATCAATTCCATATATATACATCATACAGGGTGTATTGGGTAATAACTGAATATTAGCAAGATACAGTAAAGTTGTTTTATAAAATCGTTGCTGGGACATAACACATAAATATCATAGTACTAATTTCAGTCAATTAACTGTTTCATGACTTTAGCAGTCACAGGTACTAGCATCAGTTCTTGAAACGTGCTGTCAATCATTGTATATACTATACGTTATAAAACACATATACAAAACTAGTCATACATTGCGAATTTTGCTAGCTTCATAATAAATTAATCAATTTCTCCCGTTAAGAAACATTCCAAATCTGTGTAGTTTATGATAACATTTACTACGGTAACTTATAACGAATGTATGTAAGATATGTAAAAAAAAAATTATTATATTTGGTAAACATATGATAAATATCTCAAAATAAATTTATAAAATTTTACAGTCCAGCAAACATATGATATATAGACAGCTTGAAAAGGCATTATACTTTTCAATCTGTTTTATTGTCTTTGAGAATGTAAAGACTACACGTGTTATTTCGAACACTAGAAATACTAGTAATAGTGGTTGCAGGCCCGTGCTGGGTCACTAACGACAGCGGTGGACAAGTCTACCAAAAATGCGCCCATAGAAACGTGAATATATATATATTGATTAACTTAATTTATATACTAAACGTCAGGAAGTGATTCCTGACATCGGAGATGAAACGAAAAGTATAGACCAAACTGGGTGTAGAAATGTCTCTGAGCTATGACCATCCGAAAATTTTCGAGAAAATACAACAGCAACCATACTCGAGAACAAAACGTCGTATCGAAATCGTGCAAAAGGGAATGTCCATTATTTTTATTCGTAGATTACATTAGTGTACAATCGTATGTAGTGCAGTGGCGGTACAAAGGTGACTCAAAAAGAAACTGCAGTATTTCTTGGACTATTTTATCAAACGTACGCTTACACGAAATAGCTGAAGAATAAAAGTTCAGTTTGATATTATCAATTGTTGACTCCATTGCAAAGATGGCATTGCCGAAGCATATTATTCCGCGTGCGGTCAAACACACCTGAAATTTCGGAGGTGATTGCCGCAGCTATATTAACTCGAGCAACAAGTCCTTCGGCTGTCGCCCCAAAAAGAAATCAAGGGGCGTGAGGTAGGGTGAAAGAGGTGGTCATAACACAGGTCAGTCTCTCCCAATCCAACTATCTGGGAAGGTTACACTGACGTAGGTCTGTATATACCTGTCAAAATGTGCAGGTGCATTGTCGTACTGGAATCACAACTGGTGTCGTTTGTTCAAGGACACCTTTTCTAACAATTTTTGAAGAACATTACGCAAAAATAAGTTATACGTAGTGCCACACACGCAGGCCGGTAAGAAATAAGGTCCTACCACAAAAGTATCCACCATACTGCACCGCGCACTCACACTAAATCTCTCTGCTGATCGTTCACTAAACTTGCATGTGGATTTTTACGCCCTACACATGACTGCTGCTAGTTTGAGGACGACCTTTCATCATTCCCAGTACGCTATGTACATTTCAATTGTCTACAAGGTGTAATTTCATCCAATTTCATGTAGGGGAAATTGAATAGACCCTATCTCCGGAAGATGAATATGGAGGCGAGGAAAAAATACACGGAAAGTTACTCTCCTATGAGGGTGACGGTTACGATATAAACGCCTTGCCTCTGGGATATTTCCCTTTATCTTTCCATAAATGAGGTGCATATCTGCCAGCTCGTGGACAGCGTAATCTGCCATTGCGCAAGCACATACAGATTAATAAAATTAATTTTACTTAATTAGCAAAGTATACTGTTTTACACGACGTGAATTCCTCTACGGTCTTACGCAACACTTCCTATCCTGTTATACAGCAATTCCACACGCGACATCAGAGCATCGGACACTGTATATCACTCATAAGTTGCGTCACATGCCTACTATAACACAGCCACGCTAATTTATGCCATCCACTTAAAAACTGCAATACAGCCTTCCGCGAGCCACTTGCAAGTGGCATACAAAGGACGATAATTCCGTAAGTGTGCTACGTCAAAGCAAAAGTGTCTCATTCTCTTTCCTCCGTGTTGGTATTTTATCCACCTCCAAAATAGATAGAGAACGTTAAAAAAATATTTTCCACCATTTGTTGCATGTGTTTTCTTCTAGGAACAATTTTCTTCTAAAACGAATCAAAATACGCTATAAGTGGACTACACTACGACTCTATTTTGGTATATTCACAATAGGAATGTAATTTTCATAGGTCAGGATTTAGGGGCGTTCTTCCAACTCCAAGATAGGAAAAAAGCCCCTCGAAAGTATCCCTGCAAGTAGGTTTACCTCGGATAAATTAAGTATTTCTTCCAGCTCATTTCCTTGTATCATTATTCAACGTGAAAACATCTCGTGTTTCATCCATTTTTGTTGCTTCTGTGTACATAAGTATTATATTAAAGGAATTACATATTACGAGGAGGCAATCCTTTATTGCAGCTTACTTTCGCCCTATATCCCAAAACTCCCTTGTACACTCGTTGATCACATACGATCTTTGCATTTTTTAGTACTACATGTTAGGTTTCTTTACATACCGTCTGACTGTCATATACAAGATCTAATTAAACCTAATATGGATCAAAGTTATTTTCTTCCATTTTCACAACTCGTAACTTGGACAGGAAGCTGTTCATTTATCAAAAACCTAGAAAATATAACTGTGATACGTTAAAGAATTCTTTTCGTTTATATTATTCTCCCGAGAGTTTATTGTGTGCTGAGACAAAATAGATCAATCACACATATATATATATCTGTTTCTTTCGAATTCTAAGTGTTCTAATTTGAACTATGTATTATAAGATCTACTTTTGATTGTTGAAATCTTGTACTTAATTGTTGTTCATTGCCCTCATTCAACGTTTGATAAAATAGTCGACGGAATACTCGTTTCTTTGGGAGGAACCCTTGCGTCGCCACTGTACACTAATGGGATCTACGACTAAAAATAATTGACATTCTTTTACCCGACTTCAATTCGATGTTTTACTCTCATACATTTTTTCGACAAAATTTCGTGTGATCAAGGCGCCAAAGGAGGTATTTTTACACCCATTTTGGTGTATACTTTTCGTTTTATATGTGTGTCAGCTTTTACCTCCTCAAGTTGATGTTAATTAAGTTACACCCTGTATATATACGGGCGCCATTTTATGTATTAAAACCCAAAGTTTGTTCAATATCATAAATAGCTAATCTGTGAAAACTTCTTTACTAGAGAAACATTTTTTAGTTATTGTAAACTTTTTTGTCACAAAAAATGAAACTAAATGTATACAAATAAATAAATATGGCTATATTTCAGAAACACAATAGGAACGGAATATTCCAATACTGCTCTAAAACACACAGGAATAATCACATGACAAGGGCATTTTACGTAAAGGGCGTACTTTACCCTTTAAGTGTTCTTCACCAACAGTATGTATTCATTGTACAGAACCGTGCCATACAGAAAAATGAAACGGTTTATGTTAGATGTGGTTTCGCAAGGGCGACTTTGCAAAGGGCGCTCTGTACTCTTCATATGTTCTTTACCAACAGTAACAGTATGTATTCATGGTACAGAACAGTGCCATACAGAAGAATAAATGAAACGGTTTATTTTTAATGTACTTTCGCAAGGGCATCTTATGTAAAGATCGCACTGTACTTATCATGGGTTCTTTACCAATAATAACCGTAAGAAATTATTATTCAAAACTGTACCATTATATATAATATGATGCCTCGGAGGGCACACCAGGACATGCCCGATGTTCTGGTCGGCCAGCACGGGGCTGAGTGGTTGGGAAAATCTCCTACTTGTGACCGAAACATTCCGTGTTCACATTTGCCAAGGCTTATTTTTGTCCTGGTTTGGATTATTTTTGTACCTAAGTTCAAAGTCACAAGTAAGTAACTTGAGAACGTAATTACTAAGATTGAAGAAAAATAAATTGATTAAATTACATTGCTTGCAATGCATGTACATATCAGGTAATTTTACCTGGTACTTCATAGAATTTTTCAAATGTAATACGACATTGCTTTTACATGTTTCATTTTAAGTCAAAAAAAGGTAATATTGTTCCAATATTTCTTCGCTGTGTACTATTAAAAATGTCCTACGCAAGGATAATATTAAAATTTTTATCATTCAAACTATTACTGTCAAACAATGATGAGACATTTTAACAATACTATTTATCATGTGGCGATTATTAAAGTGTGCGCGATTTTTCGCTCATAGAATAAGAACATTCAGATGTTACATGAATTTATATGAGCAAAAGTTATAAATAATTAGTTATGAAGTTAATTTGTTTAATTTCGTGAATAGAAAGGTAAAATGAATAATAATTTTCACACTTACACACGTTGCATAAAAGCTATAATTTGCACCTACATCTATCGGCATTTAGTGCACATACTTTTTTTCTGAAAGTCAAAAACAAGCTTTAATAATTGTAGTGAAAAGTTATAATATTGATATTGGATATGATTTACATGATATAACTATCCATGTGTTACTATTAAAGATAACAAAAAAATGCTTTTTTCATCATTGTCAGGTAGCGCATAAACATGATGTTTATGATCACTGTATTATACTTCAAACACATAAACGTTCAGCTTATAATCAGACGACTCTGTAATAGTTCACCGGTAGTATGTGACGCCTTTGCACCAAATACTGGAAGTAACTTCGCTTTGGAGGCGCCTTTAACTTGATATGACCGTTTGAAAATTACCACTCAGTGACGTATAATGGACGACCCTATTAGAATAAATCAAATAAGGAATAAAATAACATAAATTGTGTATTAAAAATAATTGTGGACATCAAAAAGAACAAGAAAATAATAATTGAAGGGCAAGTGTTGATAAATTATTATGGAATCGAATTGTGTAAATTCAAACTACGAGGAGTTTAACTTTAAGTCGATGTAGCAACATATCTCATTTATGCATAGCCTCGTACTCCATTTTTAAAACGGGAGGTCAGTTGTGACCTGTAGCTACTTCTGTTTATAGTTGCTTGGAGTCGAAATGATAGAATCGAGTTTGAATGAGTACGAGGCGAATTCAGTTTGAATTGATAGAATTATATTTGTTCTACTTTAAAGTTTTCTTTGTCTTTGAAATTCAGTATTCATTTCACTCTTTTGTTAAATATTGAATTCAATACGGGAAGGAGAGAAAGAGTTGTGCAAGATGTGAGAAAGAAGTGAAAATTGCTGCCTTTATGTGTTCCGGTTATATTAAACATGTGTTTCGGTTTTTAATCTCTTTGCATTGGTTGTTGAGTCGGAGAATATAGATCCTTTTATGATTATTAATGGTTGCTAGATGGATTTGTTTACTTCTAAATCTGAATAATTTGCAGCGCTTGCAAGACGAGCAACTAATATTTCATTGCAATATCTTTAAAAATGTCCATATATGATACGTCGATTTAGTGTTGCATCTTTTCGACTAGTAAATGGTCTTATTTAAATTTATTAATGCATTGTTAAAACTGTAAACTTGCTACAAAAGAAAAGTAAAATGTGTGTAACAATTAACGTTTGAAATTGTTCAATTAAGGGCAGATTACTCCTGAAGTTATTACCTATATTCAATTGACTTATTGGTTAATATTGGTATTAATATAATTGATTAACATTACAATTATGTTGAATCAGGAATTTTTTTCTATTGTGACTTGCTGTAAAATGGATGGATAGCAGTACGTGGTCATTTGTGGTCAGGATTCAATTTTCTTATCATTATTATTACTTTTTTAAATTTTCTAGCTTTCAAAGTTGAGTCCTTTCGGACCATTGTTCTGGGTCGTTCTAAACGGTAGGTCCCAGCACATTTTTTTAAAAAATCCTATTTATTATATTAACAATACTGTTTGGTATTTATGCAACTTGAAATAAGAAGGAGATTGATAAAAATTTGACGCTAGATTTATATTTAATAGATACGTTAAATTATTTAATTAAAATTTCATTATTGTTTTTAACAGAGAAGAAAAAGTTATACTTGCGACTGTAAGAGTGATTACTGCTTATTATTGCTTGAATAGCTTCAAAGTTCAAAAGGGAAGTGTACTTAGAGAGCTGCGAGTTCTTATGTGCATTCAAACCAGAATTACTAGGTGAAAACACAAGATGCAATATAAAAAATTTAGTGGATACTGGTGACAAAATGTAGTGTTTCCTTGATCATCTCAAACCAAAAGATCTGAACATAGAAGTGTTATACTAGAAAAAGTACGGACCACCAATGTTTCGTGCTCTGATGACTAAAAACAGTTTGAAGTCTGTGGACTTATTCTTCCGATTCGATGGTAATACAACAAGAAGACACATAAGAACCAAAGGCAAAATTTTGCAAATGCCGATTACAGAAAGAATGATGCAACGTTTTTAGAAACCTTACGATCCTGTGGTAAATTTGATTTTTGAAGAAAGCTTGTTCTATGCGTAGGTAGGTGTAAATTTGCACAATATATGCCGTCCAAATCAGATAACTATTCATGAAGATACGTTGGATAGCGGATTCCCGAACATGATAATAATTGATAATTATTTCATACATTTCGATCTTGCCAACATACTGCTTCGCAATAGTCTCACACTAGTGATAACAGTGAAACACGTTCCTTCTACCTGCATTCTTACCAAACAGAAGGAAGAACAGAAGTCAGCAATGGATTTTACACTTGTGTCCTATGTTGCTAAGAGGAACAGCTAAGAGGAACACTTGTGTAATTTTTCTCTGAAGCATGCACTATTCAGGAGACATTGACATAGCAAACGGAAACAAACGGGAGATTAGTGTTGTAAATAGAAAAAAAACGGTTCGTATTTTTTCAGAAATTTACGTTTTTTTTAGAAAAAAAACATTGCCTCTCGTTTTTTTTCTAAATTTTGTTTTTTTTCAAATAGTCATTTGTAATGCATCTTGCGTCAATTTAAGTATGAAATATTTTTATATAGGTGTAATTACCGTAAAATGCAACATAAATTATACGCTAGGTACTGATACGCTACAAATATTTTACAATTTACATGAATATCATACCTATTAACAATTCGGGTTTCAGCAGTTTTCATCACTATCAACTAAGAAATAAAAGTAGAAATGAAATTTTGTTTTTTCGTGAAAGCAGGCCTTTAATAAGTACAAAAATAATGTCACGAACAGTATCCAATAACTTGTCTAAAGGTAAAAACTAATACTAATTTGCCTAATAGTATTTTTCTAAATGTCATATATAACTAATTTGTCGACTAGATATATATGATATGCAGAGCCGACTCTACCATATATGCAACACGTGCATTTGCGTGGAGCGGCAACCTTGCATGGTCCGGCAAAATCTGTCATAAGTATATTGTAATATCCTATGTGATGTGGTAAACAAGCAATTCCACATCAATGTTTACAAACACCTCCACATAGTTCGGCAAGAGGATCTCCCACCAGAGGGACCTATAATTACATGCAGACGACGGCTTCTGGCCCCTCCCACGGAGCAGAAGACGACATCGGAGCAGCAGCGCCACCGCCACCCAAAGGACCCTATAAATTGGATGGACGAAGGCAACTCGATACCAGTTTTCTGGAGACCCTCCTTCAGTCTGCTACGGGACTCTTGGAGTAACCTAACCCCAGGCCTCTAGTCTGCTATGGGACTACGCCTATCTCATCTCCTGGCTTAGCCTGCTACGGGGCTCTGTCTGGGAATCCTAACCTCAGCCGCTTAGCCTGCTACGGGGCTCTGTTGGCCACTTAACCCGTCTCTGCTTGCTACGGAGCATTGGTTCCTTAAATCCACTCCTCTTAGCCTGCTACGGAGCTCTGTTGGAGATCCTGTCTGCGACGGTCAAAGACCACCTATAACTCACCTTGATTCTAGATAGATCAATTTGTATAGTATTTTGTGAAAATACTTTTATAGAGGAAACTTTTTATAATAAAAACTGGTAGTGGAGAGTCGATTCCGGACGCTCTTTTTATTAACTGCTCTATCCAAAGATCCTATATGAGACAAAGTTTTACAATATTATTTAAATTAAATATTTCTTGTTGGAAACAGACTTCATGAGGATGGTAGTTACATTTACTAAGCTGACTTTCGATTTGAATACTACATTCATAAATTAAGTTTAGGTTGCATTAGTTTAAGGCCACATGGACAGTGCTAAAGCAAATGGTGGAATAAATCCGAGCACAAATTGCTTAATTGTTTCAAGTGCAAGAATTCAATTCTCGAATAGTAGTGAATATCTGTTCCATGTAGTACGTTATCACAGTTTTGATATGAAACTAGTCTTGTTTTTGTCAGAAACAAGTTCCTTATCATTGAAGATAGAAACATGTTTTTTTTAATGTTAGAAGATATAGAAGAAAAATCAAGAAATAAAGATAAAAGAGTTAGTTGCACTGGAATTGCAAACTTATACATTGAGATTGAAGCTCGATAGCGAATTCTATAAAAAGGATTACCATCTTTCCTCTGCAGGTGTGTTTGCTTTATCTTTCACTAACATAATAGATTAATTTTTAAAGAAAAATAAACAGACACGACGGGACTGCATTTTTAGTAAGTATTTAAGCCTTTCTGAGTGCGACTGCACTTACCCTCACCTTTGTTGTTCATGCTGGAGTAGCATACTTAAAATCATGACTTTTAAGATTTGTTCTTTCTGGAGAAAGGGGGAGGCGGCAAATTATGGCATTGCACGAGGCGACAAATTGACTAGGACCGGCCCTGATGATATGTATATAAAAGACATGAATATAGGATGACTCAATTTGAAGTAATGCAGGGTGTTTCAAAATTAATATTAAGGTTTAGAAACTTTGTAGTATCTATTACAATTAACTTACAATTATAAATATTATATCAAATGAAAGAGCAACTCAAACAGTTTTGTACTCACGCATTTACATGCATTGTTTCTTCTGTCTGCCGTTAGAAAGAGCAAGTAGCAAAGATGGAGATTAGAGATCAGAAAGCTTTTTGTTTTAATAAAGACTGAATCTGTACAGTGCAACCGTCTGTGTGAAGAATATTAAGGAGAAGCTTGTAACTACGTCTTTATCGTTTGCAGTTGCTACAGGTCTAAAGCCTACAGATTACGGTTTACGTGCCAATTTCACAAGTGAAATATTCCTGCATAAGAATGAAGATTTTCTGGATCGTGTCGTCTTCAGTGATAAATCGACCTTTCACCTAAGAGCTAATGTGAACACTCATAATGTTTGCGAGCTCCCTCGTGGCTAAGCGGTTAGCGTACGCGCCTTTGGCGTGGGAGACCCGGGTTCGATTCCCGGCGGGAGCTCATGTGGTTCGGATTCCAAGTTAATCAGTAGGTCCACGTCTTATATAGCCTCGCTGCTGAACGGGACGCTAAACTAAAATCAACTCAACTCATAATGTTTGCATCTGGCCGTCAGCAAATCCTCAGGAGATAGTACAATTGAAACGAGACTCCCATAAATTGAATGTGTTTTGTGCCATATGGCCGAAACTTTATGGGCCTTTCTCGCCTATCGACTAGATGTGTGCCGTGTGACGAATGAATCTCACATCGAACACTTGTAGCAAAGACTGTTTGAGGTGCTCTTTTACTTGATGCATTGCTTATAATTGTACATAAAATGTAATAAGTACTACGAAGACTTAAAGCCCCAAAATTTATTTTGAAACACCCTGCATTTCTCACCAACAGTGTTGGAACTAAGATGTAAAAAGGAGAGAAAATTTTCCTTAAAGTTATTGTTTACAACGATATTATTATTAGTCGAGACTATAACTACAAAACAACATGAGTTAGTAGTCAAAAAATGTAATCAAATGTATACTCGGTGGCCCAGGTGGCCAAAGTGGCACACACGGGTATGTCACTTGTTTAATCCGCTCCTGTGTGGACACTAATTAAGATATCGGAATATTACTCTTGCAAAATATGGCTGGACTATAGTTTATCATATTAATTTCTTTTTCTTCTGGTGTCGAATTTCCTTTTCAAATTTCACCCCAGTCAAAAATTCGAGAATTTTCTAATTTCGAATTTCCTTTACTTCTTTTTTCCCCTGTAGCTTCCTTAGTTGTAGAAAGACATTCTTAAGACTTGCCAGGGAAATACCTCGGACGGATACCTAACTGTTGACATCAATTGGACGGGCCTGCGCGCAGTGTTGCTAATTAGGGAAATTTAAATTCTCCTATATTTGGGCAAAAAATTAGAAATTTTTGTTTATAAATCGGTATTTTTACGTCCGAGTGCAAGTCAATTTACGCCAATCGAAAATTTGTCCTTACTTAACAAACGCAAGTACAGATCGTTACAATGGGGTAATTAGGGGGCGTACGTAAAATTCGTATTTAGGTTCTAACCCTTGATTTTTCTAGTTTTTGCCTACTTTTCTGTTTACCGTAATATATTTTTGGTAATTAGAAACTTTATTCCTCAAATATCGCCATCATACTTGTAGGATATATTAGTGGTGTACCAATGTTTAATTTAAGATAATTTGCGTCTGTCTGGTAGCAGTGTTGCCAGCTACAGAAAATTTTAATTCCAGATTTTAGGGGGAAATTTTGGAAAAATTATATGTTTTCTCTCTATTATTTCCCTCTTGTTAGCTATATCGGAACAAACGTACCAGTATCTGGAAGTCTCCTCTTTGCTCTACACAACGCACTATAGAAAGTTTCAATAGGATAATTAGGGGAAGTACAGTTGAGGTTTACAGTAGACCTTGTTCTCTAATTGGAAAGATAACTGATTTTTTAAAAGGTAGAATGAGATATTTTTTATTGACATGCTTACTTTATTAGATATCGTCACAATACTTGTTGGATATATTAGAGGGATACCAAAGATTATTTTAAGATAGTTTGTGTGTGTCTGATGCTAGTGTTGCCAGCTACAGAAAATTTTAATTCCAGACTTTAGGGGCAAATTTTGGAAAAAAATCCCTTTTTATTTCTATTATTTCCTTCTTGTTGGCTACATTCGAACAAACGTACCAGTGTATAATAGCCTCATCCTTAGCCTACACAGCGCACCACAAAAAGCTTCACTAGAGTAATTAGGGGAAGTACAGTTCAGGTTTATAATAAACCATTTTCTGGAAATGGTAAGAAAATGGTGAATTTGTGAGGTAGAATGAGATTTTTTTTTTTAATTTCATGCTTACTTTGTTATATATCGCCATGATACTAGTAGGATATATTCTTGGAGCACTACGGTTTATTTCCAGATAGTTTTCGTCTGTCTGATGGCAGCATTTCCAGTCAAAACAATTAATTCCTACTATTAGGTGAAAAATTCGGAAAAATTCCCTTTTCCCCTTTATTATTACCCTCTTACTGGCTACATTGAAACAAACGTATCACTACCTGAAAGCTTTCTCTTTGCCCTACAGAACGCACCATAAAAAGTTTCAATAGGATAATTAGAGAAGCTGTAGCCTCGGCATATTTGATTTTTGCTTCTGAGGCCTAAAAAGTGTCAAAATTTCATGTGTATGACAGAATATTTTTCCCTCTTTGAATGGAAGCCAGCGACTTCAGGATTTCACTGTACCTTGTCAACACACCAAAGATTTGTTTAGGTGACTTGAACTCATATAGCAGCAGTGGTGCTAGATACAAAAAATTTTGAAATTCGGTTAGGGAATTTTTTGTAAATTTTCATCCCTACATTTCCCTCAATAATTTCCCAGCCGTTGGCAGCAATGCAATGCAACTTACACCAAAAAATACCCACTTCTATTTTCTAAAAAACAAGACCTTAACCATATCAATGGAATGAATGGTTTTTGAGCAATAAGTCACTAACTGGAAATGTAGGAAAACGCCAAAAATGACCTGGTGCCGAAAGGAATAATTACACAATTTTGCTAGTATATAGGCACAAAGAAACAAAAGATTTGTAAGTTACGAGGGCTTCGACTCAAGTTTTGTTGATTATTTCAATAATCTGCAACGTAAATCAATAAATAATAGTTGCCAGAAAAAAAACAGACTTTTGAAAAAAAACATGAAAAAGAACGATGTTTTTTATTGAAAAAAAACTTCACAGAAAAAAAACCGTTTTTTTACAACACTACGGGAGATAATGTATTAATCAACACTATCCAAGTTTCTACATATATTTTAACTATTACACATAATATCGAGAGCTTTAACAAATATAAATATATACGTATCATAAAATCGAAATCGCTGCATTTCTTGACAAATGACTCACTTTATCTTACAGTTCAAAGTCTTACATTTTACAATGATGAAGACAGACACAGTTATTATAATAAAAATCTCTCGTCACTATAGTATCGTACAAATAGAAATATAACAATTGACGTATAATGTTTACGTTATATATTTATTCTTCTACTACAAAATACTCGAGCACAGTTGTCCTTATTACGAAGGAATATATAAAATATACAACATTGTAAATTTTGTGTTATAGTAAGACTAAAGGAGGGGTAGACACGTTGGACCAACTTGTTAGTGAATATTCATGCAAAGTAAAGTCCAAAAGATCACCATTTTTCTTTCCATCAATATGATTGAAGTATGCTCTGTTTTCGCCAATGTCGTTTGGAGCACAATACATCCTAATCGGAAGAGTTCCACAGATAACTTTCTTGGTGCAATGGCAGAAAGAGTCATCCAGCCCCATATTAAGAATAGAAATGCTTTACGTTTTAAAAATCAATCCAGTCTGCGGTTGCTGAGTTCAAGAATAGTGATGTAATGCGTGTTAGCAACGTCGTTGGCGAAAGGAATATAAGATTTTATTTGTGTGATGTTGGAAAAGAATGGGTGTAAGGGCAAACTTGCGAATCTTGCCCAAAAGTGTGATTTCTGAACATTCTGTTGTACATAAATACTGTACAAGTGAAAGAACCATGCCCTTTTGGAGGTCCAGAAAATACAAGAACTTCCATAACCAACAATTATATAAATAGTGTATTTTGGAAACGTTGTTTCGTGTTAAGATTTTGGATCAAATTATCTTGTTTTTATCAGATAATATAACAATAATAATTGGTATTTGAATTTCCACCAAAATTTTACTTCAAATGGCAGAGCTTTAAACACAATAACACTACGTGGTTGTTATGCTTATATGTTCTATAGAAACACTTAAAAATATTATACAAAATTGCACTTCGAAACACAATGTAAGGTTTGGTAATATGTTATCAGCAGCATGATTAAATTGGGTTCACCCTCGATGCTTTTGTTAGTGAAATATGTTGGTTGTTGTAAGGCTAAAGAATTCTTAACTATTAACCTTCCAGCTATTTTCTAATCAGGTGCTAAACTTACGTCCTAAAGGTTCAGCTGAAACCGATTTTGTTCGGGAATGCTCAAGAAATATCATGAGAATTGCATTTTTTGAGTGTACAGAAGTGGTATTATGGTTATTCCAACAATAAGGTCTAATGGAATATTTTAGTGTTTTGATAAACAAATCCGCAATATTGGCTTCAACATTTAAGTGATGATTCTAAAGTACTTAATCCGCAAACTAAACGAAAACATTTTAAATTGTTGTGAAACAAAAGCAAAAGCATTATATGCAGACAGGGTTTCTGGAAGCTTTGCAAACAATTCGTAAGTTCAACACTCTCATTTTTCTAAATCACCAGTTGAGATGCTTTGTTAACTTCTTTCACCACACATTTATTACCGTCTGGCACAGGTCTTGGGCCGATCATTTAGTTCCCGCAACTTCCATTTGAGTAATTAGATATAAGTGGACTATTTGTCTCTTATTTCTATCTTTCATTTTCTTGCGATGAGTACAAGATTTAACGTTTTCCAGTAAGGTGTTACGTATGTATATTTTCATAATTGTCTTTGAACAACGTTCTCCCGACAAAACCTTGTCATGAAAATTTCAATCATTCGATGCATCGAATCTAATTAATTTTAACATGCCAAATCACATTGAAATATACAAAATGTGTCAATAAATTTCAAATATTAAAGCATTTATTCAACTCTATCACTTTAATGAGCAATAAGAGAGTATTTCAAACAACAAGCATAAATTTAATTACAATCAGAAATATACGTCTGTGATTCACTAAAATATTCTTTCAACACAAACATTCAAATACTGCATCAAATATAAAATTATTTATCTTGCGAAGAAGTTATTCACTTACAATATGCAGCCTCTATATATTTTAATCTTTACCACATAATGACTTATGAGTAATATTTTCACGAAAGTTAGCATTTAATTCTTTGATTACTAAACCTTCATATACCATTCAATGCGAGAAATATCCTAAAGACTTTAATATCAAACAGAATCAAAACTAATGACTTTAAAAACGTATTTCCAAATCCTCGTTTCGTTAGTTTTGTTTTTGTTTTAGTAATAGCACTCGTATACATAAATAAATATATATCAAGCTTCTTTTATCAATCGTAAGCTGTGTACGAGCTCAATTCAACAGAATTCCTTTTTCTCGAAAAAGTTATGTTAAACTGCCGAAGCAACAGTTTAAAACAAGCGTAGAAATTGATAATTCCTGTCATTAACAAAAAGCGAAAATCCAATGCAAAATAACACTCGCACAATAATATATCGAACACAGAACAAAGAACGATGGCTTCCAACTACATTTACTTACTCTAATATTTCACTGAAACACTCCTTTTCTCTGACATTCATGGCAATACTTAAAATATAGGAACTTCCAATGGACAATCAACCAATCGATGATATTCCACAGGAACAGAAGGAAATCAACGTCCTCTCTTACTACCACTTGAAGATAATAATATAACTCAATTAAATTGTATTTTATTTATCTTTTTCTCAATTCACTGGCAGCGAAAATAACAAAGCAAGAAAAACTTAAATACTTTTATACAAGACGAACACAATCGCTTAATATTACAAATGTGCTGCTTCTATTCCGTGACATTAAGGATCACAACTTAGAAGATACACATGACTCCGTTTCAATCACAAGGCAGAAGAGCATTAATACCTTATCGAATGCTAACGTAATCCACAAAGTACATCTGTTCTTTTCTTTCTTTCTGTTTGCTCTTTCGCTACCAAATACTTACAAAAAGAGTGTTTAAATACGTGTAATATTATTACTACTATATTTTCACTCTTTAACTAAAAAAGAGAAAATGCCAGACACGTAATAAATATTTTGCTTATTATGATTATAGTTTCATATTTATCAAGAGTCCAAATCATTTCCAACTATTTCTTGTAAATGAATACCAACATGTGCCAAAATAAAGAGATATAGTAAACGAAATGGATATCAGTTATTTCAAGTGTTGTCAAGCACTGTCTTTCGTCATATTTATTCCTGAAATTAAATATACCTAAATACATTCTTAGATTTTAAATACTCAAATTTAGTTTTAAACAAAACGGAGAGAGCACTTCACGCCACATTTTTTACATAAATAACTGGAACAAATGATTACAAGTAGAAAATAAATTTCCGTTAGAAGTTGACTTTGGGCTGTACCTAAGAGGTCATGTGACGCTTTATCAGCAGTCCTAAATTTTAGAACTTGTTTTCTTGCGTGAAGGTAACATGATTATGACCTTCCGTGGTAACATGATGATGACCTAACATGAACGTGCGGCAGAAAATTATCTTTTACATTTGCTGCATCAATAAATTTTAGAAATTGGTTTATTTTCTGGCTTGTTATAATGCGACGTAAAGATAAAGGGGTGAGGACATCATTGGCGATATTTAAGCGCAAACACGCACGGCTGAGCAAATCATTCATTTCTCTGCTGTTCTGAAAGAAAATGCGGTGAATTAAAGACGACATATTTAATAACATTGTTAGTTAAACTTGATACGACACAATTGATAGTCTTTACAGAAATGAATGATTTACAGATCGGTGTGATATATGATATTGTAGACTGCAAGTGAATTACAACCTTATATGGAAGGAAGGCGTGAGATTACAACGAGTGAGAATGACGAGTATGCGTTATTGAAAAAATAGAATCAGATAACAGTGAATTATTATTGTAGTTGCAAAATGTGATTAATATACAAGATTAATATACCTGGATATAAATTGCACCATCTTGAATTTACCGAGTTGGAGTCTTCGTAAATGTACGGAATCTGTACAAACAAGACGGAACACATTTTTTATTCTTTCTCTCACTGCTCTTCCTCGCGTTCATGCATGCGGAGACATCATATCTATAGTGATGTTATTCTATGATGATCATCTATTGCAGTAACATGTCTTTAGGTGCTTGTGTCTCAACTTTGAATACTAAGGAAGATTACCTGTTGAATGTTGAATATGGTCTAAATTCAACTAAAACTAAGTTAATTTCTGTTGAGTTGGACAGTGATGCAATTGATCATATGATTGGTGTTGGCAAAATAATTGTAATTGGAATGGACTTAAATTTATGAGATCCGGAAAAACGTACAAAATTAGTCCCGTTTTTATCGACTATTAGAAGTCACAAGTGCAAATTATATCTATAAATTCCCTTGGAAGTAATAACGAACTAGTGATGTCAAGACTACTGGGTGAAAAATTATGAATGCTGGAAACGAAAGGGACATTTCATGGTTCTTGTAACACTGTAAACTTAAGTTCAAGTGACTAGCTTTATTTGTTGGAAATTTTACTTTGCTTGCAACAAGCTGTGAAAAACAGTAAAACTTGCAATATTGTGCTATATCAATATTTTGAATTCTGCACTGATAGAATTGTAATAATGTACAATCACAGTGTACTCATTTTAGATGACTTGCTGGAATTCATACATATGTATGAACAAAGTACTATTAATGGAATGACCATTAGTTTTTCTAGTGCGTGTCTCGCTGATGAGGACTATGATGGGAACATTGATTGTGAAAGATTAAATTCGAGCTGAAAGTATTTTGTAAACAAAAAATCGTAGAAGCTAAAACGGATGAATTATTTGGTATTAAGCAAACACAACAATGCTGGAGGTAACAGATACTTAAAATTTGAAGGATATTAGTGAGATTGACATGTGTTCACAAAAAAAGCTTTACAAACAAGGAACATGATTTTTCAGTTATAGTTAGCAGTATAGTGAATTTAGTGCATTTAATAATAAATGCATTAATGAAGTTGAAATGTTTTATTTGCAAAGAAATATTTGTTCATCTAATACACATAACTGTATGATTTTCTATACATTTGAAATGGAACTATTCATTATTTAGATATTTGCTTTTTACTTTTTGTGAGAAGTAAAGTTATGAAAATAAAATCATATCACATTTTCCATGTATCTTATTATATTTAGTAATCAATTCACATACTTGAATTATTTGTAAAATCAAAGACAGAAACGAAATTATCGTATTTGAGTTCAGAATTTTAGATTCTTTTCTTAAATAAGACTGGATATGTTTCTATTTCAAAAGGAAAGCTTTGAAAAAATTGATTATTGTAATGATCATGAGGTTTGTCTTTTTAAAAGTCCTAGGATATTATTAGTAATAACAATAATGAATTCAAATACTTGTTAGTTTAATAGACTTCATATATACATACAAATGCACTCATGCACACATGCTTTGTGTTATTTAAATTAAAATGTAATAAATACGTTCCTTCATATTACTTTATAAACTAATATTCCTCTGGTGACCATCTGACGGGGATTCAAATTTTGCATACATTATAAAGGACACCGGTGAAGGCATGTTTTCTTAAAATGAACTTCCATACGAACAAATCAGTGTCTAACTAGGTTACAATGTGGCACAGTGCTGCCGTCTTCATCTTGGCTAATATCGAAGACGAAGATAGTGTCCTTGAGGAATGTCAAGAAGAGAGATGCTATCGCAATAATTGGAAAAATTAATGAATAAACCACATAAAAAAAGCACATGATATGAACAAACGTAAAGGTTGTCTTCAAAATTTGGTTGCAAACGTTTCGAAGAAACAGGTTATCCATCGATGTATAGTGAGAATAAGTCAATGTAAATATGTTTGAAAACAAACGGACATAAAATTATCGTTGCTGTGTAGGAGTCATTATGAGAAAACCCTAAAGCCACTCAAATTGATAGCACTCTCATAAATATATGGTCCACTGTTTTTGATTAAAGATCCTTTGGAATGACCAACGAATTCATTTCCACTTTTGTGAGAGGATATTTTGAGATGTTAATTGTACTAGTAGCTTGTTATATGCTGGTACTAAAGCAGGACTAATGTCAATCTTTTTAATAAGGGAAGCAGCGTCTAAAATTATTTTCTTTAGCTTCAACAGAAGCATTACTAGCCATGAAACAAGCATTTGACGTATGAGGACTAACTTGGTGCATGGTTCTAAGTCTCGGATAAAAAAAATATCCGTATTTAAAATATCAGAATTAAAACGATCCAGCAGTCAAAGTTTTTCCTGTTTTCTTGCTAACTATAAACTCCTTTGAAATCTCTCATTAACCCTATTTATTGCATCCATATGTACATATGTATGTATGAACTACAACGGACATTGAATATATGTTAGCACAATCATCATAGTTTACCGTTTTTCTATATGTAATCGATATAGATGGTTATTAGATGGAAACAAAATCAATTTGCTTTTAAATGCTCTTCGCTTCACCGAACATAGAATTTAATTATCACTAATTGGAGCCACAGCCTTATCCATTTCTCCAAATGATAATCTACAAGGTTTAACGATTTGAACTTCAATATGAAGAGTGCGGGCCGAAGATTTATGTATTCATAACTTGTTCCTGGTATGACAAATTCTATACGTGCATTATGAGCTAGTGAACTGGTTGGTTTAAATGCAATAACATTATTATCTAATATACTGATTTAAGTTTGTTTGGTAGAAAATGGTTCACTTGCAAGACTGGTGAAGTAAAAAAGTCGTGATGATGATGATAACTTAAGCAACGATGTTGATCTATGATTTTTTCTTCCTGTTTTTCCTTGTTCTTTTTTCTGTTTTCTATCCTGATGTATAGTGATTAACGTTTAAAGATGAAATAATGTGTAATTCTTTTCCTTCGTTAATATCCTAAGATATATTTCCTTTTATTTTTAGCTTTTTTTGCAAGATGTACTCGCTAGTATGTTGTTTATCAACGCCGACGTCCTTAATAACTTTTCTTCTTTATTTTAAAAACTCGTTTACAGTTGTTTCGGTTTTCAACTCCTTGTTTTACTAATGACATGACTGACCCAAATAATCCTGCAAATAAACATGAAATACCATGCACAGCTTCATATGGTGACCCACTATAGACGTTTCAAGTACTTGAAAAAGCTTGCTTTTGATTATATAGCAAATATGGATTATTCGTAATTGCAGACGTACATAGTTCTGAAAGTAAATGGCAATAGAGTACATGTATTATCTCTCATATTTATTTTGATGCATTGAAGATGCATTTTTATAGGTAAATAGTTAGGGATCTAAATTTCTCTATACCATAGCTTCCAGATGCAAATCTGTGATTTACAATATTCATATTTATTATGTGGATTAGCAAGATTCATATTTATGACATAATATTGATATTACTTATCTTCAGCAAATACGGACTGAATAGTATTGAATGAAAATTGGATTCCTTTGTAGAAGATCCCTGTGTTTTAAACCTGCTTTAGGTTCAAATCCATAATCACAGTAACAATTTGCACTACCATACCTAGTCTAGCGAGAAAAATGTTATAATTGAAAAAATTGAATAACAAAGCTATTATGAGAGAATTGATTTTCTTTCTAAAGTTCTTACATGCATTCACTACATAGAGCACTAATCAATGCTCGAAATGATTACGTTTTTGCACAGACACAGGCTCCCACTCTGTGTGACTAGTGGTCTACGGCAGAACGGAATACATCGAACGGAAAATCTGCCACTTCTGCCAAGAAGGAACGCTTTAAACTCTCAAAGATGTGGTGTCTCCTCTTGTAGACGATGCCCTCTATCACTGACTGTATTTGGTAACCCAGACATTTCCTGCGAGAAGTGCTAATGGGCAAATCTTCGTCCTTTCGGGGACATGAGCTCAGGGACATGACTCTGAAAGCTATCTTCAGTTGATTTGGCTTTGTGGGGGAGTAGAATATTCCTGGAAAGTCCAGGGTTGGTTGTTAAACAATTCAGCACTTAAACTTTTCGCATTTGGTTCCAAAATGGATGTTTGTACACTACAGTGCTGCTTTAAACTTCATTTTCGCAATAATGCAGTTGGGTGGAGCCGAAATAAGTTGAGAAATGTCACATCATCTCTGAGGAGGAATGCTTTACCTTCTAAACTCTTTGAACCTTTGTAGGGCTTCCTGAGAGGTTGATACATACATAGGTCGTTTTGCATCGTTTCGCTGATTGAATGATTGTTAAATTTTGAATATTCTCTCATCGGTGAAAAGAATTTACCGATGTCTCTTATGGGCGTATCACAACAGTAGACGTCAACTTTTTATCACTTTCAACTTCTTAATGCGTGCGTCAAAGTAACGTCCTGTACCTCGGCGAGAAGTCCGTAGTCTAAGATCCTCAGAGAGAAGCCTGTGTATTTACTGTTTCAATGGCCATGATACTCTGCTTCCTTACCACATTTCTTCGCAGACGAGTCCTCCCACCTTTGTGCTGCTGTAGTCCTGACACTACAAGACTGCCTGCTGTCAGGTGAGCCTTCACAGTCACGGTTACATTCATGCACTCAAAGGTACGATAGAGAAATATACGACTGATTTGAAGCTTTGAAAATATCACTTGCATATTGTCCAGTTTATGTAACACTAACACGGCAACACCGTTTCGTGGTCACCCCTTTACATGGTTCCACCTGCAGCTCAATGCTTCCTCTTTCACAGACAAGCATAAGATGGTTCAAGGTTTTCGTGTGCTCACTGGCGGATTTTCCTTCCTCTTCTCGAATATAGAGCGTGCGTAAAAATTTGTAAAACTATTTATGGCTAGACTCAGTAACATCTATGTTTGTGGTTTTATAAAGACGTCTTATAAAAGAGGCAATACTTTCACTAATTAGGGAATATGTAAATTTGTGAATTTTTATTGCGAGTATTAAATTTATTTATCAACTCTGAAACATCAGTATAATAACGAACAAGAATAGTTAGAAACTTCTGTTCATCAGTGTCTTCACATTTGTAAAAAATATTCTTTTTTTCATTAATCTTTAATTTTGAATGACGATAATGAATCAAAAAACATGCGCTTCCTATTTTTCACGCTACTACATTTGCTGACCAGGTTTATTAGAGTATGATATTGAAGTTCTATTAGGAAAATTTCCATTGAGCTAGTACAGTGAACCGCAAAGTAAGAGTCTTTATCAGGTTCCATAGCACTTTTTGATCTAAGTATGACGATGGAGGTATACAGGATTCGAAAGAAAAGTATATTATTTAAAACGAACAAGATATTTATTTCTGCTGCCTTCTTGTGCGTATGATTTATGTATGCTAAAAGTGTTTCATATTGTCATAGGTTGTAATTCTTTTCTACAAATAATCTAATATTTCCTCATTTAAATCTTCTATTTCATAAACTGGCTCATCTCTTGGTATTAATTACAGTATTTAGTATTAAGTCCAGTTTTGCATTTATAACTTACCGAATCTATGCTTAGTTTTACTAATTCGTATTGCATTGCAATCAAGATATTTTTTGGATTAATATTCTTCTTCTTCTTTATTTTACTATCATACTAATTATGTCACACTTCTTATAGATTATTTGAGAACCGTCTGCCGATGCTATCTTAATGCTTGAATAACAACCCTCAATTATGGTTTCACAAGAAGAGGTAAAACATTTACATAATTGTACGTCTGATACATTGGGAACCATTTCCACATTTATTTCTTTTAGTGTTCTGCTATAACGTTCTACAATACTCTATATTATATCAGGATTTTTAGTTGTAAAATGTTTTTTTTTTTTTTTTTTTTGCTTTTCTTAAAGTACTTCTGTATTTCTTAATCTATCTTCTTTTATCTGTTCGTAATGAAGTAAGTTTTCTGACTTGAAGAAACCTTTCATTGCTTTTAAGACATTTTGTATACGTACATTTTATTTGCAGAAACCAAATGATATAGACTCAATACATCTGTCAGTATCTGAATTTACGGATATCAGTTATCAAAATTTATGCAAGGATCAATACTATAACTTTCGCATTGATCATCAATATTATTCACTAAATAGGAATCCCTTTTGATTGACGACGTACTTGTTTATGTAATATATATTGATAGTTTTAGAAACCACTTTATTATACCTTATACACTATACACATATATGAAATTTCCTCTTTTTGCTTTCCATAAGTTTGGCGGTTAGAAACGAAGCAGGATATGAGGGATTGTAGTAAATTTTATTTAAATGTTTGTTGATTGTTTCCAACTTGACCATGCTTGAGGAATCGTTTCCTTGTTGTTATTGGATATAATAGTTTATTATCTTTTCTTCTGGTTCTTCTTCCTCGTCTTCTTTCACAAATACTGGATTAATAGGCTTTTGCCTTCACGATGATGCTTCTTCTAATGACTCTTTGTTATGTTGCAAACATATGAGAAGCGTTTCAGATTTGCAATAAGTACAGGTGGAGTGTTATACGAAGATAACTAAATTCAAAGTACTTCCTATCCATGTGTGTTTGCATGTTTTCTTAGTCGCGGCACATCGCAAATGAATTATACAATGTGAACTCCTGTTATTTTATCACGGTTCCCTTATTAGCTCGGGTGATATTATCATCTTGTTTTAGGTGTAGTAATAATTTTGCTCTTTTAAGATACATACTAGATATAGAAAATAGTATTTATTTGTCTACTTCATTGTTATCTGCTTTAACCGAGGAGATCGAAAATGTCACAGGTTCTTGTTTCCTCATTCAATATAAAAAAATTTAAAATATATATCACTATATTGATTCCATTTTTGTCATCACTAAGAGAGGAAAAAATTATAATGTTTTGCATTACTTGATACGAACTAGATTCATGGTTCTGCAGATCTGATAATGCAGATCTGACGTCATGGTGTGGCATCTGCTGGTGATTGTATAAGGTTAAAAACTTCAGGTCGAACTAAAATAAATTGTGCTTGTTCCATGACATTAACGGAATAGAAAACTTGATAACGCACTACTTAGACTTACGCATTGTATTAATAAATGGTTTCCATCTTTTCGATGGGGATTCCTCTGTTCACAAGATATCGAAGTCCCCAGTGGCATTGTTTTAATCTTGCTTTATACATCTTTGTAAAATGTGCATTACATTTTAATCCATAAGAGTACTCGCAAATACCACAAATCACTGAAAAGTGCCAATTTGCCACTATAGTTTTACTTAATTCACCTTGGTTTGTTTAGCACGTCGTACTAAGATGATGATCTTGATTTACTAATGATAGAATGCAGAACCACTGTTTAAAACTATCATTATAAAGAAAAGCTGGAATATAAGCATAATCTTCTTTCTCTTCTTATTATTTTACCTCACTGTAACATAAAATTATTAGTAAACGTCATCAGGAAGTATGTTTATTTGAAAGCGTATTTTATCTGACCTGTTCTGTTTTGTATGATGAATAAATATGCATTTGAAACGATTGTTTCGTCGTTAAAGCTTTCTTGAAGAAATTTTTATTTTTCAGGAGTTAGCTGAAAACTGATGTTTTAGTTTGTAACTTCCCCTTGGATTTTTAAATAATACAAATTAAGAACAATTTGTTTTGTGTAATAAATAGTTCACTAATATTTCTATGTTGAGAACCTCTTGTAAACATGCCAACAATATTACTGTTCACTTCACTCATACAATCGTCAATAATAATAAGATGAGGACCATTTTCAGGTCTTCTTTTCGAGGTAGTTTTTCAATATATTTTACCTTTAGTGAAAATTCTCTCTATGCATTTTCTAACTCGTCATAGTACTAATACATATCACGAAATATGCGTAAGTAATAATGAAAAATTAGTAGGTAATCGCATTATTAAGGAACTTCTTCCTCACTTTCTTAATCACGAAAAAAAAAGTAGCAGATGTTTCGAGGTCGCATCCATATTAAGGAATATGAAAATTTTCTCTTCTACCACATATTTATAAACGCTTCGTATTTCTCTTTTTCTTTTGATTGCAGGTGTGAATCCATATGGTATAGGATATACGAATTTGAAATTTTAGATCGTTCAAGTAACTCACTTTATATACGTTTGTTTCTGGCATGATAACTATAGTATGATCTTTCTTTGGGCAATTTGTTCTCATTTGAGATTTCGACTTCTGGCATTCGTAATGTTTTTCATCTTCATTACCAACATCTACTTCTCAAACTATCATCTTATTTATCACATAAAAGTTTAAGTGCTTCGAAGACTCGTAACTTAACAAAAAACCCTCGTACTCTACATACTTGATATTCTTTATTGGTACTTGGATCAAACATACATATTTGATAATTGTTACGACCAGCTCCGATATATTCCACGATACATGCATTCTAGCAAAAATCTCCAGCTGGAATTGTGCTCTCACCAGGTTTTCGTGTGTAATTTATTGAGTCGGTGTGAAAAAATACTTATACAATTGTAACCAAGCTCGTGCTGTGGGATGTGCGGCTGTAACAACATTTACTTCAATAGTGAAAAAGGGACATTGCAAGTGTCCTGAGTATTATGGGCACATATTGATCGCGTTTTGTGATGAAATTTACACTTTTCCCAGTTCCAGGCTGATCTGAAGGACTTGATTTTCAGTATCGCACGAAATGCCGCGTCGCGCATTTCGCCCAAACCATGGAAAATAAAACACCCCGAAAACTCGTTATCTTTTATGAGGGTGTACTCGTTCGCTTTTACGACCACCTTTCTCAACCACAATATAAACTGTCACACCTATCGCACAGCTATGGAGAATAGAACATCCTCCGTAGAACTCGTTCCCTTTATTGGGGTGTATACGTTCTCTTTTTTGACCACATTTTCGAACCCCTATATAACATGGCATGTAATAAATAAGACTATGAACACATAGCAGAGAATAATGGAGTGTTCGCGTTCCCTTTTATCAATCAGAGACTATGAACATAGCACAGCTAGTAAAAAATTAAGGCTTATTTTCCAACCAATATTTTAACATAGGAGAAACTGCAGAACACATGTTAAACACCTATTTAACATAGCAGAGATTACATTAGACTACAAACACGTAGCAAAGATAATAAGGGTTTGGCTTATTTTTCAACCCCCATTTTAACATAGCAAGAGTTACATAAGACTACGAACGCATATTATAGCAGCACTCCTATGTAACATACAAAAGACTACTAACATAACAGAGAATAATTGGGTGTTTTCGTTCTCTTTTATGACCACTTTTTGAACCTCTATTTTAACATAGGAGAAATTGCACAGAAACTACGAATAGCTATTTTCTCATCCCTCTATGTATAAAAGAGTATGTCCCATTTTAATCCACTATTTAACATACCACGCATAGTTAACATACACCCCCTATTTAATACAGCAGAGAATATAAACCAATAGTAGGAGTGTACTCGTTTTCTTTTATCAACACTTAAGTAACATAGAAGAAATTACACAAGTATTCATCTAGTACTGCAAGTCCCAAAAGTACTGGCCATTGAGGCCAAAGTCAAAAATTTAAACCCAAGTAACCTGTAAACACAGCCACATATTGAGGTGGTGTTTCCAGTTTTAGTAATGTGACATCTAGTACAACATGTCCCGAAAGTTCTGACCAGCGAGGTCAAAGGTCAAATATTTAAACCGGAATAAATCTTAAACGGAACCAATTGAGATGGTGTTCCCACATTGAGTAATAGATCATCAACTACTGCATGTCCCAGAGGTACTGACCATCGAAGTCAAAGGTCAAATATTTAACCATTAATAATATGTAAATGAAGCGACGGATAAATGTGTGTGACCTACTCAGTTTTCTACCAACCAGAAAAAAACGAAGAAAGTTCATTTTAACTAGCTGAGAATTTCCGTAGCTTTAGACTACTCCAACAAACGAAAGAATAATGTTGGGTTTTCTACTTTTATACCAACCAGAAAAAAAGAAAGGAAGTCCAGTTTAACTTGCTGAGTATTTTATACCATTTTTTACTATTTAAATAAGCAAAAGCATAACTTCGCACTAAACAAACAAAGACAAAAATTCCATTTTAACCAGCTCAAACAAACGAAGGAATACAGTGGCTTATTTTACTGACTTATTTAATTTTTTTTGCTAATGAGAAAAAAGCGAAGATGGACCATTCTAACTAGCTCAGAATTTATGTATTTTTTGTAATGCTCCAGTAAACGAAGGAATAATTTTGGGAGTTATTTGTTATACTTTTTTTTACAGTTGAGATACATTTTGTAGTGAGTAGAGAAAGCGAAAATGAACTATGTTAACTAACTGAGAATTTATGTGTCATTTTCTGTCATTTAAATAAATGAATAAATTAATTTCGGGTGTGTTATTTCCTTTTGTAGCAAAAGGAAAAAAAGCGAAGGTGGACTATTTTTGACTGACTCAGCAATTTGTACCCTTTTGTAATATTTAAACAAAGAAAGGGATAAAATTATACCAACGAGAAAAAGTGAGGAATAAATAAATTTGATTGTCTATTTTCCTTTGTACCAAGCAGCAAATAAGTGAAGAATGAATAAATTTCGGTGGTTTCTTTAGTTTTGTATTAACGAGAAAAAAGCGTAGAAAGTCCATTCTAACTAGCTCAGAAGTTATATACGTTTTGCACTAAAATAAATTTGTACTCACAAGAAAAAGCAAAGAAGAGCCATTTTCACCAACTCAGTATTTTATACCTCTTTCTGAAATTTAAATAAGAGGAAGAATAATTTTGTACTAAGCAGAAAAGGCGAAGGAGGATCATTTTAACAAACTCTGCATTTTATACCTTTTAGTGCTATTCAAGTAAACGAAGGAATAAAATTGCGTGCTCTATTTTATTTTCGAAAGAATCAGAAGAGAAGCAAAGAAAGCCCATTTTGACTAATACAGCATTTTATACATTTTGCGTTATTTAAAATATTAATCACAAAAAAAAATTCGGCTGTCCTATTTCCTCTTGTATCAAGGAGAAAACAGCGAAGCAGGACCAACATGACTAGCTTACAATTTATACCTTTTGTAATACTTAAACAAAAAAAGGAATAAATTTGTTTGACCTATTTAGCTTTGTACTAATCATAGAAAAACAAAGAATTACTATTTAACTAATAATTTATATGCTACACCAAATGTAGAGAGGAAAAAATTTGTCCTATTCAGAAAGAGCGAAGAAAGACCATTTTAACTAACTCTGAGTTTGTACCTTTTTGTACTATTTAAACAAAAGTAAAGATAACTTTGTGTTATTTATTGAATTTTGTACCAATAAGAAAAAGTACAATTGCCATTTAACTAGCTGAGCATATTATACCAATTTGTGCTTCTCAAACAAATTAAGTAATAAATTTGAGTGGCTTATTTACTTATGCACCAACGGAGAAAAAGCGAAGAAGGGTCATTTTACCTTTTGTACCACACAAATAAGAGAATGAAAAAAGGTGTACCAACCACAGTAAGCGAAGAAAAACCATTTTCAGTAGCCCAGAATTTTATACATTTTCATTGCTTTTCAAATAATGGAAGCAAATTTTGAGAGACGTTTTTTTTGTACCTACAATAAGGACTACTTTAATAAAGTGAGTATTTTATATCATTTTGCAAGATTTAAATTAACAAAGAAATGCATATATACTAACCAGAAAATGCGAAATAGGACCGTTTTAAATAACCTAGCATATTGTACCTTTTGTGCTATTCAAATAAACGAAGGAGTAAATTTGAGTGGCCTAGGCAAAAAAGGTCTATTTTAACTAGCTGGGCATATTGTACCTTTTGTGCTCTTCAAATAAAGGAAGGATTTAATTTCAGTTACCCATTTAGTTTTGTACGAAGCAGAAGAAGCAATTGAAGAATAAATAAATTTTGTTCGCTTCTTTACTTTTATATTAATTACTAAAAAGCGATGAAGGTCCACTTTAAATACCTCAATATTTATGTATAGTCTGTTAGTAAAGTAAATGTACACCAGTTTATTGAGTCTGGCATTCCTGCGCTCCATGCATGGGGAGTTTGAGAATTAAATCAATCAAATGCTTACTGAGGGGCAAGAAGGAATGTCTAATTTGAATAACACATTGCAGAGGGTCACAAGCTGTGAAAACGAATAGTGTATAGTGTAAATAACGGACGGCACCGAAAGAGAAAGCCAGAAAAAAATGCTAAGCGGAGAAAAAAGAGTAAAAATTGTCGAAGTGGGAACAAAAACACAAATAGGACTAATACGCTGACAAATGAACGTTCACCAAGCCATGATCTTGGTGCAGTGATTACGGTGCTTCCTTAGAAATGGAAAGAAGGGCAGTTCGAATCCCGTGCATTGAATTTTATAATATTTTTGTTAATAATACATACAACTCATGAGAGATCTTAAAACAGATCGTATTTAGACTTTCGTAGAAATTATTATTGGTAATGTTTAGTACTGATATAACTATTTGTCTTTGCCTATTGCTTTTATCCTTGTCTTCATTCGAAAGAGAAGAATATCCAAACAAATGCCACTAAAATTCCTCTCATTTCGTATCCAAACCGACGTAACCGCAGAAAGTAAAAAAGATGGCGGTGGAGAGGTTTGAAACCCATACTCATGGTTATTAAAAATACAATCACTATATGCCTTAAACCTGTCGACCAAGTTTCCACCTTGAGCAGCAAGAGGCTTGTGTTTAGCTTAGGCTCGTCAATACGTTTTGCAATGAGGCCGGGTTTAGCTCTGACACAACACAGGAGCGAGAAGGGAGACGGGTACAAGGCACATTTTCTCTCTCCCTCTGTGTGTCTATCTATCTATCTGTACATATATATAACGCTATTTGCGAATGCCATAACCACCGCATTTTGCAGCGGATTGAGACGAAACTTCCCACGAAAATTAATTGTCGTAATATCTAGAACGAGTTTGTTAGCCAGAATAATCAGATGAAAATGTTCAAAATGGTGGCCCGTAAAACTCTTAAAAAGTTACGCCCATAAATGGGCATTTACATTTTTGAGTGACATTTCCTCTTTTACTGAAATGTTTGTATGCAAGGACATATAATCTATTATTGAAATATTAAACCCGAGTAATCACCTAAAGAGGGTTCACGCCCTTCGCTACAGTTAGGCTTACATTTTTTCAGGGGCGAGTTTCCTATCGGAACAAGAGGATTGTTAGTGATGATATGAAGTTACACATTGTAAGTAAAGTAACTTGTGAAACATGTTATTTTAAAGAAAAATATAATAAATATACTTTCCCCTAACACAGAGAACTGTAAATCATGCACTTCAGGTTCAGGAGCGTGAGTGGCGAGGAGTATTATTTCATTTGCTTTCTTGCACATAGCATTGCAAATAGTGGTGGCAACTTTAGTGGTAACTATCATAATAATAATAATAATAATAATAATAATAATAATAATAATAATAATAATAATAATAATAATAATAATAACAATAATAATAATAATAATAATGATAACAGGTGTTGTTTGTGGCAGCGCAATATCTTCCTCATCTTTTCATCATACGTAATGATTGAAACGCCATATCTCCCTTACAATAAAAATATTAGCAATATATATCGAGGGAATGGAAAATGATGGGAGCAAGTTTGGAGAGTATGCATTCATAGTATTAAGAAAAATAAGCTATTTCAATGTACAAAGAACGAAGAAGCATTGTTATGGGGAGTCAGGGGGCCACGGCAGAGCCATTTTAGGCAAAATGTCGGTACCTTATATCGAGAAAAACAGTAGCTGATACTGGAATGGGAGCAACGTTGGACACCGTGGACCCATACGACGCATCAAAATAATTATGAGGGGAGGGCGCCAGACAGCATTACTTATTTCCACATGATAATAGAAACTTATATTTTGTGAAATATACGCACGATGCAGGTAGTAATATTCAATATTATCATTATTATTATCAACAGCATCTTTTCATTACGTGTGCATCTTTTACATGAAACGGAAGAGAAGATCCATCTTTCGTAGACAGAATAAGAAGAGACAGTTACTTTAACTGTAAAGGACGACGAAAAAACAAAAAGAGTGGCTACCTGTTAGCGAAAAAGAAACAATACTTTCATTGAAACGGATAGAAAATAAAATCAAGACAGATTCTAACTCGGGTGGACGGCGCGAAAAGTCAGTGCTTTGTCCACTCACCCACTGTGTCGTTATGGATTGCGAGTACTGCATTAACAACTATCAATATGTGTGTTGTATACTATGATCATATGTTACTTCTTTGCTGGAAGTCGACAATTTTCTTACGTATAGTAGTTAAACCTACATGCTATGTAATACATGAGGTATTAAGACCTACACCCTTTTCATATAATGCAATAAAAAGGGTCACGCTGGGAATAAGAAAAAGAACATTCCTATTTATCTACGAGGCATGCGCAGTAATATAATTCAGAATAGTTAATGTTTAGTTCAGTAGACAAAGATAGGGCTATAGAAACAAACATGTCCCGTCAACGAGATCGACCAGAGTTGACAGAGGTGGAAGCAGATGTGTAGTAATATAACAACTTTGGGTAATTGATATTTCGTTCTGTATCCTGTAGTAGATCATATCAAAATTTACGGGAGAGCAGAGCAAGAGTTACTAACTCGAACATATAGACACAAATGGATGAAAATGTGAATACTACAACTTGAATTTAACGAAAGCCGTTTAGACACTCAGTGTGTTACAGGGTTGTATAAGACACGAAAAGATAAGACACAATACAATTCTTCATAACCTAGTTTCCAGTGGATAGATATATGCAACTTCAGGTTAGATATTGAAACTGCTCTCGGATTTTAATACATGATGTATTGCAAAACACAAAATGCTTTTCATTACTTCTTTGTTTGCACACAGCTATTAGTTTAGTGTTGCGAATGCTTGTGTGTAAACTAGGGATGGCCAATTTCAGAAGTTTTACTTTCAAGACACCCGAAAGTAAAATGGGACAAATTCCGGAATTCTCTAAATCCCGGATTTCGGAAAAATACAATTTTGTAAAATTTCCGGAATTCAGAAAAATCCGGAATTTAGAAATTTCCGATTTCGTAAACATTCCTAAATTCGGAAAACCCCGTTTTTCCGAATTACTGGATTTTGATGAATTTCGGAATTTTCTGAATTCTGCATTCTTTCCGAGTTTCGGAATTTTTCTGAATTCCGGAATTTTAACGACTTATATATTCTTCCGAAAACCGAGTAGTGAAACCTCCGATTCCGGAAAATGAATTTTTGTTGGTTAATCTCTAATGTAGCGGACATAAGTCTTTGACCACGTAATGGCTACTGCTTTGAAACAAATGCAAAATATTAGAATTATGTGGAGAAAAAGCAAATGTGTGAAGAAAAGTTTTAAGAAGAACTCAATTTATTAATATAAAGTTTGGCGAAGATTAATCACAAAAAGCAAAACGAAATACGTTTTGAATAGTAATCACAAATGAAATATAACATACAACTTTGCAAGTGGAGGCTAAGAAACATAACGTAACCAGACTATAGACGAATCGTTTACCTCGTAGCGATCGCGATTCTGTGGTCAAGGTGCTTGTTCGAACACATTTTTTTACTTTAGTATTTTTGATGGCGATTGATCGGCGATAACATATGTTTTATTATATTCCGATATTTGAATATTCGGATGTGTCAATACTTGAACTATCGATTCTTTTATTAATAATATTAAACTAATAATAATAATATTTATCTCGTAGAAGATTAAAAGCTACGAGCTAATTATCGCTCAGGTCATAAAATTACAAGCAGAAACGTGAAATTTGGAAAGAATATTTCGGTTTGGTTTAATGTTGCCCACGAGAAGAGGAATTTCTCATCTCGTTTCTAAAACAAACAAAATAACATGAGAAGTAATATCTTACATTCGAGATGGGACAAGGCTAACTCAAAATATTCGTCTTGGTTTGCAGATGAAAATCGAGACGAGACGAAAAGTATCGTAAACATTTCCCGTCTTGTCTCGATTCTGGAAATAGTGTATGCCCATTCTTTAAAAACCAATTGCTCTGAAGACTGAATCTCATTGGGTATTTCGTTACATTGTATTTTAGAGCTTATTGAACTATAGTATGTGTAGGTGTCTTTGTAGCAAAGCTTTTATATTTAACTCTGTAAATCCTAAAAATTAGTTTATTATATGCCTTACTGTTGCGTGATACTCAGTTACTTTCATTACAGTTATTTTCTTTAAAACATACAATAGAATAGTTTCTACACTAAACTTTACTGGAACTCTAGTTTGAAATTTTGTTAGCTGCAGAGGTGTTCTTGAAGATACGGAACTCTTTCCCCGAACTCTCTATTTTAAGAACGTTTTGCTAAATTTTGGGACAAGTTTAAAGCTTTTAATGTAATAATAATAATAATAATAATAATAATAATAATAATAATAATAATAATAATAATAATAATAATAATAATAATAATAATAATAATAATAATAATTATTATTATTATTATTATTATTATTATTATTATATCAACAACGTGTATAATTATTAAAAGATATGCGGTTCGTATCTGAATAGTAAAAGCTAATTACCTGTCGATCTTGGTCGACGAGAAGTCTTCAGGAGGTAAGGACATCGGTCACATTCTGGGCTTGAGTTCCGAAGGGGCAAGTATTCGGGCTTGAGCCAAAAATTGCTAAAAGTTATAGGCGTCATCAAAACATGTTCAGAACAGCTGGGACCCGGGTTAAGGTTCTCAAATGCTCGAGCGGCTCCGCTTACAGCTCATTCACTAACTAACCGAAAGAGAAGTTAAGCCAACATCTCACACAACCGAGCCAACTTGAGCAATCGGCTTTATTGAAACGAGTCGATGGCTCGATCCAACTGAGCCAGATCAGGTCATCGGCTCAATTTAGCCGAGCAGGAGGCTCATCCCAACCGAGCCGACTCGAGCTGTTCGCTCAGTTGAAACGAGTCGAGCAGGTTGATGTCACTACCCTTGTTGGTCTTCAGTTTGGGCTGAAGTATTTGACAGTGCAGGTTTCAGCGTTGATTTTAAAGACTACAGTATATACTTATATTGGTGATGACTACATTTGACTCTGTCTCGTAATACAAAAAACTATTGTCCTCTCGTTATCTAGACAAGACGAGATACACTAAAATTGTCCGACGAGATTAACTAATAATAGGAGACGAGATGCACCAAGTTGTGAGCAACACTAAAAATATTCCACATTACTGATTACATTTCTCATGGCTTTCGCTTTCCAGCTTAATCAGGCCATTATTTCAAAACGAGTTAAAACGAGTTGAACGAGCGAGCAAGCCATTATCAAACTCGACTCAACTCAAAACTCGACCTCGAAAACAGAGACTTGGCTCGGAACTCAACCCAAGAAAATTACCTTTGAGTCGACTCCAATTGAATTTGAGTCGAGTCGAATTTTGGCTCGACTCGTGCGAATCTTTATCCGTATTTGTATTTTATGTTTCCACTTCAACAATTTCTACTCTTTTGTCTCCGTTTACCTGCTGTTTCTGGATTTCACTTTCGGTGTTGTCCTTTATTTACACCATCCACTATTCTTATTCCCAGCTTGTGCCCTGCTTCAATGTCTTATTCAGAGGCACATAGTGGGTAGATATGATCATTGAAAGAAAAAATGTTCAATTTTTGTTCAATAATGCCCAGCGGGTAAAGGGACTCTGAAATCCCGTCAGGCACTTAGGCTTATACACTTATGTAATGTTACATGTAAAATGTAAAACAAATCGCTTATACTTTGATAACTTTTTTATTTAGAAATTGTTACAAAACGCTTGTGGGAAGGCTGGTGTAATTCGTTTTACAAAACAGATGAATATTCATGACGTCATTGAAAAGATAGAAATGTCAAAAAGCAACAATAAAATACAGTTTACAAGAGATATGCTTTTATCGCAGTATCAAAAAGTATTGAATGAAAATACATATTGTAGTCGTTTACACTTAATTATAAAAATGTTTGCACTAATAATTATATATTACAACTCAAAATCATAGGTTTCTAAGCGTGATGATAATGATATAAACTATTTTTTGTCTCATTTACGCAAGAAAAATGTTACACACTGTACATTTTGAGTGTGGCCGTGACTCCACGTTTTCGTAGAGCAGAATTCGAATTTTCCTCTTTCAGTTACAAACCGAGGCCAATGCACTCCTACATTTTCTAGTCTTATATCCTTGCTAACAGAAAATGAAGTTTTCCTCCTTTTTATGGGCTTACTTGAAGTAGGGGATGAAGATTCTTGCTTTAGTCTTTGTGCTGATTGCCTGCCAAGTGTTAGTAGACCCTGCACGAGTGCCTCTTGAATTGAAGAAGTGGTATGTGGTCGTCAGATCATTGTAGATGACGTAGGAGTTTACCAAGGCCATTTCCATAAACACTAAGAAAAGGCGATGCCACCACTTTTTTTCCTTTTCGGTCACAATCATTAATCGAATGCAACATATCAACTTTGTCTACCCCTCCCATGTGCCTGTTGTAATCTTTGACCACCGTTGGTGCGGACACAGTGATTTTAGAACCGTCCATTTGTGTACGCTGCAAAATTGTAGTTTCTGTGTCGTGATAATTGGACAGGAAATGGACATATTTGCTATCCTACCATTTGAAGTAAGTCAATCCCTGATTCGAACTCCTGAAGTCAAATGCACCTCTATTCAAATCTTTGTCACGTGCTAATTTCGGCAATCCTGAACGATCGTGTCGTATTGCTCCACACGCGTAGATTTCAGTACTTTTTAGGTACTCAAAAAGGTCTAACGACGTCCATCATAATAATGTAATTATTATTGTGAAATGATAATGATAATGATAATGAGGAAGTCAGTTTTTGAACTACGCTTCCTCCTAACCCAAAATGTTGCGTTGAGATTAGTTGTACATTTTTATCCTGGTAAACGTCAAATTCGTATAATACCTCGACATATCGCTCCTAAACCAAATTTTGTAGCCCCATTTTTTAGGTTTTTTTGGATTGTACTGTTTCACTAAAGATCTGCCTTTGAAACGAACTACGCTTTCATCTAGATACTGATATTGATCGGGAAGTCTGTACTTCTGGATATTATTGTTCAATGCTGTTATCAAAGGCCTGATTTTGTACAATTTGCCCTGTTTATCAGAAGGGATTGCTGATTTATCATTCATATGTAAGTTCGAGAAAATATGTTTGTACCTATCGCGTGATATAATTTGAGAAACAACAGACACACAAAAGTCAATATCAGCACTACAATAATGATAAAATTTGTTTGATACGATGATAACCAAAAATAAACTTGGCGACCCATAATTCCATCCAAATCCTGAACTGTGATTAGCCGGATGTTCCTTCGCTTTTGTTGTATATATAAGTTATTCTGAAACACTATATCATTTACTACGTTTTCTGAGAGAAAGGTCGAAAAGATTCGTTAGATTACTTTCAACACCGAAAAGCTGTCTGATAGTTCCTTTTGGCAAGGAAAATATAAGTATAGTTGTTATGCTTTCTCTTTTCTTGAAATTTCTGTCCGGTTCTTTACTCTTCAAATTCTTATTTCGTACCAGTAGCTCATCTCCCGATTCATCAGAATGCGACATACTGTGTGATTGCGAAGGACTGCTGGCTATTGGTTTGCGGCTACTCGTTTAAGCATTCGATGGTACCGCTGTCATTATTCCCCGTGTTCCCAACTTCTTCATTATGTTCATTTTTACTCTCTGAGTCCACAACAGGAGTGTCGACATCAGAAGTAAATTCTTCTAAATTTTATCTTCAATCTCTTCTAATGGAAGGCTCTTCGACATTGTTCTGAAACAAAACAATTGGAGGCAATAGTGACAATTTACCACCAACATACACCTAGTCCCCTGACGGCATAGATGTACATAAAAGCAAATTCATAATAAAAGTAACACCATAATCCCCGCGATAGATTTTCTTCCATGATCGTATTGCTTCGTCATTCTAAAAAAAACATAAAAATCAGTATCGTCTTACCTATCTTAACAGCTAATAAAATTTAGCACTAAAACGGACGACAATGTGTTCACTACAGAAACTTTTGCACACTAACAACATCTTGTAAATATTTCATTTGTCACTCTATTTCCAACGCTTCTGCTATTTGTTGATCAGTCTCAGTACTCTCTCCACACAGAATCAGGACGTCCTGTCAGCCCAAAACCACGATTCCATTCTCCCAGATGAAATAATAGAACAATAGAATTAGTGGGACTTAGGAATCCCGTCAGTCCAAAAAGGTATACACCAGCGATCCATTATAATCTACAGACTCACTACGACCCACCGACACACTTGGCTTAGTGCATTGTATGTAGCATCCTCTGAGCAGTGGTGAATTTGTCTACATTTTACTTTTAGGGTATCTATAATGGCGGGGTTGAATCGTTGAAGTTATGTCCAAGTGATGGTAAAAGGTTTGATCACTAGTTAGAAAATAAACATTCAAAAGAGTTATTAGATTACTGCAATAACAAACTAAGTGGACCGAATTCGTGCTACTTCGAAAACTCATTGTTTACAGTAAAACTAGGAGGTAACGAAATAAAGTTGAAAAATGATTTTCTATACAATAAATATGAGGACTATGGGTAGAACTCTCAGTTTAGACGATATTTGCTACGAACAGATTAAAGACAATTATTGGTATGGTAGTTTTGGTTATTTTAAACTGATTATAGATAAGAACATAGGATACTTTAATGCTACAAAATTGTGTTCTATGGGTGGAAAAAAATTAAGAACTGGATTAGAAATAAAGAATCCAAAGAACTAATAGATTTTATTTCAAGGGCTCATTTCAAGACGATCAAATCTTTCAAAAAATAACAGGCGGTAAAGGAGAAATATGGAATGAATTAAGAGGAACATATGATTATAAAGAATTGATTCTAGATGTATCACGATGCTTACCTCCAGAGTTTTTATCTTAAATGCAATCAAATAATTATTAACTGCTTTACACAAAATTTTGTACATCTCAAAGGAAACAACGAAGAGCTTCAAATAAGAGTAGAAGAGATGGAACCATTAATGAACGATTTAAGAATAGAAAACACAAGACTTAGAGAGATAGCAGCTGAACATACAGAAGATCCAGAGAAAGTACACAAACTAGTTCTTTTTAAAAATAATCTCTCCCCTATTCAACTACAAAAGATATTAGAAAAGTACGAAACAGACGAAAGAGAACAAGTACAGAGCTATGAGAGTTACAGCTATTGGGTTGGAAGAATTCAAGAGAGTAATATAAAGACAAGATTGTAATGCCTCAAAGAAAAATACCCCAACATGACTATATTGTCTAAAACCAAAGACCCAAACTCGATTAACCTTCTAAATAAAGTAAAAGCAAAGTATGGTTGTGTTATTTCGCATGGTTGTCATGTAGACCTATAGAATGAGGATGGAGAAGATGATGAATTTGTTGTTGATTCGTTTTTAAGTATAATAAGTTTTGTAAGTATAATAATTAACAATAAGTTTTGTGTTTAGATATTTGTAAAGGTAAGGGTAATGAGTTTTGGACATCCCTATCGAAAGAAGATTTGGTTAAAGAAATTGATTGTATGATAGGCTATTATCTGATAATTAAGGTTACGACTTTTATGGAACAATAGACATAAAAGGTAATTAGTTAAGCATTAAACAAACCATCTGCTGTAACATCGAATTGTAAGTTCAATATACTACCTAAATCGGAATTATCATGATATCTTCTTATTATAACTCCAATCCACAAAATGTCCAAATAAATATATAAACTCTACAGAGAAGTCCTGATACCTGAAAGGTTATACCAATGAACACTGTCTTTGAACTCTGCAATAAATTTTTCTGTTAAATTTTGAAACATTGAAATCATTGTCTAATCTACTTTGTCAGCGTAATCTCTTATAAGGTTTTCTGATAATTGTTGTTTCCCAAATAAGCGCCAGCAAGAAATTTTATCTGCATGTTCTCATATAAAGGCTTAAGAGTGTTTGCTTCCATAAGATATACCATTAAAATCAAATTTGTCTATAAACTCATTAATAAATTCTTCAGATAATTTTTGATTTAACGATACTTCTCTCCAATAAACTCTATCTGCAAATTCTCTTATAAAGTTTTCTGATAAGTTTTGGCTTTCCGAAATAATCTCTTAGTCAACTTTATCAGCCAATTCTCTTATAAACTCTTCTGATAACTTTTTCCATGAACATATTTCACTCAAATTATCTTTCTGCTGATATTTGCGTATGAAGTCTTCTGTAGTGTGATCATAGTTATATTCCTCCTCATAAACATCATAACCTAAAGATAACCATTGTTCATCAGTCAGTGAATCTAACATCTCTTCGGACAAGTTCATAACGATTGCATAGAGAATGTTTTGTAGAAGATACGAATTCTTTTCTTTAGTAGCTTTCTTAAACAAATGATCTAACATTGCTACGGATATGATAAAATTTATTATGTGTTGATCAGTATAATCACCAATATATAAATGTTTACATACACAATCAAATATAGGTTTGTAAGATAATATTTGCTTAGCACTAGTCATATTCACCTGTTCGTTTTTATTAGATTTTTTAAAATGTATTTCATTTTTGATTTTCTATATAACTGTGATTTAATATATGGTCAGCTTAAACTTATTCATACGGATCTTAAAGTAATAGAAGCATTACTAGAGAAGCAAGCTCTGTTAATAGAGAAGCAAGTAATGTTAAAGGGATAATAATTATTAATAACACAACAAAAAACACCTGATTTGGGTTGTGATGAATACGAATATGATAGTGATGATTATGACGATCAGTAAGTTTAAAAAATGATTCAGTTTTAAATATGTATATGTAACTTTGATGGGTTTTCCCATGAAATCTCTATAGTAACACATCGAGGAAACATATGTAAGCAATGGCAGTCGCGTGCAGATGTTTAAATGATGTGTTAGAAAAAAATAAATGAAAATGATGAAAAACAATTGGTGAAGATAAAAATTGAAGAGTGATAATAAGTTTTCTATATAATAAATAAGATGAGTAATTTTAATAAATTTACTGTAAAAGATTTAAAGGACAGTTTAAGGACTAATCAAGAACATTTTAAACTTGTAATAAGAAAAGGTGTTTACCCATATGATTATGTTAACAATTAGAATAGGTTTATAGAATGAAAATTACCGCTAAAGGAAGCATTCTTCAACAAGCTTATGAACACACATATAAATGATGAAGATTATGAACATTCAAAGAAAGTATGTGAAAAATTCAACATTAAGAATATCGGACAATACCATGATTTATATTTAAAAACGGATGTATTATTGTTAGCAGATACATTCGAAAATTTTAGGGAAACATGTCCTAAAGCTTATGAACTTGATCCTGCTTGGTATATGTCAGCACCAGGTTTAGCTTGGAATGCAATGTTAAAGATGACAAATATAGAATTAGAATTGTTGTGGGATTATGATATGTTATTAATGCTAGAGAAAGGTATAAGAGGCGGGATTAGTCAATGCTCAAAAATATATGTTAAAGCAAATAATAAGTATATGGAAGATTACGATGAGAGCAAAGAAGATTCTTACTTAATGTACCTATATGGGTGGTCAATGAGTCAATATCTACCGTATAAGGGATTTAGATGGTTAAGCGAAGATAAGATAAGAGAAATAGACTTCACAAGTATATCTGATAATTCTGATGCTGGTTACATATTAGAAGTTGATCTTAAATATCCAAAAGAATTACGTAACTATCACAAAGACTATCCACTAGCTCCTCAAAACATATGTCCGCCTGGTTCAAACAATCAAAGCTATTAACAACCCTATATGACAAAGAAAAATATGTATTTCACTATCGAAACCTAAAACAATATCTTTCACTTGGATTCACACTTAAGAAGATACATCGAGTAATAGAGGTCGAAGAATCAGATTAGTTAAAGAAATATATTGATTTAAACGCACAGATGAGAACGAAAGCAACAAATGGTTTTGAAAAAGACTTCTATAAGCTCATGAATAATTCAGTATTTGGGAAGACTATGGAGAATATTAGAAAGATAGTTAATATTAAACTCGTAAGTGATGAGAAAAAATACGAGAAGCTTGTAGCAAAACCAAATTATAAGAGTACTACAGTTCTTACGGAAAATTTAGTAGCTGTTCATATGAATAAAATTAAAGTGCAATTTAACAAACCGATTTATGTAGGTACGTCAATTTTAGATTTATCAAAGCATTTAATGTACGACTTCCATTATAATGTGATGAAACCAAAATACCAAGACAAAGTAGAAATATGTTATACAGATACCAATAGTTATATATACCATATTCAAACAGAAGATGTGTACGAGGACATGAAAAATTATATTGATTACTTAGATACGAGTGATTACTCTAAAAGTAACAAATATTAGATAACACAGGTTAATAAGAAAATACTTGGTAAGATGAAGGTGAACTTAAAGGAACAATCATAGAAGAATTTGTTGGTTTAAGATCAAAAATGTATTCAATCATGTTCGAAAAAGATAAATGTTGTAAAAAAGCAAAAGGAGTTAAGAAAAATGTTATAAGTAAAGAACTGTCATTTAACGATTATTCAATCAAAAAGAATATTATAACAAAATGAATTTGATTAGAAGTTATAAGCGTGATTTGTACATTATAGATGTAAATGAGTTAGCTTTAAGTTGTGTAGACGATAAAAGATGTGTTTTAAAGAATGGAATACATACTGTACCATGGGGACATTATAAGATAGAAGAGATGTAGTTTTAGATGTAAGATTTTAGATTGTAAGTTTTTAGATGTAAGTTTTTATGATCTTAAATGTCATAAAAAGCCTATGTGCCTACTCATTCTCACTTTGTGCTATCCTTCTGTGCTCGTCAAAATACTGTGATCAGTGGTTGCTTCATAAGTTTTTGGGAGTTAGGTGTGGAGGGGAAAAGTGCGCTCGTAGTAACCAATGTACACTACTGGTGAGCATCACAATTACAATATGATGTTCATACTTTTGGATCTCTGAAGATTAGAGGCATGAAACTTGGTATTTGAACTGAAATTCGATACTCTATAGGTTCAAGGGATGCTAGTCCGTAAGGCCGATCGAACATGGGTTTGGGAGCGAAGACCCTTGGTACTTGAAATGCTCAGTGTATCTCGGCATTCAAGGGTGTTAGAGAAATGAAAGTTAGTATTTGACTGAAATTTGGTTTGATTGTATGTTTATAATGTGCAAGGCAGTGGACTGAACTAATGCAAGAGTCTGACGGCTGACCACCCATATAGTAGAAGTATTCCAGTTATTAGGATCACGTAGTGGTACATATAAGACTATAATGGTAATTCCGTCTGTCCGTCCGTTACCCCACACGATAAATTTTCAAAGGATGTGAATTTTTAAATTCTGTTTTGGTCATAGATACATAGAGTGATTATCTCTAAGAAGTTCGTCGATATAGGTGACTTGCCCACCGCAAGTAGTAGAAATGAGCCATTCCCGGCTTCCACATTTATCACTGTAGAAGAAAAACAGTAATAGACAGACGTAAAGGGTTTTCGGAAATCGATTACACTTTTCAAGGACAAGTTTCATCTTCATTCTTAACACTCTAGTATAACCAGAAATAGAAATTACTCACTTCCGTTTATAATGTTGATAACTAGAAATTAAAAACGGTAATAGATTGCGAGAAGCGATTTTCTCTAATCAAATAATTAACCCTACAATATATTGAATCTCAACAACAATCTTTCTACTCAAACTGGAATTCAAAGAACCATACTACAATTTCCATATTCCATGGTTTTTGACTTTCTTATAATAATACATTTGTATCTTCGGTCACACAAGTTGGAAACATAGAACTTGACAAACATAGAAGTTCGGTATCTTTGCAGGTGTTTAACATGTGATTCTGCAAGGGGAGAATACACGGATGTTTCTGGTCGAAGTCCAAGGTAGCGGAAGGTTAGTTATTAAATACATATTTTATCGTATTCTGAATATACATACAATAACAGAAATTCCAATTGCCCTCAGGGGAAGATAAGATGCAATAATTAAAAACCGGAAGTTTAAATAGTCACACTCGACACTTTATGAATAAATGTAAGGAAGTTTCAAAATAATAAATATGACCTTCTTTCTGCTCTTGAAACACGTGTTATCCTATTTTTAATTAAGAATCTATTTACTGAATTCCACATCTCCAACTAACGAATCATCACATTCCACAGTGTCTGACGATAGGAAGAAACGTTTGAATATTATAAAAAATTTCTCCGTCAGAAGTGGCATTTTTAAAAGCACTAAAATAAGTATCCCCCTTATTTTAAGGAAGAGTTTATACGCTGAGTTTCATGTCTCTGATTTCATAAATGTGTGAGATACTGAATTCTTAATTTCCCTTGGAATATATGCTGCAAAGAATTCTTTCTTAAATCTTGAGTTCGTGATAACAGCAATAGGCCGTTGGCCGGGTGAGCACAAACAAGGACCTATGTGTGATCATGACATAAATAAGAAACTTGCAGTGCGCAAAATTTGATGAAATGATACTTCGCAGTTTTTGGCAATTCTGGCGTTTTTCAAAACAAAAAAAGATCAGCATCCTTCACCCTCGAAACAAAGATTGCATGATCACGGGTCACAAGATTAGTCAATTTATTCAGCGCTGTAGAAGAAAATAAAATTTGGAAATAGGTCAACATAAGAAGTGTCATGTCTTTATATATTCATATTGTCAGCATATACTTAAGAAAGGTAAACTGTTGTTCTCTATTAACGTAAGGTAATCATTTTCAAAGTAAGCTGCAAGGACAATTGTGTATAAATGAAATTCGAGAATCCTATTTTAAATCGTCTAAAATTGATACACTTTTTCTCTTCTATAGCTGCGAACTAAAAATGGGTAAATATCAATTAAAGACAGGTCGTGGATATAAAATTTACTATGTAATAATCTTACGTACGTATAGGTTATATTTCATGCTATATATATCTTTTCATAAAAATATTACCCATATTTTTCAGAAATCTAAATGTGCAATTAATTGCGTTATAATAAACGTCTATTATATTCCTTGATATTTGCCTCTCTATTAACAGAAAGAATTTCTTACATGATTTGTAAAATAAAACCAAAGATAACAACGCAGCATCGAATATTTTGTGCTAGAGATACCCTAACCACTTTCTTTCATTGCTTTGTGCTGTGTGCAGCATACACAAGGAATGCTGTATTTTCTCCAAATTTCACTGTTATTTTTACGTAAGGAAGTGTGATCTAGGCGATGATGAGCCAATCACTTCCAGTCTTTGATATAATAATGCTATACATTATTGTGTTAGTGTTACCGAACATAATGTCGAGCAAGAATTTTCGAGATGACACCGAACTCTTCCAATAAAAACGTTTTTAAAGACAACACTTTCAAGCCTAGTTTTCAAAAAGAAACAGTCTTAAATCTCGTTTTCTGGCTAACAGTTTTCTTAATCTTTGTTGTACTCTAAGCATAAAACATTTTATTTGAAACAATGGAAAATTTATATAATTTGCTTGAATACAGCTCATTTGAATTAGGGATGGCCACATTTTTTCGAAAAATACTTTCTCAAAAAATGAATTTTTCGAAAACGGAAAACGAAATTTTTTTCGAAAAACGTAAAACGAAAAAAAATTTTTTGAAAATTGAAAAACGTAGATTTTTTCGAAAATAAGAAAAAAATTTGAAAAAATGAACAACGAAAGGTTTGCGGAATACGAAAAATGAAAACAGACAAGAAACGGAAAACGGATAATTTTCGTAAAACAAACTGAATATTCAATGTTCGCCCATATTACACTTGCAGCTTAAGCTATGCATAAGTGTCTGACGTCTTTAGAATTGCTTTGTACATCTGTCTATCGACAGGGGTCAGAGCAAAAGCAATAACTAATATTGAGAAGTCGTCTCTTGCGGTCGATTTGGAACCCCTAAAAGAGGTTCGATCTCCTCCATTAACCATTCATTGAAACCGTAAGTGTTTCAAATACTCTTTTTTGGTTTCAATTTTTATATCTAAAGTACGAAAAGTGTAATAGACAGCGAGAAGCAATTTAATGCAAAAACTTAGCGCCTGAAGACTACTATCCACAACATTCAATCAAAACCAGAAATTGTTTATATTTACTATTATTTCTGGTTTCAATATTGAATTACGAGATATCGAGATGTAGATTTTGGGAATCGATTCAGCTACCAAGCAATAAGTCTATCTTTTCCATTAATCCTCTATTCAGAGCGGAAGTTGTTTAAATTAACTATTTCCGGTTTTAACACTTGTCGCGGTAAAACAAAAATTGGTAGCGACAAGCAATTTTCTGGAATCAACTCAGCGTTTTAAGAGAACCTATCGTCATAACCTGCTTTACTCTTTTGTAACGGAAAATGCTTGAAATTTACTACTACTTTCGGTTCCAATATTTATATTCATAGAGCGAAAACTATAAAAGATATCGAGATGAGTTTTTTTTTCTAAAATCGATTTAGCGCCGTAAGAATAGATTCCATCTCCTCCCTTAACGCTCTATTCAAGCCGGAAGTGGTTCAGATTAATCATTCCTGCTTTCAATCTTTATCGCCATAGAACAAAAACGATAAGTGATAGCTAATAGTGGTTTTTTGATACGGATTCATCATCCGAGGAACATATTCTATATTTGATCTTATTAATCTATTCGAGCCAGAAGTATTAGTTGTGCTACTTGTACTGAAGTTTGAGTATTCAATTCGCATAGGTTGGAAATGGACCGTAGTTTTACACTGTGAAACGAAACTCACTTGTTTCTCTACAAAAACAGGAAGTAGAAAAATGTATCACAACTAGGGGCAGATGCAGGGAGCGATCGGAGCGATTGCCCCCCAGAAGAGTACGCTTTCTTATTTCATATACAAATAAAACCAATCCCAGGGTTTGGAGCTCTTAAAAGTGTAGGTGTAAGTAGCAGTATTAAAACCCACCGCCCCCCTGAAGTCCGTCCTGGATCCGCCCCTGATCACAACTCCCGGTTTGAGTATTGGTCACCATAGAGCAAAAATAATAAGAGATAAAGAGATATATTTATCTATTATAGTCCAGGATTCGAAGATTGTCATCTAGATCGCTATCCCTCTATGTAAACTAGAAATAGTGAGAAACTACCATTTCCGATTTCATAGTAAAGAAAAAAACGATAGCCGGAAGTAGTTTTTGATATGGATTCTCTTCCACAATGGTCGTTTCCATCCCGAAGTCTAATGAAACAGGAAGTGATAAATACTTACTATATCTCTGGTTACAATTTTTTTCTCATTGAGCGAGAGGGGTACTAGGAAGCGACAAAAGTTTCTTTTAAATGTATAATTTCATAATTCCAAGAAAAGGTTTCAAGTCCTGCTCACTGGTCTAGTGGCTGGCGCGTATTCCTTTGATGCACAGGGTCCCGAGTGGGAAACAATTGAACATGTTATGGCAGTTCGGATTCCACTTTAAAATGTAAGTCAACGTCTTGTATAGTCTCGCCCGATACTGAAAAGGAACGCTGAACTTCAACAAACAATTAAATAAAAAAAATAGTTCATCTTAGTAGTATTCTTCTACTGAGTAGCAGTAAAAACTGATACGAAAACGAAGACCCACCCCTTTAAAATTTGAATTCTCGTTTGATGAGATTATTATAGTCAGATACTTAGTTCTTTGTCCTACCGTATACAAATCATCTTTAGAAGAAATAAACCATTTAATAGTATTTTGGTAGTATTAAATTATCTATTTTTGAAAGCAATCAAATTGTTTTTCATACTGACTTAATTAGTTATAGAAAATAAGAGAAATGAATGGGAGATCTTAGTCAGAGGTCTTTAGAATCAGTATCAGTACATATAATCACTTGATGGTTCATATTTTGTTAAAAGTCAATTTATTGTAGAGTTGTTTGATACTATCATGATCAGTTTATACAGGATCCATCTATTTGGTAATTTGTTAGTCTTTTTTTTTTACATTATAAAATATATCGTCGGGTTAACTGTTGTATCGCCGGACCAATTTTAGGAAATTTACCAGTTTAATTGGGGAACTTATTTAAGTTTATGAGGAAGAGTGATTGAAAGTCAGGTAAGGGAAATAGCGAAAACTCAGAAAGTGGTTTGCTGGTTGTTTTTGATGTTGTAAGCAGCACTGTATGTGGAGGCGAATGGACTATTTCGCGGACAGGTACACTTGTCTTACTATACGGATCCATAGATTGTAAAATCTACAGAAAAAAATGAGCAAATCTTTAATTTGACCATTTGATGTCGAAAACAGAACCCAAACAACCCCTGCGAGGCTTCTAACCCGTTCCTACTATTATTACTACTACTACTACCCCTACTCCTACTACAGCAACTAATACTGCTACTCCTACTCCTACTGCTACTTATACTATGGATAAGTGTAGTAAGCCTTCGCACCTAATAACATAAACTAACGTAACTTAATGTAATCCAATCAAATATAACCGAATGCAGTATATTTTGCTCCATTTTTTCAATTTTCAAATTGGTCCGGCGATACAGCAGTAATGCCAAATTGTCGATAACACATTAATAATCACAATTCGTAAATAATTATTTTTTAATATTCTGTAAAACATAAATTTTACACTCTTTACCTTTGTGAATTATTATTTCTAATCTATATCTCTCAAGAACCGAGAACTAAATGTCTGTGCGCACAATATTTCGTGCTGAGGCTCGGTAAAATCTATGACCATATAAACTTTGGGCAATATCGGGCGAGTTTAACGCGTTTTAATGAAATTTCTTGATTTTACTAAGATCAAGTCCAAATTTTCTGGAATGTATTTTGAGAAATAAATACTGTTACCAGCTAGTCAGAGCATCAATGCAACTGTGTACTGTCAGCAGTTGAGCCGTGTTCAAGAAAATTGTCAACAGTCTGGAGACAGCACTTCTGAATCTCAAAGGTTTCCTCCTGTTACAGGACAACGCTAAGCACCCACGTGGCTAGGATGACCCGGTACACCATTCTACAATTTGGATGGGAAACACTATAACATCCGCCATACTCCCCGGACATTTCACCGTCCGAATATAACCTGTTCCATTCCTTGGACAATCAGCTTAGAGGACGTTAGTTAAAATTCCTAGTAGAGGTGCAAAATGCACTTGATACCTTCCTCGCTTCACGGCCCACAAAATTCTACCGCGATGGGTAACATGGCCTTCCAAAACGTTGGCAGAAGGTCGTCGATGCTGATGGAGACTATTTTTGATCTTCCAGGCATGTCTTAGATTGCATACCAATGTTTGGATGTGTTGGGTGAAAAAGCGAAATATTTTTCTTGGTTACCTTTATAGTTACTAAGCTCGTTTGGATCTGCTACCTCGCGAAGTTTGGAAAAATTGGATGAGTTCCATCTTTTACGCTTTAATTATATTTCTTGATTTCACTGATATGAAACCTAACATTGATAGCTAATAACTCTAACTAAAGTCTGTACACCATCATATTTTATACTGAACTTCCATGTATACCAAACGTGTCAATATTTACGATCCTACCAACTTTTGTCAAGATCATTTGAGTTGAGCGAAATTTCTTAATATCACTAACTTAAAACACAAATTTGATTAGCAGTAACTCTGGAACCAAAGTCCCGAACACCATAATATTTAATTTGGGTACTAAATACATAGCAGTCCATAACCATACTAATTTTGGTCGTCATTGGATGAGTTTCGTCAATAGTAGGTATTATACACTATCCTTTCATTAAATACAAATCCAAGGTGGCACTGTAGCTCATTGTTAGAACGCTTACCTCTTGTGCATTTCATCCCAGGTCAAGTAAGTTCGTGACAGAGAACATCGTGTCCGTGTATCTTCCCGCGGTACTCCCATTTCCTCCCACATTATCATTCCACCAATTCCGATAACTTTTCGAGAAACGCAAAATCATCGATAAATGGTAAACGATTTTTTTTCGATAAAACGTAAAACATTTTTTTTGAAAAACGAAAAAATCTTTCGAAAAAACGAAAAACGATTTTTTTCGAAAAACCATAAAGATTTTTTCGGAAACAATTAACGAAAAATTTTCCGAGAAACGAGAAACGAAACATTTATCGAAAAAACGAAAAACGGAAAATTTTTCTAGAGATGAAAAACGAAAAACATTTTTTCCAAAAAACCCAATTTTTTTTTAAAAAAAGTGAAAAACGAAAAAACGAAAAATGAATTTTTTCTAAAAGGCCATCACCAAATTTGGGTTATACGGTACATAACCTCAGAATTTTATGTGTTTTACTGAAGAATTCGTACATACATTATAAAAGGAGAGATTTTTTTTTAAATGCAATTTCATTTGTAATTTATAACTATCTTTCTCTTAGGTTTTTGAAGCAACGAGAATTCTAGTTTTTACCTTGAATTGCTCAGATACAGTGTTTTGCCTTCGTAATATGTAACATATGATACTGAGATAACTGCTAAGATTGAGTTCTAAATGTCAAGCTCATGCAAGTACTACAGGTATATTCATAGCTTCTTCGAGATAAATGATTCACGAAAATCATTCAATCTTATTAGTTCAAAAAAAATCATAGTAAAATTTTATCTATCTGGTCTGGGAATTAATTCGTGCGGTTGGTACGCACACATTGAAGCTGTAGTACAAACACAAAATACATAAATACCTTAAGAAAAATATTGTCCATCGCTAGCCACCACTTTCGCCCATCTGTCAGGCAATGTACGGATTCCGTGGCGAAAGAAGTCCTCATCCTTGGAAGCGATCCAGTCAGAGACCCATGTTTCGATATCTTCTGAAGAAGTAAACCGCTGTCCAATCAAATCGTTGTTCATGCAATCGAACAAGTAGTACTCCGAAGGAGCAACGTCTGGTGAATACGGCGGGTGGGGTAAAACTTCCCACCCGACACTTTCTAAATAGGTTTTGACCAGTTTTGCGACATGTAGGCGAGCGTTATCATGTTGAACAATAAGTTTATCATGTCTGTTCTCCCATTCTGGTCGTGTTCTGGCCAGAGCTTGCTTCAAACGCATTAATTGTCGTCGATAACGTTCTCCATTCATAGTTTCACCCGGTTGCAGCAGCTCATAGTACACCATACCTTTCATATCCCACCATATGCACAGCATAACCTTTGCACAGTGAATATCTCGTTTTGGTTGTGATGGACCTGGTTCACCTGGTTTCACCCAGGCCTTTTTTCGTTTAGGGTTCTCGTAATGGATCCACTTCTCATCACCCGTAATAATTCGATGCAGAAACCCCTTTCTGCTCTGTCGTTGAAGCAGCAAGTCGCAAATGGTTTTTCGTCTTTCAAGGTCTCTGTCTTTCAATTCATGTGGAACCCAATGTGACATCTTTTGAATCATTCCCATGGCTTTCAAGCGTTTGGAAACTGTTGTTTGATCAACGCCTAATGCTGCTGCAAGTTGTTCCTGCGTTTGACACGAATCCTGCTCGAGCAATGCTGTCAATTCTTCGTCTTGAAATTTTTTTGGCTGTCCAGCTCGCTCTTAGTCTGCCAAGCCGAAATCACCACTTCTAAACCGTGCAAACCACTTCTGACACGTTCGCTCAGCTAGAGCATGGTCACCATACACTTCCACCAAAATACGATGACTTTCAGTCGCCCTTTTCTGCATGTTAAAGTAATGCAGCAGGACACCCCGCAAAAACACTTTATCAGGCACAAATTGCGCCATGTTCACTTAACTACAAACTGGTGTTGTTGACGCTTTAATCCACTGCCCTATACTACGAACGATACGCGATGACAGGGGTTTGCAACACATGTGTGGATACACGGAACTGTGGGACGCTCCGTTCGTTGCGCCATCTCTTGTCCACCCGCACGAATTAATTCCTAGACCAAATAACTTGTGGCAATCCTGCGTAAATTTTATCATATATGAAAATTTCAACCCCCCGTTTCGGCCATTATCTAAGATTTTTACGCTTGTCATGTATTAATAATTCATGATCAATAGCAAGATAAGGTATTTGAGCAAATGTCCAACATTTTAATGGTTGGGCAGAACAAAATTGAGCATCTGACCCGATCTGCAGCTATTTTGGGTTTACTTTACTTCGAAATTTCTCCATGCATGATTTCTAGAATGATACTTTTTACAAGTCAGAAACCAATCATCTTTTTTTACGTATGAAATGGTTGATTTGAGAGTTTGGTATTACTTTCAGCAACGATACTGTATGAAACATGGACCAAAAGCTTAACTTAGCTTCATGAATCGAATAAACTCCCACCAGTAATCAATCTCTTGGAGGGCTTATTCCATAAATTGTTATGTATCATTCTAGTATCGAACAAGTATTCCAAAAATAGAATATGAAGTTTCAGAATATACGCCGTTTTTCCACTCGTAAGGAACACTCGGTTATCTAATCACACATGATTTGCTCCTACAACATGTTGAAAGACATAATGACAAAAATAGTAAATACTATCTATCCTTTCCTCTCTTCTTTATGTTTTCATCCATAGGGAGTATTTTATTGATCAACATTTTGTAACAAAAAGGTTTTTAGTTAATAGTTAAGAAAGAGATAGGACGCATTTAAAAGAACACGTGAAATGACATTGCTTCTCTCTCATACTCCGCAGCATTTGGTGGTGATTCATAAAAAACGTGGTTGTTCTCTACAACACCTAAAATACACACTTGTCATATTCTTTCTCAAAACAGGAACACACATTAATTTCTTTGTTTACGTAAACAGAACTGATTTTTAAATGAAAATAAAACTAGCAACACCGACGATAATGAAACATAATTATACAAAGATTTCAAGACGAAATAGTGCATCAGGTCTTTAATACTCGCTCTCTCATTCCCTCATTCAGTGGAATGTTTTGTCTATGGTTTAATTTGTGTCAGAAAGATGTCTATATCTTAACCCCTAGCCGATGTCACTTAACATCTTTGCTCTTATACCTTTCAATTGATACAGGGATAAAGCCGTTCTATAAGACTTCCGAAATTTCGGATCAGGCACATTCCAGGCCGGGCATATGTGTTTTAGGGCCGAATCGGGTACATGTTTCTGGGTCGAGCAAAGGGTTGCGTAAAATGTGGGCTCTAATAATGTCGACCTATGTTATTTGTATTTTGATTAAAAACCTGACTCTCATTACAATACTTTAAACTACAGTACTAATACTAATAGTACAACTACCACTACTACTTTTAGTACTTGTCTTCTACTACTACTACTAGTGCTAATACTACTACTGCTTCTACTATTACTGTACTACCACTGCTAGTACTACTACAAACAATACGACTTTGCGTGAGAGTTCACATGTTTTGTAATACAAAATTTCCGTTCTAATGAAAGGAAAATGAGAGAAATGCTAGTTATTATGACCGGTCGGCCTAAAAGTTGAACCGATGCTTCGTAGTGGTAGTATAGTACTAGTCGTATTTTTAGTACTGCTAGTAATGTCAGTGGTAGTGTTTGCTGTCGTATTAGTATAGTAGTAATGGTAGTAGTAGTAGTGATAGTGGTAACAATGGCAGTAACAGAATTAATACTAGTGTTCGTAGTCGCAATAGTAATCATCCTAATAGCAGTAACAGTTGTAGTATTTGATGGCAGAGCACGTTTTTCCATATGAAGCAAATGCAGGATTTGAAACTAAAATAATATCTGAACTGTATGTAAATATATTTTGCAGGCATTTGAAGATTACTTATAACATGATGTTGAACATAGCACTTCTTTTCTATTACTAACATAAGTACTTCAGAGTTAAGAACACAAAAAAGAGCAGAGGCAACTTCTCCTTTCTAGCACTACAGCCAGTTCCCGTACCCGGAATATATTGCGGCTCGTTAACACCTTCACCATCAATACACATAAAAAGGAAAAAGAACTAAAAAATAAAAGTCAAAGTTTGCACTCAGACAGTTTGCTTATTTTTTTAACAGTATTAATACTACATACGGCCTAGCAGTTTTGATTATCTTCTCTATAACAAGTAACGCACTAATGAGTTTAGTATAAGCGTTTAGTTTAGTACAGAAACATGGCAATATACTGTGAAGAGAGCAAGCACAAATAAGAACCAAATAGACAGAACAGGAATATAGAAAGTACACATTGGGTAACTTTTTACACGATTTTCCGATTCGAGAAGGAAAAATATTCATTGCAATGTTGGGGCAACACACTCTTATTGAGTTCCTCCGTGGCTAAACGGTTAGCGTACGCGTCTTTGGCGCGGGAGACCCGGGTTCGATTCCCGAAGGGAGCTCATGTGGTTCGGATTCCTCGTTAATCAGTAGGTCCACGTCTCATATAGTTTCGCTGCTGAACGGAACGTAAAACTCAAAATCAATCAATCAATCAACATCTCTCATTTTCCATGGAATATTGAAGCATTGACTTATCAGAATTGGTTGTGCGCAGGCCGGTCTCTGCCAGTGCCAAGTCTCTGACAGGCTCCTTTAGAGCCTGGATCGTTTGTGCTTGCCCCTTTTTCGCCCGGCTCCAGATTCGGGACGGACAAAGGATTCAAATACAGCTTGGGTTGTAGGGCTCTGGTACATACTAATGATCATTTGTATAACTAAAAGTTAGGAACAATATTATGACAGATTGGAACTGTGTGTGGTACTTCCTAAGTGTTGTAATATATTTGTTAGAGTTCAAGTGAAAGTAATATGAATCTTTCTAATTTATATAAGAATAATAATGCATAGATGATTTCTGTATTAACGCTACTTCGAAAAGGGGACTTCTGACTTTGCTAAAAGGCATTTGATGGTCCTTCGAGGACAAACAACAGCAACAAAGTTAACAACGCAGCTGCTGATATTCTAGAACTATCATTTGTCACAATGAAGAATGAATAATTGCGCATGATACATGGTCTCTCAGCTTGTTAAAGTTCGAAATTGAGGATGTCGCTCTATAACTAAATATTTTGGCCAAATAATTCGGTGGACTTCCTCGCTTATTTGAATAGTAAAAAATCGACAAAACCGGAGAGAATTTGAATTAGTTAAAATTCCAATTTGATGTTATCGCACTACAACTAAATGGTTTGGCCAAATTTTGGAAAGACCCTCCCTTGTTTAATTGAACAGTACAAAAACATTTCTGTGGAAACAAATGGACAAAAATTGGACAAAATTCTGAGCTAGTTAAAATTCGAATTGGAAGAAGTCGCACTACAGGTGATTGAAGAGTCCCAAATTTTTGAAATGGTCCTCACTCTTTTATTTTAATGGTAAACATTGTTTTCTTGGGTGGACAAAAATGGACAAAAGTTGGACAACATTGTGTTAGTTAAAGTTCGAAGTTGAGGATGTCGCTCTATAATTAAATGGTTTGGCCAAATTTTGAAATGGCCTCCCCCGCTTCTTTGATTGGTACAAAATATTTTCTTGAGTGGACACAAATGGACAAAAATCGATCAAAGTTTCAGTTAGTTAAAATCGAATTTGATGTCGCACTACAAATAAATGGTTTGGCAAAGTTTTGGAATGGTCTTCCCTCGTTTATTTCAATGGTATAAATTGTTTTCTTGGATGGACAAAAATGGTCAAAAATTGGACAAAATTCTTAGCTAGTTTAAACTCGATTTTGAAGAAGTCGCACTACACGTGATCGAAATGCCCCAAATGTTGAAATTGCCCTCACTCGTTTATTTCAATGGTAAAATATTTTCTTGTTTGGACAAAAATGACGATAATTAGATAATAGGACATAATTGAGTTAGTTAAAAATCGAATTTGATGTCGCACTAAAAATAAAGAGTTTGGCTAAATTTTCAAATTGCCCTTCCTCGTTTAATTGAATAGTACAACATTTTTTAAAGTGGACAAAAATGAAAAAAATCGTAGTTACTTAAAATTCGGATTTGAGGTTGTCGAACTACAACAAAATGGTTTGGCCAAATTTTGAAATGGCCCGCGATCTTTTATTTGAGGGATTTTTTATCTTTGGTGGACAAAAATTGACAAAAAATTTACAAAGTTCAAAATTTTGAAATGGCCCCGTTTCGTTTATTTGAATGGTACAATTTTTTTCTTGGGTGGACAAAAATGGACAAAGCTTGGGCAAAATTCTTAGCTAGTTAAAATTCGAATTTGAAGATGTCGCACTACAGGCGATCGAAGTTCTCCAAATTTTGAAAGGGTCCTTGCTCGTTTATTTCAATGTTAATTTTTTTCTTGGGTGGACAAAAATGGACAAAAATTGGTAAAAATTCTCAGTTAACATTAAAATTTTAGGATGTCGCAGGGCAACTAAATGCTTGGCTCAATATTTTTAAATGGCCCTTCTTCGTTTATTTAAACACTAGAAATTTTTGGGGGTCGACAGAAAAAGAACAAAATTCTGAGTTAATCAAAATACGAATTTGAAGATGACGAACTACAGGTCACCGAAGTGCCCCAAACTGTCAAATCGCCCTCTCTCCTTTAGGTAGAAATCTTCCATACCTTCTTCAGAAGCGAGTTCTAAATGAAAGGTTAATTTTAGTGTAAAATCCGAGAAAGAATTTAAATCTAGTCCCTTCTCCGCCTAGCTTAGAAAAACCTCGTTTTTCAAATTTAGTATTGACAGGTCATACTCGTTCTTCTCCCCGGAGGGCAATGATACAACTCCTAGAACTACTACAAGCCAAATTGGAGAATATCGAAATATTAAGATACCGCGATTTTCGGCCGGTAGATACGAGTCAGTGGATATTTTCCTATAATCCTACGAAATGGTAGTTAACATATACGATTGGAATAGTGTACAACTGAGAGATTACTTAAACGTTTGCCTTACAAGTAAAGCGTACGATTGGGTTTTAGTAGAAGTAGCCACTAAACATGAAATGAGCTATTCCGAAATGAAAGATAAATTGAAATCCGCTTTCCCGGACATCGCTCACCGCGCGCATCTGGAACATAGTTTAGCAAGCAGAAAGCAGGAAATAGGAGAAAGTAGTGTTGGATTTATGTATAAACAAATGAAAGATCTGAAATATATTTGCGGACGTTTAGATAAATCACAAGAACTGAACAAAATGAGGTTAGGTTTACTAACATACATCTTACAGCAGTTACTACTAGGTGTCGACAATGGTAATGATTTAGAGCAGTATATGTACTACCCTAGAAAGCTAGAAAACTCTCACCGCACAATTTACATTAAGGAAAACCCCGAGATACTTTGGCACAATGACAGGTTGGACAGTCCTGCGCTCAAACGTACGAACCAACTATCTTTGGTTCCTGTATCGCACTTTGACTCGGATTACATAGCTACAGAGCCCAAATAAATGGTCTATAAACATTCCTACGGGAACAGCTTTGTGATCGGAAGTGGATTTGGAAAATTGAGTACAGTTTAAATGCGGGTAAGACAGACTTACACGTTAGCACATTTCTGTGACCATCTAAATAATGTCACGAGGAGATATTTAAACTTTTCTGTCATTCCGCCAGGATATTGTTCATATCAAGCTTTATTAGAAGCAGACTTGGCAATCCTGCACGACTATCTTGAGCTAGCAAACTCATTTGGCCAGCAAGGGTTCGAGTTGTATTTTGAAGAAACACGGGGACCGAATAGCCCAACTTAAAAGCGAATACAATGAAAGTTTACTACTGTGGAGCGATTTCCGCGAAGTCGAAGTCAACACGAAAGTGTGAGCGAAGTAGGGAATTGGATGCATCGGTACCACCCGAAGGGTTGGTAAGGAAAATCCAACGCGAGGACAGGATCAAACTGTGATCATACTTCTCATTCTGCGTCAAGTGATTATCAAAATAATCTTCCAGGTCCATCAATCCGAGAAAAACTCAACGCGCATAGTTGAAAAGGAATCATAAATCTATTTCCGTAGAGCAAATTGTAATAGTTCGGGAAAGCACGTAGAATTAACATCTCGTAAGAAATCTTGTATACGAAATAGACGCTCTCGAAAGAAGCAACTTCCTCCCACTTCACCCAATAGCACTATTACCGCACACATTATTCGTACAAATGAACAAGAATTAATTCAATCTCCTAACCCAACTAGTAAAAATCCAACTTTGGGACCTCCATAAGGGAATGCACTCCGTCTACTTTAGAGCATGCACCGTCAAGGATATTATGCGAAATGGAGAGAAAAAAGTCTCTCCCAGAGGAGTACTTGATCAACTTCCTCTGAATTACAGGCAGCTCCTTCGGACGGTAATATGACTTCCAGTGGACAGAAATCAGTTATACAGCCACAAGACACTAACTCATCTGGTTGTAATACAACAGAAAACTTAGGTCAGACGCACGCGAGTCGAACACACAAGAGACAGTCTTAAATTCTACTGAATATGAATGCATACTACGGACGTAGTAGACAAAAATATTGATAATGCGGATTCTATTACTAAGATCCTTAGACCACAAGGGAAGAAAGTATTACAGTCACCTTGTCGGTAGTTGGCTGTTGACCACCGCCTGATGGAACATGGGGGAAAGTACAAAAAACACAGAATCCACTTAAGTTTTTCGTCACATTAGTCAATTAGAGACAAATAGCACCGATGTGAGCTCATCCTTCGGGAATAATATAAAGATCTTAACAGTGTCAGTTGATCATGTTTTAAATTTACTTCCGTTTTATGATATTGCTCTGAGGTTTTGTAGTAATTTTGAATATAAGGAAGAATGTTTAATAAAAGCAGACATTCCGCCGCAAGATATATACTCTTGTTAATTTCACCCCTCTAGTGGTACTATGGTATGGTAACAATATCAGTTCCCTAAGTTGACTGTAACTAATCCTAGTGTACAGGTCCGCATTCCCATGGTAAGTGTAAGATCATCCAAACGCGGATAGTTATTACCTCGTAGTTTATGTCCAGAAACATTACAGCCGTCCCCTGGAGAAGACCCAGCGACAGAAAATGACAGAAGACATTTACATCATCAACGTCTGACCACTCTAGCAACACACCAAACCAATTGGCAAAACATAGTCCCGAAATGTCTTAGCCAGGCGTTAATAACATCCAAGCACCAGATTCATCTTCAGAACAAGCATCAATAGTGTTCTCGGATCTTATGAGTCATGTAACTCCTCTGTCGCTTTCCGAATTCATTGATAGCTCAGATGAGTGGGAGATGGAAAGGGAAGATGAAGCAATCGACGGCCCAACTCGCTAGATGAGCCTTTAGCAGGCTATGTTGAAATAAAAACTATAGAAATTTACGAAATTGCCCACTTTTCCTTCAACTCAATATTTGACGACCACAACATTTTTTCGAAAAAAAAAAGCAAGCACGGGCAGGAAAGGAAACGAACTCCTTCTATATTGATGCAGTTAAGAACAGCATTAAGCCATCCAGTAAACCGTATGGGTTATTCCATCTATAATAATACTACAACACAATGCCTCAATTCTAATTTAAATATGCAAGATTTTCCCTAGAAACAATTATAAAAATAAAACATAATTAGGAAAGAAAGGGAGGAAAATCAATCATTTACTTTGTACATAAGTACCGTTGAAATTTTGTTTCTTCTTTTCTCATATTTATACCTTCATAGGAACAGGAAGCCACTAATAATATTTTTTGTATGAATATGCAAGGCATGGAAACATGTCCCACCCCAATAATCTGCTTTTTGGGATAAGTGTGATGATTTGTGTCCGACTGCTACAAAGGAATGTAAGATGAAATAGATTTCTCTTGCCTTTTCCATTTTCTCACAAGAAAGAATCGTATTCTGTAGTATTTCAAACGGAATTTCGTGCTGTATTGCGTTTAGTAGTCACTTCAATATGTATTAATTGCACTTCTGCTACTTGGGCACAAATTGCAATAAATGCCAGAGGAGAATACATGAGGTTAGAAACCTTCCCAAATTATATGTTTAGCAATTTTAGGTGATCAAATACTAAAATTAGTTCTGGAGACCATGACTTTGGTTCTGCCAAATTAACGCACGAAACATGAAATTTTAGTGTTCGTTCATGTACACATTCCCAATAAAAGCCTATACTCACGACGTCATTATTATTTATCCACGAACGGAAACGAAAGATAGTAACTAGGTTTAGCTCATCACTTCCCTCTTTTACCTTCTCTAGGAATGAATGTATCCTTTCAAAGTAAACCATTACACATATATGTTCTTGTTTAGTCAAAAGAAATAGCTCCTCAATGTTATCTCGTTACACGAGTATGACAAAATATTTACCACCTACAAATGTGACACATAACAATGAGTATTTTTATTATTAGAACCGAGAACTCCCATAATGGTCAAAACCACGGTGAGGCGGCCGACCTGCTGGGGTCCAAGGATTAAAGTATTTCAAGGCGAGCTAATATAGCACGCAAAGTTGTAAGCGCCCAAAATTGCTCATAGTAATTTCTTTGAATAAATGTGGGCATTCATGAATGTTTTCATTCTTCTCCCTCTTTTCCCTTCCCACAGCATTGTAAGTTCGATAATGTTAAACAATAAGTTAAAGGTTAATCCGGACTCTTAACGACGATCTGCTCGTTTGATACGTACAAGTTCTCTTCTCTCTTTTCCATCTGAATTTTGATCACTCTCATTCATCCGGTGACGCGGATTAGGCATGAAATCCATTGCTTCTGACTTACATCGGTGATATGAAATCACGTAAACTATCCAATTGTTCTTTCAAACACGTGATTATCGCAGAATATTAATCCATGCGCACATTGCTGAAATCTAAGTGTCACAGTGCTTATTTGGACAATACTCCGTTAAGCATTCCGCCACGTCACACGCACAAATATATGACAAGCTTAATGTTTATTATTCCCTTACCTTTAGTAGTCTAGCTGCCAAATATTTCCTTCCATGGTTAATTGCACCGTTAGATGGGGCAACCAGAGCGTTCTACTGCGATGTACTCAATCAAATCCTCAAGTTGGATACACAATGCCCACGTTACGGCTAAGAGTCACTTATGCGAAAAGTTCTTTGGCCCTACACCAGGAACCGGTGTCACGTAACGGAGCAAGAGAATAACCTAGATGTCCAGGCAAGTGTTCTAAGCAGCAGGTCTGCCTCCAAAAACGGCTGAAACTTCGAAGCTGCTCTCGGCAAATCTCCTCAACCGTAGGCATCTTGTCTTTTCAACTAGTATAAGTACACTGGTTCTACCAACCCAAAATTTACCTTGATAGATGGCTACTCCTGTGGAACAATAGCTAAAATAGTTATTTTTAGCATTCGACGTCATGTTTTGCAGCCGGATGCAGCTTCCTTCTGCAGCAAAAACTCCAACATTAACAGTGACACCAAGTGTCTCATTAAAGTTTGTATAGTAATGGTAGATCTCAAATATAATAGTTAGTGCATTTACTTAACATGGTACAAACATCTATGTCTGAGATGTAACTATACTATTAAACCCACGTACTGTATTGAGAGTACCAGTATTTGCTGGTATTTATTCTTGTTTTACAAATAATTAGTTTGCATGAACATAATTATTAGAGTGGTTACTTTGCAACCGGCATAATTACAGTATAACGTACATAAGGTACGGCTTCTTTTAAGACTTAACGTGCATCCCTCTGTTTGGATATTGAAGCCGCCTCTGTTGTAATGATTGGGAACAGCACAAGTACATCGGAAAGTGCAAGGACGCATATGCCAGTGGATTCATATGAATCACTTTCTGATGCATATTTAGTAGCAATAACAGGGATCAGTCTGGATTTTGGTCTTTTTATCTCGAAAGAAACTAGCATCCTTTATGTCAATCAAACACCGCTTGGAGAGCCTATTATACATGACGAGGATCATATTCGTCTCCGTCCTGCATTTTCTTTCGCAGGACTTTCTATCACCCATCGTATTATGAGGTGGAAACACACACTTTATTTGAGTATGAACATTGTACATTAGCTCTGGCTCTGGATTATATCCTCCCACGTATCACATAGTGCAGTTATCTCCTCATTTGGATCCACATGCACCACTCTGTTGCGTGCCTCTTGGCCGAGTACCGCTCATTTCAATTTACGGAAGTACCACTCTTATGACTGGTATACGTGGATCTCTCGATCACAGCTTAATCTTTCTTTGACGTGCTGTTTAACATGCCATCAGGGGATGATCTTATGGCCACCAGCCATACTACTTTATACTATATGTGTAAATTATACGTTAACCAGATTGCTCCACCGAGTACTTTAATTTCGTGGGACTCTTCAAATTCCGATCCTGATGAAGCCGTGCTTCCCCAGCACTCGATAAGAGACTTGCCATTACACACTATACCAGAGGAGGATAGATTTTCTTTTCTGGCAGCGTCCTCTACAGGTTGACGCTCAGAACAGCCTAGTACTAATGACGTTCCGTCGCCTGACCGTTCCTCCCCTCTGGTCCGGGATGTTATTTGCCAGACTCAAAATGAGAACAGTATGGGCGCTAATTTTGATCCGTACATTACCTGAGTCGGAATTGCATTCACCGAATCTTGACACCAATACTAATGAACAAAATTTCGAAACCACCAATTTACTCAATAGTCTACGCAATGACATAGTAGGAAAAATACAGTATGCTGACAAAATTGTAGATGGAAAATAACATGATATGTTGTTGGAAACTATTTACGAGCCCTCTCCCTCCTGGAGACGTGGTTACGCTCACTCCTTATAAATGTGTAACAATATATTCAACCTACAAGGATGTCACTAAGTTAGATATTAAACGAACCGAAGAACCAATTCATAAAATAATCGATAAATCTTCAGCCTTCATGTGAGGCCCCGGCCATGTATGGAAATAATTTTTAATCGTGAGACTAATATCGAAATTGTTTTCAAGCTTGTGTAAAATTTTTCAAAACCTAAGACTATACTTTTGTATTTCCGCTACAGTCTATAAGTTAAGTAAGATCTGACGCAATACTGACTTCCTGAGTTGCCTCGCAATACTAACTTGAACACTTTTTAATCATCAATTATAACTGTTATACAGCTCGCTTAAGAGCGGCGAAAAGTAAAATAAGTAGTTTTGAATTATAGACATAATATATAAGGGGATGATGTGGAAATGATTCTATTGAAACTTATAGTGAAGTCTTGGATTCAGAAAGAAATCACCGAATTTACTTGTTAGTTATGCACTACACAACCGGTACTAGTACACCTTTAGTCTTGCGTTGGACTCATGACTGGGCGCTCTTCGTATCCTAATGTCCAACTTAAAATTTCACAATCGAGCAAGACGATTGTTAACTCTTTATATTCATGCAAAGTATTATTACTTCACGTAATTATACACACTGATCAAAACCATCCTTTGCCAGGAGTCGGTGATTTTTGTTTTTCGGAGATACCAACCCCATGGCGTAAACGTCGCAAACACCTAGTGGCCCACTTTCACGTAAATGTCGACTTTCGGAATAGCGATGCGTCTAAAGGCTGCCGCTAGTGTGCCACTGGCAGCAGGGCTTCGTTGAATGAAAACAGATATCTGGAGTCGGAGTATTGAAGTTACCGCCGCGTAGCAGCGATGACTTCATTCTGGTCCGCCCTTCTTCGATTCGTCGCGGAAAATCGCAAAGGGACTAACAAGAACTATCGCCAGTGATGTGCATGCGGTTATTAGATTTTGCTTTTCCTGACAATTTGTTCCTAAAGTGATACGGGGGTCAAGAATAAAACCTGCCTCTGCATCACGAAGTGAAAAATCTTTAGATGAGTCCATATAATTGTATGAATTTAGATGGGAACTGTAGCCGATCATTTGGAAGTGAATATGGGAGAACCACTAATAAAGTAAATCGACGCGCGTCATTTTGTTACAAAATTACATGTCGAACTGATTGTATCTATCTCAAACGCTTATCGTCGAATATACACGGTTACAGGACCACTCTGATTAGCTAAATTAGAAATACCTCAACGATTTATGCCTGTACAAGCGACGTTATCTCCGTCGCCTCCGTAATGAAGTCGGAAGAGCACGCTCCTAGTAATCCAAAGGATGGCGGTTCTCACCTACCCTGAGGCACGTATTTTTTACTTTTTTAAAAGTGTTTTTCAGGCTTTTCTTAATGTAAGAAATTACGCTCATAGGCGATTTATCATATTTTGGGGGATTAATTTTCTTGTTCATTGGCGTTTCATTGCGTCTCTGCGGATGGTGGTCGGCTGGTGGTATAATGTTCGAAACGGAAGTGGGTTCAATGCGAATTGTTGATGAGGAGCCGAGCTACCAATTTTAGGCGAGATAGCTCTAGTTGCCTATCGGCGGTCCTCCGACCCCTACGGAATGGGGACATTTGAAACCTGAACAGACTAATGTATGGTCTACTGTAATATCTGTTAGTCAACATACAGTCTCTCTCCAAACGCAGTTTCATTTCAGTTCACGAAGATTGTTAATTATTACTCTAAAAGACAATGAAGTCCGTCATTCCGTCTAAGAGGAAGGAAGCAACCGGTGTTCGAACCTTGGTACCACAAGTTACAAATGGTAACAAACAACCTCGTCCCTTATATACAAAGGACGAACCTATACCACATCCACTGCATCTAAAAAGCGTGTATTCTCTTCCGTTTAGAGCAATCATTAGAATTTACCCACAGTGATTCATTATCGGGAAGATAAACACAACAGCTTACTATGCAAATACCAATACACAGAACATTTTTAGTTTTGAACTGCTTGGGGAAATATAAGGTCTTTAATCCAGTCGAACTTATCATTATACAAAAAAGGGTGTAACATTGCAATAAATGCAAATAATTCAGCTACATTTGACAAATGGGTATGTTCACAACACTAATCACTACCCGCCATTACTACGAGTTCCTCCTTCGACTCCCACCATAGGCTCAGATGAGTTTTAGAAATAGTAATAATTTTGCACTTTATTTTTTCTTTGCCACAAAATCATACGCCACACAAACAAAACACCGACATATCACAATTCACTGGAGAAATTGCAATCCAATTCACAATTTACTGTGAAACTTGGTCCTGACACTGTTTTGTACGGCACATGGAACCACGACACCGCTAATAACGATAACAAAAATAGTAACACTCAGCTGAACGCTTTCCATGTCTCTCCCTGCGGCGATGTAACAACACTTCCATGAAATACGCCAAAGACAACCTGGATAAATCAGATGTCCAGCTAGTCGAACTCCGCCGAGAATTGAACCCAGTTTCAGCTGGGAAATCTGAAAGATGTAACCACAGGGAATCAATGTCTAATATTGATAAACTTGCAATACACAATGCTAACAAGTGCATATGATGCATGGTGATTACTACCACAGCATATGAATTTCCAGTCCTTCCAAGCCATACTACAATTAATTTTCAACAATCCCCTAGAGAAAATATTTAATAAAATAACTTTTCAAACAGTCGTACAAAATTGGCAAACTAGAATATGGCAATTAATTCACCAATTTAATGTCTAATCGCAACTGTAAAAAAAATACACTGGTCAGCATGAAAATCATTCAACGAGGGTGAAAGGGTGTACCAGATAGATTTCGAGACGCTGATTATGAACATCTCATCGAGAAAGTCACAGCATGAAAGTTTTTTTTTTTTGGCGGGGCGCTGTTTACATAATCGGAAGAAAAAATCGTGTTTTTCGTATTTAATGTCTGTTTCCGTGTTTGGAGTGCATAATTCTGAATGTTTATCATAATCCAAGAACTTATACTAGGCTATATCACAGGAACATTCTTTTATTTAGCTCACGACCCCCGGAAACAAACCCCCTCCCTTTGTGTTGCAAAGATTTATTGTCGTTCCACACTGCATACACTAAAACCTAGGCGTTATTAACGGAGAAAGTTTTCATAATCAACTTGGGAAAATTCGTCTGCTTCCCTTTGTCTAAACAACACACAGATTGTTGAAAAAAGGCGCCAAGACATACACCACGTTGTCGCGTGAAACAAATATTTCAGTTTCGAGTTGATCTTCGTATTAGAAGGTAGTGTTAGGCTGTGTCTGTGCATACCATAGGTGAAAAATATTTCTGCGAGAAATATTGACGTATGTGTTAAACGAACATGCCGAGCACTTGCAACAATTCGAGAGATTCATTCTGCTACATATGTGGAGAAGTGATTTTCATGGAACAAAGTAGGCCATTTTCACCGTTCCTGAAGACAGCCTACCATCTGTACTTCGGGTGGTAAATCGGCGAACAGGATCGCGTTTGTGCTCTGAAACAAAGTTGTAACTCGTGTGCGCGTACTCTTACATGATGGTTGAAAAGTACACATAAATCGATGCCGTTCGCCGTACCGATGGTTTGGCGCGAGCTCCGTGATCATGTTTCAGACTGTTCTTTCTGCCTGACTAATAAAAAAGGTTTCTCAAAATACATAAAGCATAAAATACAGTATCCTGACTTGGATTCCGTACCACCAGACTCATACACCCTGTACAGTGTTTCATCCAATGAAGAACCTGCTGCTTGTGAGGATGTTGCACAATCTTCGAGTACACAGTCAGATCCCAATTACGCTCGAGAGCCTGACACTAATGAACAAAGTTGGCCATTTTCCACTGGGCCCGCTCGCGCTCGCGCTCGCTTCTCTCAACTGAGCTCGCACTCACTCGGGCTCCCGCTCATGTCTCTCGACTGGGCTCGCACTCACTCGCGTTCGCGATCACTTGTCCCAACTGGGCTGGCACTCACTCGCGCTCGCGCTCACCAGTCTCAGCTAGACTCGCGATCACTAGCGCTCGCGATCACTTCTCCCAACTGGGCTCGCGGTCACTCGCGCTCGCACTCACTAATCCTATCTGGGCTCGCGCTCACTAGGGCTCGCGCTCATTTCTCTCGACTGAGCTCGCACTCACTCGGGCTCGCGCTCATGTCTCTCAACTGGGCTCGCACTCACTCGCGCTCGCGATCACTTGTCCCAACTGGGCTGGCACTCACTCGCGCTCGCGCTCACTTCTCCCAACTGGGCTTGCACTCACTCGGGCTCGCGCTCACTTGTGTCCACTGGGCTCACACTCACCCGGGCTCGCGTTCACTTGTCTCAACTGGACTTGCGATCACTAGCGCTCGCGATCACTTCTCCCAACTGGGCTCGCACTCACTCGGGTCGTGCTCACTTCTCTCCAATAGGCTTGCGCTCACCCGGGCTCATGCTCACTTGCCTTAATTGGGCTTGCGGGTATATGATGGGTATAAAGAGGTATTAAAATCTAGACTTTGACTAGCAGTAGGCCTAATTCAGTAGAAAATAGAGCTCTTAATGCTATATATCAGTTGTCAGATATAAAAATAAAATAATAAAGATGTTGCAGGGTTTAATGTATTAAACGTGGGCGGACTTTGAGGAACTTGAAATAAAATGCTCCTGATATTTAAATCTGGGCTTTGACTACTATTAGGCCTAGTTTCTCAATAGAAAATAGGCTGTATGCCTAACGTCATATAGGAGTTATCAGAGATCAGAATAAAATATTAAGAGTGTTGCAGAGTTCAAGTCTTAAGGCTGTCGTCACACTTGCATACCAATACTAATTAAATGAATCTCTTTCTTATTTACTAAGATCAAAATAACTTATGAACAAAAAACAAGCTTAGTGTTGGTAAATAAGAAAGAAACTTGTTTGAGTGTTTGTCTGCAAGCACGACGGCAGCACTAAGAAGCAAAGCCTAAATATATCTGAGTATGATGATTTCGTATTTTTTTTTAAATCACCAGTCCTGTTAGCAAACAAATTCTATTATGTAAGTTCTCATGCTTTATCATGAAATTATTTTAATGCAGTTGATGAATTGTCAGGCTTATAAGAAAAATTTGGTTCGAAAATTTCCAGGGCCAAAACTGTCGCCCATGTTTCAAACATTAAACTTGCAACATCCCTATTTTATTCTGATATCTGATAACTGCTATACGACATTAGGAGCTCTACTTTCTACCTAGTTATTTGGTCTATTTGTAACTGTAGTCAAAAGCTAGATTTTAATATCCAGGGCATTTTATTACAAGTTCCTCAAGGTCTGGCTACGTTTAATACAACGCAACTCCGCAACGTCCTTATTTATTTTTTTATATATACCTGATAGATAAGTCATATAAGATAGTAGCTCCATTTCTGCTTAGGAAGTAATTAACACCTGAATTTCAATATTCGGTGAATTTTATTACAAGTCCTTCAAGGAAGTTTAATTTTTGCTATCGGTAAGCTTTTGTCCATCCCTGTAATATGAGACTGTCGGTGAGCTTATGTCCGGTGAGCTTATGTCCAACACCCACATTACGCATAGATATATCTTGTTTTTAACTAACACAGAGATCCTTAGGTTTGAATTTTTTATTTATTTATATTTTTTGTGAGAAGACAGCTTAGAAGTAGAAATTTAGGGAGACATTATAGGTATTCAACATTCGTGAAATTACTGAACTTATAATAAAAAGAGGTAAACGTTTCCCGAAAATCTGCTAAACGTTTGGTAAAGGAAGTAAGAGGATCTGATATCAGTGACTCTAAGTGTTTGTTAAAACCATTTTATAATAAAACAGCTACCTCTGCGGAAGCTAAAAGCAAACCAAAACGTAAAAGGGAACTTTCTCTAATCCCTTTATATCGGTTTGAATGTAACACAACGAAATAATAGTACTTCAGAGGGTATTGCAGTGTCAATGGTCTCATAGGATGCAGTAATACTTCCAGAAGTTCCGGCCTATCCTACAGGGATGTGCTAATCAAAGCACTAAAAATTAGAGATTTTTTAGAAATTTTGGTAGTGTATACCTCCAGAGCAATAACTTTTATATATAGAGAGAAGGAAAAGTAGAAAAATATTTTCTAATTTTTTTAAAATGTACTTTTAATCGAAGGAGGCTTTCAAGAGAAGTAACACGGATAAAAATTAATAGACGTTTTGTTGCTTCAAACTAAAAGAAGAAAACTACCCTACTATATTAATTGTCGTATACAACAATCAGGGCCGGACTTCAGCGGATTGGACCGATTGTTCCCACTCGGGTCCCGCGCTAGAGTGTAGTCTACTATTCAGTGCCGTCTTAGCAGCATAATGTTCCCCTGTGGAAACCAGTGTGGCTCCTATGACTAAATTCTGCAAGTAATACATGCAATTAATACATTCAGCTCGCGGGTCCCTCAGCCAAGTGATCATCAGACTGTTGGGTGGCTCTGTTACTCGTGGCTTGTGAAATACTCACAATAACATATTGTAATACATGTACATCCATGAACATATAAACAATGGAGCGTATAGCCTGCTGGCCTCTATCTAGAATTTGAGGGAGAAAATAGTTTGTATTAGAAGCAATATTTTCTAAAGTTAATTCTGCAGTAGTTTCTTTATTTTTTTACGTTTCCAACTTCCGATGAAAAAATAGGCCTATTGCAGATGTCAGATGAGAAACGACGTGGCCTTCAGTTGGCTTCACACGGCGTCCAATTGGCATTGAGCGGTGTTGACAGTTCGCGACAAGCAGTTCTGCTCGCTGTCTTCTCGCGCTACTGCGAATCTTGACATCACAGGCGCTACTTAGAAATATTGTACTAGCACATTAACTGCTCACTTTACGAAGTAGAGAAAAGAATTACGAACAAATACGTGAAAACTACATCTTTCTATGTGAACTGGTTGTCATGATAGACGCCTTGAAAGATTTCCATATAAAACAATTAGTAAAACGAGCGTTGAGTCCCGCGTCTAATTTCCAAGGGATTTTGTTTCTATTTGCAAATAGAACTCACAACTTTTATTAGAGGATAATCAGGGGTGTAGCCAGCAGGTTGTTCTAGGAGAACATTACTTTCAGGGGGAGGCAAGCTTTTCACATATTAAAAGCAGAACAAATTACCTCTTTCACAACATGAAAGCATTTTAACTCACCATACATACATACATACTATGCGCATATTATATTTTCATAATGCTTCCTTATCAAAAGACGGATCTTGACAGTACTGAAGTTAAAATCCGGAGTGTAATAGATGAATCAATAAGCTGTTCATAAGAAAATAAATGCTGTTTATAGCAGTCTGTTTATCTGGCTTCGTTTTTATGTAGGTTAAAATACTAAAGGGAAAAAAGCTCGAAAAAATATTAACTCCGATATTATTATGCAATAATATAGTAGTGAGTTTGCAGTGTACCCATTTAGGGAAATGAAAATATAAAGCATATGATTAATTTTAGTTGCTTCAATTAGGTATAGAAACCGTATTGATTATGATTGATTTTTTTAAAATTTTCATTTTTTTATTATAAAGTCCCTCATTTGCATTAACTTTCAAATAAGTTTATTAAACATATACCAGACGAACCTCGTTTTGGAGCTGGAAAAAGTTCGAAAAGACAGAGCCTCCTTTTCCCCCGTGGCTACATTCCTTTGCAATCTGATTCATATACTGTATATACGCCTAACATCGTAAGAATAAAGCATGGGAAGTTTGTAATTTGTTTTGAAATTTACTTGAAGATAGACCCTTTCTTATTCGACAGAATAACGCAGTATGTTTCCGTTTTTCTTTCACGTTCCACTGCCTGCGACTTTTAACACCCTCTTTTCTCCTCCATAAGGGAATCAAAAGCATCAGGCGTCTGAATGGTGTCATAAATTATCGTAACCCAAAACAAACTCGAGCATATCGAGTTGCTTAGGAATCATATGGATTACTTTCGTGGCACCTATACCAAGCACAAGCTTGCTACTAGTTATGGAAACAGAGAAGGAAACAAAGAGGCTAGTTGTGTAGGAACTAACTTAAGAGAATTCATCAGTGTCTTGTTGCTTTCTTTCGTGGTAGTTCGTTTATTCTCCAAAATTGTAGTTGACAATGTCTTTAAGCAAACCGAGTACAGCAAAAGTTTTATTTTCTGTCTTCCTTTTTTTCTTTTTCTTTCAAGTGCTACGAAGTAAAGCTGGAACAATTATTTTTTTGTGTTTACAGTTTTTGGAACCCATAAAAATAAATTTACAAGACAGATTCAGATAAAGACGAAATATTAACTGACATAGATGATAGTGAAAGTAGTGTTGAAGACAAGTGCTTAGCATTTCCACTGGAAAAGTTAACATGTAAGTAATTTAGTTGCTATATATACTTCTAGGATGCACAGTCAAAATTCTTGAGTTTGCTGGAATAGTATATTTACATTGTGAATAATGTTGTCAATGTATGTGTCAGAATCTCAACTGGAGGAAGAGCGAGAAGGGAAAGGGGAGTCCAAAATCCGGCAACACCGCGCGAAATATCGTGCTCCATTGGCCACTGCCCGTGATGCTTTACATCTGAAACACACAGTAGTAAGTGATATGACACCTCAAAGAATACCAGGATGATATAGTCTTAATGCAGTTTCTTTACTTGTTTTTCTGGAACCGGGAGTCCCACAATAGTGTTCCTATTCGGGCCTGAATCTTCTAAGTCCATTAGATTACTTTTGCCCCTTACTTTGAAGCAAGAAAACTTTAATTTTTTAACTTTGTGACTTCCCTCTGGAGCAACCACTGCTTTTAATTATGTATTTGAAAGCATATTGTCCTGCTATAATACATGAAATATGAATATTTCTTAATTTTGGCCAAGTTTAAGAGTATTAAAACTGAAAATTTGAAAGTATGCGTTGATTACAGCCTGTATTTTGTTAAAACAACACCAAAGAAAATTAGAAGTTAATGAAAGCTCAATAAAGATGTTTATGAATAAAATTTACGTCACAACATCAGTTTGAGTCAAGAAGTTATGTGTAATAATACTTTCGAAAATGGTAAACACATTGTGGTTCTAGTTTTCAATTAATCTGTAAATTTCCTTATGTATATTAAAAGCCTGTTCTTTAATGGCGTAACATAACGGAAAAATAGAACTTATATAAAATAAGGTAATATTAAGAACTACGTTAAAAAAGGAAATGTAATTATGTCAATTTACGAAGCTATCGTGAAATTTAGAATGTTTTGTGTTTGCTTGTTTGGAGCTTAATATTCTTTTTCATCAGTGAGGTTATATGAGATCTCGCTCGTTTGTAAGATGAGAATACTTACCACTTATTCACAGTGAATCAATATGAATAAGTGCCTGGCAACACTTAGATATTTCGTCAGGTATGTGCTAATCTTCACGGTAATGAAATTTGATAAATCCGCAATGAAAATATTGTCAAAAGTAGGTTGTTATGCTCACTACGAGCGCATTTCCCCTCCACCCCCTAACTGACAAAAACTATGAAGCCGCCACTGTGCACTTTAACACAGAAGGATACCCCAAAGTGAGATTGAATATGCTTTTATGACGTTTAAAATCATAAAAACTTACAATTTAAAAATCTTACATCTAAAACTACAACTCTTCTAACTTATAATGACCCCATGGTAGGGTATTGATCCCATCCTTAAAAACACATCTCTTATCATCCACGCAACTTAAAGCTAACTTATTTACTTCTATACTGTACAAATCATGCCTATAACTTCTAATCAAGTTCATCTTCTTATAATATTCTTTTGGCTAATCAAACAGTCCTTATATTCGTTAAATGAAAGTTCTTTATACACAACACTCTTCTTAACACCTTTAGCCTTCTTACAACACTTTTCTTTATCGAACTTACCTTTAAAGTCTTAATCTGTTAAATCTATTTGAGGTGCTTTTATACTGTACATCTTACTTCTCAAACCCACAAACTCTTCTATGATTGTGCCTTTAATCTCATCCTTCATCTTAACAAGTATTTTCTTATTGATTCGTGGTATCTTATATTTGTTATCTTTAAGGTAATCACTTGTGTCGAAGTAATCAATGTAGTTTTTCATGTCCTCGTACACATCTTCTGTTTGGATATGGTATAAATAGCTATCGGTATCTGTATAACATACTTCTATTTTGTCTTGGTATTTTGGCTTCATCACATTATAATGGAAGTCGTACATTAAATATTTCGACAAATCTAGAATTGACATACCAACATAAATCGGTTTGTTAAATTGCACTTTAACCTTGTTCATGTGAACTGCTACTAAATTTTCCGTAAAAACTGTAGTACTCTTATAATTCGGTTTTGCTACAAGCTTCTCGTATTTTTTCTCATCACTTACAAGTTAGATATTAACTCTCTTTCTAATATTTTCCATAGTCTTTCCAAAAACTGAATTGTTCATGAGCTTATAAAAGTCTTTTTTAAAGTCATTTGTTGCTCTAGTTCTCATCTGCGTGTTTAAATCAATATATTTCTTTAACCAATCTGATTGTTCGAACTCTATTACTCGATGTATTTTGCTAAGTTTTAATCCAAGTGAAAGACATTGTTTTAGGTTTCGATAGTGAATTACATATTTTTCTTTGTCATATAGAGTTGTTAATAGCTTTGATTGTTTTGAACCAGATGGACACATGTTTTGAGGTGCTAATGGGTAGTCTTTGTGATAGTCATGCAATTCTTTAGGATATTCAAGATCAACTTCTAATATGTAACCAGTATCAGAATCATCAGGTATATTTGTGAAATCTATTTCTCTTATCTCATCTTCACTTAACCATCTGAATCCCTTATACGGCATATATTGACTCATTGCCCACCCATACAAGTTATTGGCATCTAGATACATTAAGTAAGAATCTTCTTTATTCTTATTGTAATCTTCCATATACTTATTGTTTGCTTTCACATATCTTTTTGAGCATTGACTAATCCCACCTCTTATACCTTTCTCTACCATTAATACCATATCATAATCCCACAACAATTCTAATTTTATATTTGTCATCTTTAACATTGCGTCCCAAGCTAAACCTGGTGCTGTCATATACCAAGCTGGATCAAGATCATAAGCTTTAAGACATGTTTCTCTAAAGTTCTCAAACACATCTGCTACAAATAATACATCTGTTTTCAAATATAAATCATGGTATTGCCCGAGATTCTTAATGTCAAATGTTTCCCACACTTTCTTTGCATGCTTATAATCCTCATCGCTTATATGTGTGTTGTTAAGCTTATTGAAGAATGCTTCCTTTGGTGGTAATTTTCTTTCTCTAAACCTATCCCAATTGTTAACATAATCATATGGGTAAACACCTTTTCTTATTACAAGTTGAAACTGTTCTTGATTAGGATAAAAGTGTTGGGTATGTATCATTTGCTCAGGTTTCAAGTTCGATGACAATTTGTCTAGACTAGAAGCCATAAATCTAAACGAATATACAAATTTCAATTTAATAGTTCCAACCTTTTTACTGAATGATATGTATATTTTCCTTGTTATTGGGTATTAGATCTATTTCTTCTTTATTACATCCAAGCTCTTTTATAAACAAGTGAGAGTCATATCCTGTTAAGTTATGTATGATCACTGGTACAAATTTCGGTACTTTAACTTTTAAATTGCAGTTATTACATAGTGGTGCTATAAATTTTCCTGTTATATGATCGTGATGCTTAACTTTATGATTTTCTTTAGTATACTCCTGCTTACAGTAATAACAACATTTAGATTCATTGAACTCTTTTCTCTGACATTTTGTTAATGGTAATTCGTTATTTTGTTTGTATATGTTCGATATGTGTTTAGCTTCTTTTGTTAACAGTCTTATAAATTTATTAGCAGCGTTCTTACCTCTATACAAAACAGGATTGGTTTTACTTCCATCACTCTTTACTACATAATAACAAAATCCAGATGGTTTATGTTGTTGATATTTTTTCGTATATGGCTCGTTATCTGGATAACATTCTTCACAACCCATAACTTTATGTAACAAACATTCAAAATCAGCATAAATCACAAATGGCATTTTCATTGTGTATTGGTAGTTTTTAAATTCAACACATTTACCTTTTTCAGGCATTATTATTTTTACCGGATCATTTAACGAACAATCTTGCTCATTTTTATTTAAAGCGTCTTGTGAGTAAAAGTATAACAAACATATATCACATAAATATTTTCGAGCTCTCCATTTAGTTAACTGTGCACATACTAGTCTGCTTAAATCCTTAATCCAACAATAGTGTGTTTTAACTTGGTCTTCATTTTGTTCTTTTATATATAATAAATTGACATGATTTTCTTGCTTGTTTTGTGTGTGATGTAGTATATAGATTGAATAGTCTTTATCATATGCATAAACATTTATAGAAACACTAAGTAATTTTTCAGCTCTTGGAATATCACATAGTTTTACAGGAAAATGAATATTTTTTAATTTTTCTTCTAAGTATTTAACAGCTTGCTTGTACTTGGAAGGTCGTTGCGGATCTTTATTAACTGGGTATAGTGCAGAACAAATTGAATATAAGAAACATTTTTCATCTTCGTTCTTTACATTTATGATTGCTTTTTTATTTTTAATTTTATCAGGTAAATCTATGTATGTTGATCCTCTATATGGTGTATATTTGACGATTGCTAGTTGTAAAAAGTTAATGTTTATAAGAGCCCAGCCACAACCTCTAGCTTGGAGCTCATCCATCCTTGTTCTTAACCTTTGTTTCATCTTAGTTATTTCTTGTTTCAAATTACTTGATCGATATATTTCTTGGTTTTCAGTGTTAAAATAGAAGTTTTGAGTTTCTTCACCTTTCTTATATGTACAACTTATATAAAGATTAGCTTTCAATGAACTATGTTTACTTAAGCTAATTTGTAATCTGTTTGATATAGCTTTAGATGTTGCAGTAATATATTGTTCAAGTGGATCTTGTGGTTTGTAATCTGTTGTAAATCTCCATGTTTCTAATCTTGATTTTAATGCAATGTTCTGCCGTTTTACATCGATTGGTTGTGATTCAACTTTGATTCTTGGTTCTTCAATTACTTCTTGTTTAAAGGGGAATATATCTCTAATCTGCCTTCTGCTTTGTTCATCGTCATGTTATTTAAGAAGGTCTATCAGTTCTGCTTTTCTCAATCGGGAATATCTTCTGATTCTCTTCTCTTTACATTGTCGTCTTAACTCTACTACGGTAAATTTATTATAATTACTCATCTTATTTATTATATAGAAAATCTTCGTTAGTACTCTTCACCGGGTTATTTCAGCTCATTTTCATTTTTTCTAACACATCGTTTAAACATCTGCACGCGTCTGCCATTGCCTACATATGTTTCCTCGTTGTGTTAGTCTAGAACTTTCATGGGAAGACCCATCAAAGTCACTTATACACATTTAAAACTGAATCATTTTTGTAAGCTTACTCATCATCATCATCATCATAATCATCACTACCATATTTATATTCATCATCACTACTCAAATCAGATGTTTTTTGTTGCATTACTAATAACTCTTTTTCCTTTAACAGTATTTGCTTCTCTAGTAGTGTTGCTAAGAGTTTAAGATCATGATGAATTAGTTCAAGTCTATCATGTAATAAATCAAAATGTGCTTCCATATTTGTTATATAGAAAACCAACAAAAAATGAAATAAATTTAAATCTAAGAATAAAAAACAAACGTGACTAGTGCTAAGGAAATATTATCTTACAAACCTATATTTGATTGTGTATGTAAATATTTAGATATTGGCGGTTATAATGATAAAGACAAAATAAATTTTAGCGTGTCCATAGGTATGTTAGATCATTTGTTCAAGAAAGCCACTAAAGAAAACAACTCATTTCTTACACAAAACATTCTCTATGCGAACGTTATGAACTTGTCTGATGAAATATTAGATTCACTGACTGATGAACAATGGCTATCTATAGGCTATGATGATTATGAGGAGGAATATAACTATGATCACATTACAGAAGACTTCATACGCAAATATCTGCAGAAAGTTAATTTGAGTGAAATATGTTTATGGAAAAATTTATCGGAAGAGTTTATAAGAGAATTAGCTGATAAAGTTGATTGGGAGATTATTTCAGGAAGCCAAGACTTATCAGAAGACTTTATAAGAGAATTTGCAGATAGAGTTGATTGGAAAGAAGTATCGTATCACCAAAAGCTATCTGAAGAATTTATTAATGAGTTTATAGATAAAGTTGATTTTGATGCTATATCTTACAAAAACGAACTCTCTGAAGCCTTTATACGAGAACATGCAGATAGAGTTAATTGGTGGTACATATCTGGAACTCGTCAATTATCAGAAAACTTTATAAGAGATTACGCTAACAAAGTAGATTGGGAAATGATTTCAATGTCTCAAAATTTAACAGAAGAATTTATTGCAGAGTTCGAAGGTAGAGTTCATTGGACTAACATTTCAACTTATCAAGACCTATCTATAGACTTCATATATGCATATAAATATTTTGTGGATTGGAGAGCTATAATAAGAAAATATCATAATAATCCCAATTTAGGTGATATGTTGAATGTAGCATTCACTGTTGCAGCAGAGGGTAATATGTAACTAATTATCTTTTATGGCTATTATACCATAAAAGTTGTAACCTTTACAAATATCTAAACACACAACTTATTGTTAATTGTCTCTTATACTCAAAAACAAGTCAACAATAAACTCGTCGTCTTCTTCAATATCCACATGACAACCATACGAAACAACACAGCTGTATTTTTCTTTGACTTTGTTTAGGAGGTTGACCGAGTTTGGATCTTTGGTTTCTGATAGCACTGACATTCTTGGGTACTTTTCTTTGAGACACTGGAGTCTTGCCTTGACGTTACGCTGCTGAACCCTTCCAACCCAATATTTGTATGACTCGTAACGCCGAACCTGATCATGTTTGTCTGTGTCGTACTTGTCTACTATGTCTTGAAGCTGGCCAGCCGTGAGGTTCTTTTTAACGATGATTAACTTGTGTATCTTTCCTGGATCTTCTGTATATGGTGCTACAACTGTTTTTAAATAATCAACTTTGCTTTCTAGTTCTTGATTGTACAATCGTAATTGCTCCATTTGTTGTTCTATCTCTTCTACTCTTGTTTGAAGCTGATCGTTGTTAGTAAGGTATAGCTGTTGAAAGTCTTTAACGAAGTAATTGATAATGATTTGATTGCATTTAAGATAAAACTCTGGAGATAACCATCGTGACATATCTAGAATCAATTCTTTACAAACATACGTTCCTCTTATTTCATTCCATATTTCTCCTTTACCTCCTGCTACTTTTTTGATAATTTCTAGACCCGGAATACCGGTTCTGGAAATGTATGCTATGAGCTCTTTTGATCCCTTATTTTGTAACCAGTGATCAAGCCTTTTTCCACCATCTTGACACAACTTGGTAGCATTGAAGTATCCTGTACTCTTATCTATAATCAACTTGAAATCTCCAAACAGACCATACCAATTATTGTCTTTAATCTGTTCATAACAAATATCGTTTAAGCTAAGTGAACTATCCATAGTACACATATTTATTATATAGAAAATGTTGATTTTTACCGGAGCATATCTGCTCCAGCTAAACATCCATGGTGAAGAGTAACGTTTTATTACTGTGTAAGATTAATTTTCAAAGTAGCCCGAATTCGGTCCAAAACTCATTGTCTTTACCATTTTTACGAATATTCATCTTTTAACTCCAATCCTTTAATTTTCCAATTACTTCATCATCTTGAATTTCTTCTATAACTTCTTTGATCGTGTTGAGTTCGCACTAGAAAAATTCACCTTTATATCTAAATTCATCTAATTGTTTATGCAAAAGTGACTCTAACTTTTTAGCATCATTTGCCTTATACGTTTCTTCATAATAAAATAGCTCGAAGTCAAGTCTAAACTCATTAAACTGACCTAGGCGTTGTTCAAGGTTTTTTTGTATAACCCACTTTATATATACTCTTGTCTTGGTGCTGTTTGGTAGTTGCTATATAAACAAAACCTGACTTATCATTATCTTTTTTCAATTCAGACCATCTTTTTATTTTTTGGAACAAGTCTGGATGAACATATGTACCCGTGATTATCCTTGGTCTTCCTCCTAAAATCATGTAATATATTTTTTTAGACTGATACTTTTCTTCTAATTTTTTTATTAGTTCTTTTGATTCTTTATTTTTCAACCAGTGATCAAACCTTCTACCATTGATCTGACACAGTTTCGTAGCATTGAAGTATCCTGTACTCTTATCTATAATCAGTTTAAAATCACCAAAAATACCATGCCAATAATTATCTTTAATCTGTTCATAGCAAATATCGTTTAAACTACATGAATTGTCCATAGTGCTCATATTTATTATATAAAAATGTTTATTTAATCATTTTTGAAATCGTTACACCCTTACATAATCATCTAACACAGAGAGTAACGGTATTTCCTCCTGTTATTTGATATGTAGAGCGCCCGATGGGATTCCAGCTACCGGTTTTTTCATTATAGTATTCTATTAATTCCTTGGATTCTTTATTTTGTAACCAGTGATCGAACCTTTCTCCACCTTTGATTGTGTACATAGAGCGGTTGGTAGAATCGTCCCCATCGCCTTTTTTATTGTTTTGATAATTTCATCGGCCCGTATTCGAGCTCGGGAAATATATGCTATGAGTTTTTCAAAGGGGTCCACCAGCACTGGACCCCTTTCAAACATGCATACGCCGCTTCTTTGAAGTGGTCTATATCTAGACCGCTTATCTCGTTAATGAAGATTGTATGTTGTTGTGGATTAACGTGGGTCCCCGTTTCGAAGACTCATATTTGTTTGTATGTAACTTTGTTTTGGAGCGACCGCCGGAATTCCGGCAGTCGGTTTTCTCATCGTAATACCTCATTAGCTCTTTTGATTGTTTATTTTTATTTGTTCCTTTTGACTCAACTATGTAAATTGGGTTTTACTGGCCTGGATGTAGGCCAGCTACTTTTTATCAAAATATTCAAGTAGTTTCTTACTTCTTACTAATCTTAAAGTCATCCCTACGGTCCCTGGAAATATATGCTATGAGGGGTAACGTTTCGTTACCCCCTTATCTCGTTCAAACTATCCTTTTATGGCATAATAACCATAAAAGACAAACATTTATATTTACACTACAACATTAATTTTATCTATCCAACTATTATGTGAATCATCAAACCCTAGCCATTTAACATATACTTTGTCACCTTTCTTTCTCAACACCTTTTCTACTAGGTATTCATCTTTGTGTTTCGTCTTTAATAGTTCTGGTTCGTAAAATCTACCTTGCACATCCTCTTCTTCTAAATCTTTAATTCTATATGTAGGCGGATTAGATGGAATAACTTCGCTAATAACAAATACTTCTGTTGACCAATTAGGTGTATATCCTTTCTCAAATAACCCTTTCGACTTACTTATACGAACATGATCACCTAACTTGTATTTGGGCTTAACACGCTTATATTCTTTTTGATACACTTTCTCCAATATTGTTCTCTCATTTTTCTTATTAACTTCTATAGGTTTTAAACCAATTGTTCTATGAATTTGTTGATTATACTCTTTAACTAGCGTTGGTAATATCTCTATCCATTTATAATTCCCTTGTGTTGTGAACCTTTTCCACATGTTCTGTTTAAGTGTTCGATTAAATCTCTCAACAACAGAAGCTTTCTTACCACTATAGGTTGAGTAGTGATTAATTTTATTTTCCTCCATTAACTTCTTAAACTCTTTATTGTAAAACTCTTTACCTTGATCTGTTTGTAAGTTACTAGGTTTTCTCGTTCTTAATATGAATTCGAATGCATCTGTAACATTCTTCCCACTCTTATCTTTAACAGGAACAGCAAACGCATATTTCGAGAACACATCTATAATCGTTAGCAAATACTTATAACCTTTATTGATTTTTGAAACACCTTTTAATACTCCACTATCCATTTCTACAAGATCAGCCTGCCAAAGATCATCGATACCTTTTATAACTACACTTAATCTGTCAAAGCTTTTTCTAGATGGTTTGTGAATTTCTTCTATAATGTCTTCTCTAACACCTTTACCTTCTTCTAGTCAATCAGGCTTTTTAACGAATTGAGTTTTAGTAACACCACATACAGAACAAGTACCTTTCTTTAGATATCTTCCATTCTTTGTTTGTTCAATTCTAATAGTATCTTTCTTCGTATCTGTCCATTTCTTACACTTAACACAATACATCCTGTTTATTATATAGAAAATCAATAACTATCGCTGTTTAATATTATGCTATCAACATTCTCACCATCATCATCACTATTTTCGTCTTCTCTTTCTACATGCATAAGAAGCAATAGTAATTTACCATGTTTCAGATCAGAACCTTTAGATGGTCTAATTGCTAGATTATCATTTGTATTAAAGTGCAATGGAAAAGTTTCAACTAGAGAATCATTTAAATATATATCTATATAATACGTATTGTAAGATGACTCTATATGCATTATCCTACCTTTATAAAGAAATTTGTATGTGATAGATAGATTATGTATTAAAAAGAACGGAGTTTCAACATTTTCTGATATCAATCGACTATGAAGCTCTATAACATAACTCCGTTTGATGAAGTTAAGCTGTTCTTTCAACATAGCAATATCTTTTCTCACAACTGTATTTTCTAACTCTGATGTCATTTTAACATTACCAAAGATATCCATATTTATTATATAGCAAACGTCTTTAGGAAAGCTCTCTTTCTATGTACATTACAACAAACAATAATTGACCTTCTTCCATAGCTGAATTTTTATTTGGTTTAATCGTAATTATATCGTTCTTCTTAAAGTCAAAAGGTATCTCTTTAATCACAGTATCACCCAAATATATATCTAGAAAGTATTTATCCAAACTTAAGTCCATGTGCATTATTTTCCCATTATAGAGAAATTTGTAACCATTAGAAAGATTAAGTATTCTAAAGATTGGCTCCTTAACGTATTTAACTTTTAATCGATATAGTAGAGGCATGGTTTCTTTTTGCATAATCAATCTAGTAGTATCCACCTTAACCTTTTCAATATCTTCTTTCTTTATGTATGTGTCTTGTAACGTTTTTAATGCATCTTCAAATCGTTTTCTATCGTTCTCTAATTGAGCTTCTATTGATCTAAGTTGACTTACGCTAACAACATCATTTAAATTCTCCAACAATTTTAATTTTTCTTCACTAATATCAACATCACCTTTTCTATCTTTAACATTACCAAATATATCCATACTCATTTATTATACAGAAAATGCCCATCCTAGTTTTTCAAAACATTTCTTTAACATCTCTATTTGTCTAGGTGAGCGTTTAAAATCAATATCAACATGAACATCATGCTTTTTCAACAGATGGTACAATACACATTTCAAGTTAATAAACAATACTCTTTTCGGATACAGCTCCCTAAAGACCTCGTGTAAGTTTTCGAACTCATTTATAAGTGTCTCCTCCATATGTTGTAATTTTAATGGTTTTTGATCGGTAAGGTGATAGTGTATTAAATAGACATCATCATAATATTTTGTGTATTTGTTTTTCTTTAGTACTTCTAAAACATCTTTTGTTGATATTAAATCTCTTGGTATATCTCTAAGCTCATCATTTAACACCTTGAGCACCTCTTCGGGGATAATTCTATCCTGTAAAGCTTGCAAACGAGATAACTGTAACTTAAATCTTTTTATAGTATCGTACCAGGGTTTTCTCACACAAGCAGCTTTCGTTTCTTCACAAGTACTGTAAACCCAACCACTCTCTACACAACAATTAACACAAATGTAACTACTCATACCTTTTGTTAATGACTTACTACCACAATAACTGCATTGTAATGGTCTAGAGCTTTAATTTGACAACAAGTCCCTTAAGATAATTATCGGACGTAACTTTTCCAACTCTTCTTCCGTGTAAAAAAAAATTGGTATTAGCATTTTCCATAGATCAATAGCATTATATACGTTGTTTTTATCTTTTAAGTCTATCTCGCTAACATCCTGAAAATACTGATAAAAATTATATCTATGTAATGCATCTAGTTCATCCTCATGCTTCTCAAAATAATCTAAAAATCTATTGTGTATAGCATCCATATTTATCTTAAAGAAAAACTTTTATGGATACAAACCATAAAAGCACTTAATCATTTTTAATCATATACATAACGTCGCTAAAAGAATACCCTTGATTTAGAAGATTTAAAACCTTAACACAAAGATGGCCACATATAACTGAGTTAAAGTCTTGTATTCGTTCGTCATTGTAAAGTAAGTTTTCGTTACCAAGATATTGTACCAGTTGTTTAGGAGGAACAGCACCATAAGAATCGAACACGAACTTTATGTTGTTATCTTTCCAATAGCATATCCAATGAGTACCAATGTTTTCTGATTTATCGAGGTTAACTACACCACACTCATGTACATGGGGTTTTTGTGGAAGTTCATCGCTCATAAATACACCTCTAAATCGTTTTATCTTGAGTTCTTTAGCCAACCTCTCTATATCGAAGTCGGTCAATGGTTTTAGTTTTTTGACTTCTTTGGTTTACCCGCTCCCTGCTTTTCTTCCATAGCCATATTGTGTCTTTTTTGTTCTTCAAGTTCTTGTTTATTCTTCTTAGCATCAAGTACAGTTTTAGTAATCGCTGCTGCACCACCTGCTAATGAGCCAATTGCTCCTAAAGCTGCTAGAATGGGTGGAATTGTAAAGATAAAACCGCCAATATGCTCTTTCTTAATCATTTTCATTTGTGCAGAAGTTAAAGTTAAATCCATTCCTTTACCTTCTTTAATTTTCTTAGATTTATCGTTAAGTTGTTTCTTTGTTAATACATGATCAATATTTAGATCCTTTAGTTCGTTAAAAGGAACACTAAACATACAACCTTTAATGGAGCACATCTTCTCTATTTATCTAAGAGAAAATCTTGGTTTGTAAAAGTACAGTTGTTGTAGCTCCACCAAAATCAATTAACGAAGGAGAAAAACATTAAACCCGAGGACAGTGCCTATACTCCCAATTGTAACATCATTACTATCAGTTTCAATTTTAACTCTATTTCTTAAATGATCTTCTGATAATGTTATGTTGATGGATTGAGATTTTAAATATTCATTAAGACTGTTTAAGCTGTATTGTCCTTCTGGTATAAAAACTTGTCTATCACCATATGAGAAACTGTTTTTTTCTGTTGTTATGTTTGGGGTTAGATATGTACTGTAAACCCCAACTAGTCCTATGCTTAAGTAGTTGTTACTGTTGTCTAATTCGTAATGGAGTTTCTTCTTTAAAACAGAAGTATCACTCGTTAACTTGAATACCTTAGCCATTTATTATATAATAAATGAATGAGTTTGATTTACCTAGAGATATTCCAAGAGAGAAAGTAACCAAGTTAATAGAAGATGTCATTCGAAAGTTAGAATACAGTTTAAAGAAGAAAAAGAGAAAACTACGAATTGTTAAATATGCATACTACTCTTTGATCACGTTGTCGGCTATACTTTCTGCAACAACTGGGTTTATTAATATTTTTATACCTGTAACAATTTACTCGATATTAACAACGTCTCTTGCAACTGGAAGTGCTATAATAACAGGTTTGACTTCTAAGTTAAACATAAGCAAAAGAAAAGACGAATATAAAACCATTGTCACTTGTATTAACTCATTTAAAGAACAGTTAGAGATGATAGTAACATTAAATGGTGAAATGGATAGCGAATATATAAAAGATACGTTGCTTAAGATTAAAGAACAACTTAAAGATATAAGATCATAAAATTTGCCCCGCTGTATTCGGAGGTCCAAAATGTTTCGTGTTTGTATAAAGAACTCTAATCCTTGGCCCTTCACATGTGAAGGGCCTGAAGGTGTGAGCAAAGCGCTCACCCTACAGTTCATCCTCAAATTGTTTGAAAGGGGTCCAGTGCTGGTGGACCCCAACGTGGGGCGGTGAATTGCCACTCTTATCTTCTTCGTCTACATGATCTTGGATGGCGTTTCTAGGTTGTGAATACTCTAAGGCAAATAAGATCATAAAAGGTGAAGATTGCTTTACCATCACAACGGGCGTCGATTTTCCCGACGTCTGTAAAAGATTTTCTCTATAATAAATGAGTAAGAAAACTATTAATTGGGATGTAAAAGAGATGATTAAAGAAACAACAGTTAAGAAAAGAAATGGAGAACTTATACCTGATGATGTTCGATGCCTTATAGTGGGTCCGTCGGCGTGTGGTAAAACGTTTTTGCTATTTAACTTCTTATTACAGCCAGGTTGGTTAAACAATAATTACTTCTACATATATTCTAAAAGCATGAATCAACCAAAGTATGAGCAGTTAAAAGATCGATTTGAAAAGGCAGAACTAAAGTTTAGGAAGCAAATAGCAACGTTCTTAAGCGGTAATGATTCTATTGTACCTATTGATGAATGCGAAGAATACTCTGTTGTTGTGTTTGACGATTACATTTTGGAGAATCAAGATACTGTTAGAAATTACTTTACAAGAGGTAGACATAGACATTTAGACTGTTTCTATCTTGCACAAACATATTCAAAAGTACCTAAACAGCTTATAAGAGATAACGTCAACTTCCTATGTATATTCAGACAAGATGACCTCATTTATGACAAGATGACCTCATCTTAAACATGTGTATAATGAGTTTGTTGGGGGCGATATGTCTTATGATAAGTTTAAAGAGATATGTTCAAAATGTTGGCAAGAAGATTATGGTTTTATAGTAATTGATATGACAAGGAAGGTAAACAATGGTAAGTGTAGGAACAAGATAAAACACTTTATAGACGTTTGACGTTTTAACGTTGAACGTTCTTTGACGTTTATTGACGTTTTTTCACGTTTATTGACGTTCATTGACGTTTTTTCGTTTGCTATACAATAAATGGATGAGAAAGAAATTGATAAGAATATTAAGTTGAAGGAGTTCTTGATAAACGGTTTCAAATCTTGGAAGAAAGAAAGAGCAGGATTATACGATAAATTTAAGACGCAAGAACAACCTGTATATGATGCTATTCAAAACTTGGGAAATGAGATCAAAGAAGTAGCAGAACAAAATAAAAATCTAATAACTGAACTTGTTCCAGTTGCACATAAGACGGCTTCAATAGATCCTAGTCTACTAGAAACACCGAAAAAGATGATGATGATAGTTCCCCAAGTAGTAGTGATACGCCTATAACGGGAGAAATAAAACAAATGAGAAAACAAATTAAAGAGAAAGTGGAAGGAGTAGAACCTTTAACAACAGCACAGTCATTTGGAAAGATTGCAACGAAATATTATAGTAAAAGAAATGATACTGTGTTTGGAATAAGAACTGTAGAAGAAGATGGAAAAATAATAAACAAGATAGAAAATTTGGAAGTTAAAGTGAATGGTGATGATTTGATAATTAATGGTAAAACTTATAAAGGAACAGAAGGTCTATGGGAATTGTTAACGGTGACTACTAATAAAACCATCGAAGATTATGATGATGATGATTTTGAACAGTACAAGGAAATAATAATAGACTCAGATGCTGCCTTCCAAAAATATAATCGAGATAAAAAGGTAGCATCTAGTAGAGGTTCAAAGTACATTAATATTATCATGCCTATTTGGGATAATTATATTAAACCAACTTTACCCCCAACTCCTAAAAAGAACACGACACCTAAAAGGACTGGTGAAGGAATTAAACAATATACCGAGATACCTAAAGAATATGTATGGATGGATGACGTGAGAAAGCTTATAGATAGGCTAATTGTTATAGATGGAGAAGAAAAGGCTGGCAATAATAACTTTTATAATGAGAAAGTAGGTATAGTGAGTATGATTAATAATAAGCTTTCACAGTTTATTCCTAATGATCCAAAAGGTATAAGTTGTTTGATTAAATACATTACCACCACGATTCTGGAATGATGAGAAGCTTGGAAAAGGGTTAGTAAATGATTTGATTAATAAACTTCCAGTTGAATTACATATTCCAGGTTTTATATTTTGCGGGCCTGGGACTAAGCTTCAAGAAAGGTTAGAGAGAGATGATGAAGGTATTAACCCATTAGATGAGGCTTGTAAAGAACACGATATATACTACAGAGACAATAAAGATACACAGTCGAGACATATTGCAGATAAGGAACTGGAAACTAAAGCATGGAAAAGAGCATTTAGTAGTGACGAATCAATTGGTGAACGATTAGCTGCTTTTGGGGTTGGTACTGCTATGAATGCTAAGGTTAAGTTGGGATGGGGATTATAAGTTTTTGATTGTTAATATGCCCTTCACATGTGAAGGACCAATGATTCTTTTATGGGTATATCCCATCAAAGCGTGGTTTCAAGATTTTCTTTATAATAAATGGATAGTTTTGAGAGTTACGAGTTACAGAGTTTTAAAGCTAACACAAGGACATTTAATAATTTGAATGAAGCTAACAAAGATATTGAGTTCGATTTCAACGTGGGTGATGGGTTCGTACATCCACACAAAGCAGATTGTCATATGACTTTTGAAGTTGTTGGTGCATCAGTTGGAGGAACATTTGGCGCAAATGATACTATAAAACTTGTAGATAACTTCTTCCCATTCTTCTTTTCTCAAATTGAGGTTAGAAAGCATGGAGTTGTTATAGATAAGATTGAGCTACCGGGAATAACATCTACAGCTGTTGGAACATTAAATATTTCCAAGCCAGAAGTTGAATATCTAAAACAAGCAGGATTTGAAACAGATGATAAACTTGGTCTAAGAAAGGACTTTAGTGTTTTGTACCCATTAAAATTAATTCCAGGCTTCTTAAGTGATTATAAAGAGGTTATGTGGAAAGGTGGGTTGAGAATAACATTTACAAAAGCTAACAACAATAACGATGTTTTGTACAAATGGACTGGATCGGGGGCGGCTCCTCATGATGGAAAAATAACAATAAAAAGTATGGAGATAAGAATGCCTATTGTTGAATAGGAATCTAATTATGAAAACAAGTTAAAATTGAACATTCTTAAAGAACCAAAAATCATGTTTTCATTCCATACTTATCAATGTGTTCAAAAGACTGTTGTAGGTTCTTTCTTGGAGTTTGATGTTACTACTCAATTTAATTCTAGACAATTTGATATGCCTGATTTCGTAGTTGTAATGTTCCAAACTGATAGAAGTGGTAAACAAACAGCAGATGCAAGTAAGTTTGATCATTGTAAGGTAAAGAATATCTATCTTAAGAATGGGAAGAATGAGGTATTTCCAAAAGAATCAAGAAACTTAGATATTGCTAACAAGGATTTTTTAAAGATGTACGAAGATTATACTGCATTTAAGAGAATAACGTGTGGCAACACCGAAATGTACTATGACCCTAAAGAGTTTATAGATAACAGACCAATGTATGTGATTAATTGTAGTAAGAGGAAGAATGTATCGATAAATGAGAGAACGAACATAAAGATTGTTGTAGACTTTGCAGAAGCTGTGGCTGCTGATACTATATGTTATGCGATTTTAATTGGGCGAAAGAACTTTACATATGATCCCAAGAATGAGAAAGTGGTAGAAGAGTTTTAGATAGTTAACAAAATATCAACGGACATATAGAGATTTTAAGGGTGAGCGTTTTGCTCACCCCTTACGGTTCAAGAATCTAAGAGCCAGTAACACTGGCCCTTTATCAGTTAGCCATAAGCGACTTTAAAGGGTATCGAAAAGATACCCTTGCATCCTCAAACTGTTTTCATTAACGATTGTTTTATGGAAGTTTTTCCATCAAACGAAATTGACGAAAATGATTAAATATTTTTTGGTGAAGATAAAAATTGAAGAGTGACCGTTGATTTTCTATATAATAAATACGATGGCAAAACACGTTGATTTTTTAAACAAGCTTGGAAGTCTTGAAGAGAAGCAAGTTGTTGGATTAAGAGAATTAGAATTAAATACGGAATATAAGATTGTGAAAATGGAAAAGATTAAAACTAAGTTTGGAAAGAGCATTTTGGTCGAGTGTGAGGAGTCCAAGTTTTTCTTCCACCTAGATTTACAAAACACTTAACAGATAAAATGATTGATGAGATCGTTAAAGATAGGATAAAAATCAAATACACTGGTCTAAAAGAAAACTATCCAACTGTCGAGTTCTGTATGTAAATCTAAAAATGAACGAAAATGAACAAAAATATGTTGTCATATGTAAAAAATGAAGTGTTTAAAATGGATCCCCAAAAGAAGTTTATACTTACTAGCAATTTCAATGTAATTGTGAAAAATGTGCAAACCGAAGTTCAAGTGGTTTTTGATATTAACGGCTGTCTATTCAGCCTGAATTAGGATTAGTGGACAGAGTTTAAGAAGTCATTGTTTCCTATAGAGAACGAGGTTAACAGAAGATTCCATTATCGGTATCCGAACTTGTAATTTTAAGAGTGTTTTAAGTGTTTTATGGTTATAAAGTCATAAAACTAAGACCTTTGAATATACAGATACAACTAAGTTATTGAAATCTGGTATCACTAAATGCTTCAATTCTAGAGATGTGTGGAGGAAAGAGAGAGAAAAAAGATGTAAGAAATACATTTTGTATATGAAACACTGCGCGTGCATGTGGCACGTTTTGGAATTAAATAGTGGCTCTGTAGACAAGGCCGCCGTATAACAGCGCAACATTCTTCGCTTGAATTCTGATCGTTACGAATCGTTACGAGAGAAAAGTTTAGCGAAGGATACAGCGCCCGAGCTATGTGAAGCCGTTAAATCCAATGTTATCTATATGGAAAGCGAGACATACTGCGGCGTTAATCATTCTCTCTCTCTCTCTCTGTCGTTCAGAGCTGATGGGAAGGAAAGAGCGAGAGAATGAGAGAGAGAAAAAAATTGGCAAGCGTTCACGTTTTACTTCCTCCTTCTTTGCTATATATATATGTATGTTAGTAGCTTTTTTCTTTTTAAACTTGTTTCAGAGATGATGTAATAAGTAAATACATATAACAGCTTGCATTTCCTCATGCAGCGCAGAATGAGCAGTACATCGGATCAAAGAGTATGTAGATTCTTAGAAAGCATTGTAGCTAAGTCTGATAATGAAATAATTGAGCTAAAAATCACACAATTAAAATTAAAAAAGAAGCGAACTAAGGATAATATTAGAAATGTACAAAAACGTATGAAAGAACTATCTAAAAACCTTCGTATGTATGAACATGATTGTGATAATATCGATATACAAATTTCAAATCTAAAAAACATAAAAACAACTGAATTTGAAGAAGATGAAGATATGGCTGAACTAAACATTAATCTAAGATAATACATCTCATAATATTTTTTGAAATCGGAGGGCACATATATATGGATGGTGCTCACAGAATGTCGCGATGGTTGGGGCGATATTCACCAAAAAATATATATAAAATTTTGTTTTTCCATTAAAGAAACAGTAATCTAAACAAATTCTTTTAGATGTAAGTTTTTATGATTTTAAATGTCATAAAAGCATATTCAATCTCACATTGGGGTATCCTTCTGTGTTAAAGTGCACAGTGGCGGCTTCATAATTTTTGTCAGTTAGGGGGTGGAGGGGAAATGCGCTCGTAGTGAGCATAACAACCTACTGTCAAACATCAAAATCGAGTTGTAACCAGGGGTAAAAATTGATCTGAAAAGGTTGGGGAACGCATGACGTCATGTAAGCCCTTGTGCCTATCTTTTCCACTATATTTTTTTAGAAGTGGAGACAGACCCGTATCCAGGGGGGTCTTGCGGGGCCTCCCCCTAATTTTTTGCGGGCCCCCTCTAACATTTTCACGGTAGGCTTGCAAATGAACTATAATATAGTGATGAACTATAATATGGTTGGATCGGGTCCCCCTACAATTTTGGGCTGGCTACCGGCCTGAGTGGAGGGACTCCATAGATATTTTTGGAAGTGGGAGATGACGTCCCCCGTGTTTTCCTTCACTTTTAACTCTGGTTGCAACAAACGACACCCCATCGTTTCATGGTAGCTTTCGAAAAAATACTTTAATGAAAGGAGGTGTGTGTCTTATTATTATTATTATTATTATTATTATTATTATTATTATTATTATTATTATTATTATTATTGATGCTGAATTGTTATCTTTCTTTTTTAATAGCCCATTGACTTATATGAGGAAGTATTTTTCTTTTAAATAGACGAGATTTTACTCATTCAATTTTACTAATTTCTTCTTCTGGCCTATTTAAGGGCTCCTTGCTTTAAAAATATTCAATGTAATATTGTTTTAGTTTATATTTATATATATTAAAATTACATAATACAGTGGTTAAATTTCGCATAGAATACATTTAAAGATCTCAAGAAGAAGTAGTCAGTAAAATTAACTGGCTAAAATTCTCTGTTTCCTCATATAAATTAATGTGCTGAATAACCATTATGATGCAAGTTATCAACATTCCTAAGAGCTACTCTTGTTTATTTGAATTTAAAGAAGCTATAATTAAATAATACATAATTATTTCGCTCGACTTTTCTATGAACGCACAGCTTCATTAGTTGTTAGTAAATAAATTTCCTACTTCGGAAGGTCAAGTAGTTTCCTTATTCTATGATCTCGCACACACACACACACACACACACACACACACACACACACACACACACATACACACACACACACACACACACACACACACACACAAGAAGCTTGGGTCATCGAAGATGTTACTAAAACAACAAATACAAATACCTGCCTCAAATACCATCCTCACGTAATAGCCATGAAAAAGTCGGTTCTCTATCGAAAGGTGTTTGGAGTCCTCTGGACAATAAAATGACAGCTTCGACTTCAAGAATGTGATTTTTCATTTTGTAAAGTTGTTTAATTCTTCCTTTATAATTCTGCACATGGAAAGAATTTCCTTTTCTTTTTTTCTTTTTTTGACTCTAAAGCAAATTAGTCCACGTGAGTGTGAAGTGAGCGCGGGCTCGCACTCAACTGAGCTCACACTCATTCACTCGCACTCGCGCTCACCAGTCTCAACTGTACTGGCTATCACTAGCGCTCGCGATCACTTCTCCCAACTGGGTTCGGGCTCACTCGTGCTCGCGCTCACTTATTACATTGGGGCTCGGGCTCTCTCGGGCTCGCGCTCTATTATTGAGCCCAATCCCGGTTGAGCGCGAGTGCCAAGCTCACGAGCGTCGGGCTCGCGAGTTTGAACACTTATGCTAATGAAGCACATGTGATAAGTCAGGAAGAGTTGAATTATAGGATCAGAGACTTAAACCTTCACAAGTCTAAGGCCCTGTTGCTAGCATCACGACTTCTACAATAGAATATACTAAACCAACATGTGAATATATCGATCTCTAGGAAAAAAGAGGTGAGCCTAGTTTCTAATTTTACAAAGGATGTTGAGTAGTTTATTGGCCTAACGTCACGAACAGTGCTGCGAACTCCCTATGATAAAAATGATCTGTTTTAGGGATTTTCACCGTTTTTTGAGAGATTTTTACCGGTTTTATCCTATATTTTATATCCTTTTATGCTACTTGTGAGCACATTTTATACCCTTTTATGACAATTTTATATTATTTTATGCTAATTTATATTGTTTTTCGAGCATTTTATGATAATTTATAATGTTAGTCTACATTTTTAGTGATTTTTATTGTTGCTAACTAAAGGAAGTTCTTAGGAAACATTTTTTGTTGATATACTTTGATATTAATCCCTTAGTGATTTCAATTTAACGAAATATTATAGGTTAAGATGTTATATGTGAAAATATGAAAGAGATGGATTCACTTTTTTTCTTTTGTTAAAGACTTGAAAGCAATGGGTAACACGTGTGCGGAAATAGATGAACCGTCAGAGGGTTTTATGTAGAGCAGGCTTTTAGATGGAGTTAATTTATGACTTTAAAGTTTTGTATCAGCAGATAGAATTGACCGTTGAAGAATACAAAGATTATTTCCGTTTGTAAAGGGACATGCTTACCTTCTTTTTTATTTTTTTGCCTATTGTTTTTTGTTGTGCCACAAGCCGCAGGTGTTGAAAGGATGCGGCTACCAACTTCTTCATTTATTGTTCTTTGGCTTGATGACTAACACTGCTCTTTGAAATTTAATTTACTAGCGTTTTCGTTGAGTGTTTTTTTTTTTTGCTTTTTTTTTGTTCAGCCAATATTATAAACGTGGATGCTTTACATGTTTGTTACTTGTGGTCACTTTCATTTTGTTGGGAGATTCGTATCTTGTATGTGGGCGCTTAGGGACGATGTAGGGGAATTAATTTTGAGTGAATGAACAAATAATGTTTTAAAGGATATACTTATAAATTACGAGGGTTGAGGTTTCAGATAATAGTTAGGTAATAAAATAATAATTTAGGGAAAGATTGAATTAGGCACTATGAACTACTTTTTGTGAGAATGTATTTATTGGTAAAATGTATATTTGACATTGCGGGCGTATGTCCGTTACTTCATCTTGATATGCCTGGTTGCAAAACTTTAGATTTTTAAACCTTTGTTACTTTGCATATTGTATGAATTTTTATTTATATTTAAGTAGACGAAATGTATGATATTTGACATTAGTTGAAAGTAATTTATTTTAAATACACAAGAGATTTGTACTAGCGGATAGCATATATTACTGGTGAAATATAGATGAGATATTTAGGGAACGAACTCTGATACGTTACATAATTAATTTGTGTGGATAGAGATGCATGTTAGGATATATTACGTATAACATAATTGTTATCGTCTAACAAAAGAGAACCATTGTTTGCTGACAATTGTCATTATTTGTTGTACTTGAGAAACTATAAAATAGAGAACTTGCGTAAGTTCAGGAAATGTTTAATATTCGTATTGGCTATTTAAAAGACGACGGCTGTAAAATAACTTATGGGCATACAAAAACGCGACTTTAGTATAAAATTAGTTAACAAGAAATTAAACAGTGGGGATTACAGCAATTAGAAGTGAATGTTGTAATACGTTGTGGATTGTAGATGTAAAATTACATGATTGCCGTATGCAGAAGAAGCGAACACTTTATCTTTGAGACATTTTGGTGATAATTGTGAAATAAGTTTGAATTTTCAGTTTAACGTCCTATGAATAAATTGTGTTGATACCTTAATTTTACAGAACGTAGTTTAAAATAACGTAATATCATGAAAATGTAAGAGGAAGCAAACTTAACTGCCGGAGTTTATTGCAAATTGGAAAACCTTATTTTTTGTATGAATTATAAACGTAAGAATAACTAGGGCTCCTTTTCCTGACTTACAAGTAGAAAACGGAATTAGTGTACTTGCATGGTGAGTAATTAATTAATTATATAGTATTAGATGGACACGAATGCTATGTGTTTGATTTAAGTTTATTAGGGTTTCCGCATTGTTCTAATACAGTAGAATGTTGTGTTGGGACACTCTTTTCTTTATTGGGCAGGGAATTCTACTATTAATTTATTTGCAGTTTTGATGGTTAACTCTCTGTTAAATAAATAAACAGGGTAAAGACAGTAAAAAGAAAGACAAATCAGTTACGTATGTTAGTAAATATTTAAATAAGGTACGTAAGAATATCAAAAGAAGGCGTTAGAAAGGATAGGAGAGAATAGGATACTTTAGTTTCCATCCATAATAGGAAGAATAATCGGATCGGACACATCTTGCGAAGAAATTGTTGTATTATCACGTCATAGAAGGTAAGGTGGAACGAAACCGAAGAGTAAAAACGAGGGGAATTCAAATGATTGGCGTTTTGAAAACAGAAGAAAATATATGCATGTTTAAAGAAAAATCTCGAAATGAAAAAAAAACATGAAAGAAGCATCTCAGGCTCAAAGTGAAGTTTAAGAAGAAGAAACATCATTAACGGTGGACCTGCTAAAGGCAGAATACTTAATAATAATAACTTAAAAAAGCAAACATGTACAGTTTCTTACGGTCCCTGGATATGTTGTGCAGGATAACTTTATTTAGTGATATGGTTTTGAGGATTCTTTTAATTTAAGAAAACGTATTTTATGAAATAAGCGATGGGATAAGAATATAGGAGAAAACAGAAGTATTCCCTGAGAAACGCACAGACGTTAGCTTATTTGGTGTAGGGACAGCCTGCATTTGCTTAAAATAATTTCTTAATCAGTGAATTATTTTAAGCATTTAGTAATTTGTACATATGTAGATTATATAATAAATGTATATACAGTACAGAGCCTATGAAAGGCATGATATGATGTTTACAGACGGTTAATTTACGTAAGATGGATAAAGCTGTATGGTTACTTGCTTATGACATTATTTATTTTGCACGAACGGTTGTGCTCGATTTGGTGGCAATGGACCTGAACTATTGCCCTGCAACGCAATTTTCACTAAAGTAGTGTGTGGCGAAGTTGACTGACAGGAATTGTAGACAATGACGCTTGACAAGTTTCCAGAGGCCTCATTATGATGGTACGATACTTTGATGGTGTTGTTGAGAAGCTGAATTTTCCAAAAAAAAATATTTATTGATGCGTTGAAGACTTTACAAGTATGGACGAGAACGGTATAATAGATACATTAGTTTCCGTGAGAATACACTTGTATTACGCAATGCAACTGCGAGTAGTGTGACTGGAAGGTTTGATAATGTGAAGGGTTTTACACCCGTTAACAGGTTAACGGTATACAACTGTAGGGTGTGTGATGTGTATAACGGTTCCGTACGTTTGTTGCTTGAGAAAATTTAGTATTATTTGAATTGTAATAATTTGCTTATTTATTATAGAAATTTATAAAGTTTAAGATTTTGGTTTATATACTAAGTTTGATTCTTGATTACAAAAAGACAGTTTGTAGTGGAACCAGTGAAAATTTATAACATAATACCCATTGATAAAACTGAATACAAGTGGTGACTTAACATTAAAGAGAATCTAGAAAGAATTTTATTGGTCAGTTTGTGTATTACCAGTTTAAGAATTACAGTTTTAGGTTTTATACATTCATTTATTGGGAGAGGTTGACGATGAACAATTGTATGGAATTTTAGTTACTACATTTTGCTTTAGAGTTATGAGTATTTAGGCAGAGATATATGTATATTATTTAACGTAATATACGTTGAGACAATTTTAGTTTACCTTTTAGTATTTATAGCTTTAAGTACTGCGCAATAGAATTTTTTGTATTATTAAATTTAAATGAGGAATCAGATGAACAGAAGAATGGAAGCAAATTATGAATATGTTATGAAAAGATTAAATATGGGTGGAGGGGAAATTTGAAAGATGATTTGTATCTGTTGAGACACACTTAGGTAGTATTTATTGATAATTGATTTAGGAATGTAGTATTCATGATTCACTAAATTCTTTAATTTAAGGTATTATTCTTTATCCAGTTCTGAACGAAATTTACTGTAAATACGACTGAGATTATGATTGAGGGATGGTTTGGTTGGAGAAATATATATATGCATATCTTTTTTTTTGGTTTGATTATTTGAAGTTTGCAAATTATAATGTATGTATATTTTTCGCAATGTTTTTCAATATGTTCAACGCGTACCGTTGCGGCTATGATGTGACTTTTTTTTGATGATATGTTTAGCTTATGCGGATAATTTTAATTAATATGCTGATGTTATGTCAGGGACGGACTGAGAACTTATGTGTTACCATATATGGAAATTAATATTAAATTTCAAGTTGTAGATTTATTAAACACGAAACAATTTGAAATAATTCTTTGTATTTTGTGAGAGATCAAAGTTTGATTCACGGTGAGTTCATGTGGCTTTGATCCCACGTTAATTAGTAGGTCCCGTATCATATAGCTTTGCTGCTCAAAGAGATGTTCTACTCAAAATCAACGAAACATTCTTTTAGTATTTTAGGGAAAGATTTATTTATATATTGTGGATGATGAAAAAGATTTGTACACTCCGCATAAAAAAATTGCGACACCTAACGCAGTTAGGTCACCAAATATACGCCTTCTTATCCCATAATCGTGTCTGGTAAAGAGACCCCCTCTCTCTCCTCCTTTCTTCTCTCCCATACTAAAATTAGCTAAGAACATGAACGCAATTCTAATTTCAAGCTACACATGCATTAGTATCGATAAAATGAAATAACAAAACCGAGACGAAACAAGATTCATAAGTTGATTTAGGGAGAAACTGAAAGACATAATGAAAAATTGAAACCAATGGATGTATATTACACAGAGGTTCATAACTGAGGCAGAGAGAGAGAGAGAGAGAGAGAGAGAGAGAGAAGGAGAGAGAAGAAGAAAAAGAAAAGGGAAAACAGATAAAAATGTGGAACTTTAAACTTAGTATGAAAACGATTTAACATTATAAAGTTCCATTACCAGAAATCCAACGGTAATATAGAAATAACGCTTGTTTTTATACTTTTTCAGGACTATTCGAATATATTTTTTTTCAGGACTTCGAATGCATGAAACCCCCATTAAGTCACTTTCAAAAAGGATAGCATATTCAATTTCAGTAGAACTGTAGATCTTAGACACATCTAAGATAATGTCAACAGTTTAACACATGCTTTGTTTCCGCGTGGTTCGGCTGTAAATTTGGTAGTGTTCATTGGACGTACTGATTCAAACCACATTCTAATAAACCCAGTAGGTAGCGTAGATCATATCTTGCATTCCAGACTACTAATGCAAAGTAAATAAAACGAAACGAAAAGAAAAAGAAAGAAAGAAAGAAAGATAAAATTGGATGAATGCTATTTTACTGGTAAACTTTTATCAGAAATATCCTATATTAAGAGTCCAAACCGTATCATTCTGAAAAGTTACAAATGTTCAAATGGAAAATTGGATGTTCCTTATAGATGTAGCAAACCTTGAAAGTTTCAAATTTCAACGTGAATAAATCACATTGAATTATAGGATGGAAAGAAATTTGCGTGGAACTAGTATAAATAAAATTTCGTTTTCAAATAACCAAAGAGTTTGCCATTTTCTAATCTTTTCCGAAGATTTACTTGTTCCGAACATCCAGTATCACTTTCATCTCTTGGGGATATAACGTTGTAACTTGCACAGATAGAATGAACACGCTAGAGCTCAAACGGATCATAGGGTCAGTCGGATGATGTTTGTGAGCTTATGAACTACCATTTGGTCAAGGATTCAAAGCCGTAGTGACTCAGTAATTTTACTGAGACTCCGTAACCCAGATGATAAAAAAGATATTTTGCTTATTCCTTTGCGTTTAAACAGTATTTCTTTCAGAGATTTCCAAGTCTGGAAATGCTTACCCCAGAGAATTAAAACTCGACGCTGAAGTTGGCAGTTAATTACATTTTCCAGACCAGGTTTATCGGTCTGTTGCTCCGTTTTAACTTTGGAAAATGCAACCCGGGAAGAGAGAGGGCACGTGACAATAAGGGGAGAGAAGTGAAAGATTAAAACACAGGATAGGGAAACGTCAAGAAAGACAGAGAGAGTGGGAGACGAATATAAATATGAAACATACTTATCATTACAGTGTATGATGAACACAAACACTGTTTATTCGAATTCTCGTCAGTGATGCTTTATAAGTTCTCCAACAGAAGATAAATATCTGTTTGCAGCCATTATTTTATTCGAAAAAGTTAAACTAACTGTCGAGGAATCGAACCTAGATTTTCCGCTTGGAAGTCTGGTACTTTACCTTATTTTTACACTTTTTTATTGTTCTTTAAGGATTACAGAGGAATTACATATGAAATACAATATACTATAAAGCAGGAGTATTACATGAGTACAGGATGAATATACAAATCATGTTTACAGTATTTATACAGTAGAGAAGTGTCACACAGATATCGACAAATAGTATACAAGAGTGCTAAAATCGTGATTTGATGGAAAGAAGTAGAATTTTACCATGTTATTTTTGAACTTCAAATATATTCAGAAAGTACAATGTCCAGGTAGTTCGCAAATAGCTTTTTCTTTCTAGCGGGCGGAAATTGTCTGTATTGAGTGCACAAGAAATCTTGATAGTCTGTTACAAAGCGTAGTTTTGAGGATTGTAGTATGTATTCAATCGTATGAGCTGCTAACCAGGTAATTGAATTGAGTTTAGTGGTTGGATAAAAGTGAAAATCCGGTAGAAAGAATATGCGAACTGTGGTAAGAGTAGGAACTGTACGGCAGATTTTGCTGGCAGCTGTTTGGAATTTGAGCCATATTGTCGCTGCAGATCCACATTGACTTAAGCGATGCACAATATCATCTTCACTACCACATGTGACACAACTATTAATAGTAGTGTCACTAAATTTGAGACGGTGCTTTTTGGCATTCGTGGGGAGAAGCGCATTGACAACAGTGTACCAAGTCGATTGAACAGATCGTGGAATGTGACAAGCAAACAAATTGCCCCAAATCTGGGACCAATTGTTGTTTGGATGTTTCAGCTCCGTACGAGGAGGCTCAAGGTTCAGGTGGTTGAGGAGCAAGATATAAAAGCACTTCACTGAAATTATTGATGCTTATGGTTCAGCACTCATATAAATATAATCAGCAACCACGTCTCTGAAATACCAGTAGCAACAAGGGATTGAATTAATATGTAGAGGCAAGTTTGTACCTATACGTTCGATACAATCAGCTAAGATACCATGGCTGACCCAATTTACATTGTGTCGAATATTTTCAAATGATCAAAACTTGAATAAAGCAGTAGCTTTACATTCAATATGAACAAGACCCAAACCTCCATGTCAGGTGGGTAGACAGGTATATGGGTATTTGACTCTGAAGACGTGACCGTGCCAAAGAAACCAATTCCCAACACTGGTAAGACATTTGGCAATGTGGGTGGGCATAGGTAGGAAATGAAATCTTTAAGTTTTACGTCCCACGATTATACCGGTTAGGCTAAAGGAGACGGTGATGATGAATAATGAATGAAATGGTGGAATGAAGAAAGTGGGAGGAAACGGGAGAACCCCGAGAAAACCCACGCACACGATGTTTGTCCACCACAAAGTTCACTTAGCGGGAGCAGGGTTTGAACCCGAGACCCCTAGCACTAGAGGTGAACGCTCTACCACTGCGCCACCGCGGCCCCTGGGGCATAGGTAGGATCTGGGCTAGATACCATAGTTTGGAATGCGAAGACATTTAGAAAATACACTCTGGACCGTAAGCTGAGTTGACGGGATCTGTGAAGTGGGAGAACATGTCGCACAGTATTAACTAACTGGTTATAATTTAACTGTATGGTTTCAGCAAGGAGAAGCGTGAAGGTTATCCCAAGGATTTTCAAATGGTCGACCGTTCGCATTTGTGTGATAAAAGAGTTCTGTACAAGTGGCAGTATTTTAGTCTTTGCACGATTTACCAGAGTGCCAGACATATTCACATAATCTTCAATGCATGCTTCTACAGAATGAAGATCCTCTTGGTCACGTAAGAACACCGTCACATCTTCCGCATAACTGCAAACTTTTAATCCATTATTATGAAAAGAAATCCGTTGTATATGTGCTGCAATGTGCCTGAGTAGAGGTCTAAGGGAAATAATGAAAAGGGTCATGCTCAGAGGACAGCCTTGTCGGACACTGCGTTTGATTTTTATGGGCTTACTCAAAAATCCGTTTATTTTCAGTTTTGTTTGTGCTTCATCATAGAGTACACGGATCCATCTGATGAATTTCTCCCCTATGCCAAACTTTTGTAGAAGCGCCCATAAATAGGCATGATTTACTCTATCAAATGCCTGATGGAAATCAATAGATAAAACCGTAGGAGTGCTAGAGGAAGATTGGCAACTAGCAATTACATCCCGAATCGTTTGCAGAAGATGATAGATTTTCCTATTTCCTACACTTGCAAATTGGTATGGCGCTGCCAAGGATTTGAAATATGGTTGTAGTCTGTTATTCAAGCAGCGGGCCAGAATTTTATAGTCAGAATTCATTAGTGTGATGGGTCGGTAATCAGTAACTAAAGTCGCAGTATTTACTTTGGGAATAAGGAGATTTATAATTTTGCAGAGGCGCATCGCTGAAATATTCATTGACTATATCTGTTAATGGGTCTCCTATCAAAGGGAAGAAGCGTTGGTACCATTCTGCTGGAAGTCCATCTAGACCAGGAGATTTGTTAGAAGGTGCATTCATCACAGCAGATTCTACCTCTTCTTTCGTAATCGGGGTGTACATCGCTCTAGCTGAATCATAATCGAGCACTGGAGAAAGGTTGTGGAAAATCTGTTGTTGGGTGTTTGCTTCGCCGCAGTCACCAAATAGAGAACTATAGTAGGTGTAAAACGCTGTTTTGATTCAGGGAAAGAGGAAAATGTGTTCCCTTCGTCATCTTGAATGCGTGCTACTAATTTACTCGCACCACGCTTATTCTCCTGTATAACATGATGTAGTGATGGCTCTTCTTTGAGGTCGAATATAGGAGATTTACTTCTGATAAGAACACCTTTAATTCTTTTTCTGGTCATGGTTAAAAGTTTGGCTTTAAATTTATTAACAGTACATAGGAGAGTACGATCAGAAAGTGCTGAATGTTGAGCATCACAAAAACATCTGTAATAAAAATTGTACAGGTTACGATCATCTCGACTCTTCTCTGACGAATACCATCTGGAAAAACTACAAACACGAGGTTTCAGATATTGATGCCACCATTCGCTGAGCGTTCGAAAATGTCGTCGTTGTGTCACCCAATTGTGCCATTTAGCTGTAAAAGCTTCACAGTAATTAGTGTAAGCGAGAAGGGAAGCGTTGAGGTGCCAGTATCCTCTACCACGTTCAATTTTGACAACAGAAATGTTCAAAGATATGGCGTGTGCGTGATGATCAGAAAAGATGGTAGGAGTTACTTCTACGTCTATAATCTTTTTAGCTAGGCTGGGAGACAAATAGATACGATCAATTCTTGAAGCGGAATTATTCCGAACGTAAGTATATCCACGTTCATGTAGAAGTTTCAATGGCCAGCTCTCTTGTAAGTGAAACCCTTTAACCAGTTCCTTTAAGGTAGGACAGCAGTTAAAACCAGGAGATTGGTCTTCAGGACGGAGTACGGCGTTGAAATCTCCAGCCAGTAAAAAATGGTCAGTGTTTGAGGAGAAGGCAGATGGAACACCATGTACATAAAATTAATTCCTTTCTACACGATGTTGTGATTCGGATGGTGAATACAGATTTACGAGCTCTATGCTTCCTAACGTGCCAGTCATTATTCTGCCGGTTGGGTGAAATCTTCCAGGTGTGAAGTTTACGTCACTCTTGACCACTATTGCAGTACCTGTGCCATGTGTGGTGTAATTATTATAAACTGTATAAGCTGCACCAAGATTTAGCCTTTCTAAGCCAACTTCCTGTAATAGCACGACATCTATATGCGACTAAATTAGAAAATCACGTAACGAAAATTCTTTGGTAGGTGACTGCAGGTTGTTAATATTGATAGTTGCTGTTTTAATAGACATGATGATGAAAAAGAAAAACATTGTAGAAAAAATGTAAATCGGTTTGTAAGTACTTCATATTTTACACAAGCTATTGAAATCAGGAAGAATCGATATGCTGAATAGAAATATCCTACAAACTGCACTATTACTGGAAACGGAAATGTCATACAACGTTCAATGTTGTCAAGAAATTGACAAACAGGGGACAGACACGAAGCGCATACTGTACACAACTAACCTAAGGTTAGAGTACTTACTTTTTATCGGAGGAACATTTAGAAACGCTATGTTCACACTGTTGATCAGTTCTCTGAGAGAGGACTTTACTCAGTTCTTGTCGTTTTGTGCGTTTACGTTTAGTATGGTCGGGGGAACTGGGTGCACTTCTTACTGTTTCTCGTGGAGACGGGTAGTCCTGCACTTGTTCATCTGCTGGAAGACTGAGAACTGGGGAAGACAGAGACGAAGCACTGAGAGTTCCTAAGATTGGTTGAAGGGGGGTTGCATTTTCGTCGGTAATCATGGTACTGGAATCATCTTCTGGACAAGGGTGTAAGGAAGTAACCATATTGGAAGGGGTTCCAAGTGGAGAGGGAGTTGAACGTTGAGGTTGCGGCTTTGCCTCCGGAAGATCACCTGGTTGTTTGTTCAGAGAGGAGCGCTCATCAGCCTCATTATCACATGAAAAGGTTTTGTCACGATCAGCAGCACAATGAGACATGAGGCGTGGAAAATCACTGGTATTGTTGATATCAGATGACACAGGCGTTACGGTATTATGCACACTAACATGGGAAATAAAACTTTCGGACACTGAAACCTTTGGAGTCACTGCAGGTAAAGTTGCTTCACTTCCTCGTGGCAGAATAGGTGGGGCAAGGTTGGAAAATTTCGGAACAAAATCCGGCGGTGATGTCAAATTGGAGGGCTTTGGAACAGATACTCGTCCAGCATAACTCAAGGTACCAGAAACAGCCAGTGGGGGAGGACGGAGTGGACATGCCAAATGTAGATGTTGGAGAGAATTGCAGCGTAAGCACGTCTTTTGTTGACCGGGATAGGTAACACAATATCTACTGTTCTGAATACTTATGAACTTGCAGGGCGAAATTAATTCATAATATGTTTTTATTTCTGTATTCTTTCCTGCATTGTATGCTATTTCCTTTACTAGTGGGCACTAATATCTCTCTAGGTCATCGAATAAATGAATTTCGTTGTGCACCTAGGTGCAAATAACTTTACAGAAAGAAGCTTGATCGTTCCAAAGATCAAGGGTAAAGTAAGTAATATTTCGGTTTTAGTTTCAGGTGGCATGTTAGTGTAGCGGTAACGTAATGGAGTTACGGTTAATAAAGCTGCAGGCATAGGTTCGAATCTTGTTCAAACCAAACTTGCATTTTTTACAAAGTAATAGTGAAGAATCTATTTCTCATATTAAACGTGCAATGCTTAAGAATGTGGAAGCAAACACTTTTATCATGATAGAGACGATTTACGAATATTGGTTAGGAAAGGGCAATCGAGTGGAATCGTGAACACTCTGATGGTTTTCATGGGCTACTATGTTTGAAGATCAAATATACATTTTTTCTAGTATTTTGCTTATGAGTGATTGCTGGTCTTCTATTTCACCAAAGCATTGCTAACTCTGTATAGTATCTTGATCATGATTTAATAGTCATAGTACTAGTTGATGTAAATGATAAAAAGAAAAGCATGATACCCCTAAAGGATATGCAATCCTCATTACGTCATAAATAAATTGGACTCTACAAACACTATTTAAAAAACATAAAAGTTAAATTTGATTATTTGGCTCATCGTATATGGAAATACGTGAAAACATACCTGTCAAAATCGTGCTTCTTTCAGAATCAAAGCCATGAGCTCTAGTGTCTACAATTTTCAGTCTACCTTAGTAAGATATTTATATTTTAAATTGCGATTTACAGAAACAATGTCTTAATAACCCTATATATACCATACAAATATTATAATGTACTAAGAGATGAAAATACACAAAATTTTCAAAATGCATTTGTAATGTCTTTCCTGTTTTAGAAAACTTTACAAGAAAACTGAATGACACACTATGCATTACCTTCAAAATTCATCGTTATGTGTATTTTATTAGTGACCTTCCAAGACCATCAGCAAACAAATTACTTAAAATATATGTAGGTTAAGCAATCCTGGCAAAGTAATGAACACGAAATGGTAATAAATCTTTTTCAGGCCATATAAACAGTATCAAACTGTTCAATTATCATATACATATTCACAATAATTCGCCTTTAGATTAAAATACCATAATGCTTTGAAATAAATCAATATAACACCTACACAACATTCTACAAATATGGTAAAATCATACCTCCAATTTTCCGATGTAAATATTTTTTCATAAAATGAAGATTAATGCCGATAACTTCATTCATCGTTGCATGAATTGTGTCGATTTTAAGTTTAACGTCCCCTTCATCATTAGTTTATGAGTAGTAAATCTAGCAATTTCCCGTAAAATCAAAAAGTTGATGTGCTCTACAACAAAAATCAAATCAGAATATCCTGCATCAACAATGCCTATCTTATCCAAATAAAAATAAAGGGTCTCAACTACGTGTATAAATATCTAATCATCTGCTCTAGCTAATCTAATCATCTGCTTCACGATTAAAAGGCAAAGGATGCTTTTCTCAAAATTTGCCTCCTCCAACTAATTATATTCATTCATATAAAACAAATATCTTCCAACAGTATTACATGTATGGCATAAAATATGGCAAACTATGTAAATATACAATGAAAGTCTGATCTTTAAAAAAAATCTTTCGTAATGACGTTAGTTCTGCAGAGTATAAAATTATCGACGCTGTTAGTGTTTTAAATCATATCTAGAGTTCCCCAAAATAATTCTACATTATAAATGTCACCCGCATAGCATAGCATTTCATGAGTCTTCCTCATACGAACGAAACAAAAGGAGCGATAAAAATACAAATAAAATAAAATCTTTGAGTTTTACGTTCCACAAATATATAGGTTAAGCTAAAAAAATGTAATAATAATAAAAAATAAATAAAATGGTGGAAAAAAGAATGTGAGGGGAACACTAAAACCTACAATCACGGTGTCAGTTCACCACAAAGTCTACAAAGTAACAGGTAAAATCAAACTAGTGGCTCCACTGGCCATAGATAAGCACACTTGCACTGATTCAGTGTGTTTTAAATAAAGCGATATCTAACTTATAGATTCCATGTTGTTTGGTTCCTTCCCTTTCTTGGATAATGTACTCCAAAAAAGGTGGGGGGCCTCCCTCATACGTTATAATGTCTTCAATCTATGGGCAATCATGCATGTATGTTGGACCTTAATTTTCACATACATTTCCAAAGCGTCATAAATGTATTACATTAAATCAAATTGAGCAGTAAGTTATAAATAATATACCTACAACATTAGAAAACATACTCTCTCTATCCAGTACACAGGTCCAAATACATTATCACACTGTTATAGTTAATCTTTCAAAAAATAATGACCGAAATTAAAGGGATCATAATATATAAGTGCTAAGTTAGTTTGTAGGCTAATTAAATGTTAATGCGTTATGTCTAAGTCTTATAAATTACTCCAAAAAACATCTTTTATAAAAGCTGTATTAGCTACCTACAATTCCTTTCCTCAACAACCCTTAAAGACGTTCCTAAATGGCAGTTTTCTCGCCTCAGTTCAAACACATACCAAAAAAGTATTTAGTTTAACAGCACTATTTTCTAATAATAACAAATGCTAAGTAAAAAGATATTCCATATATATTACACATGAATTATCATTCATTATCAATAGCAATGTCAATATAACCTCTCTGCCTTCCACAACTCACATATAATTTCCAGATCTTCTAAATCTATAACTTTACCTGGGTATTTCTAAACAATGTGCGAATCATAGCTCAGTTTCTCCACCGTCGCTCCGCTCATATTCAGATCAATAATGCAAAATCACCAACCTTTGTACTAAGGGCCGATGTACCGCAGGGCTCAGTTCAATCCCCACTTCTTTATCTATATGTCGCTGATATGCCTCAACCACAGCCTCCTGTCCATGTTCTCCAATTTGCAGATGATCCACCTAGCACTTGGCTCTTCTCTAGACCGAATTAACAACACACTTCAACCTGCGTTGGACGACCTTGTTGGATGGTGCCTAAAATGGAAACTTAAATTAAATCCTCTCAAAACGCAAATGACATTGTTTGCCCGTAATAAACACAAATGTTGCCCCACACGAGATCCCGAGCGCCTAACTATTACCCTTCTGGACACACGTCTTCCGCTCCACGACACTCTCAAATATCTTGGTGTCACATTTGATAAACATTTAACATGGAATGCCCATCTTCGTCTCTTGGACGCCAAAATCCGCCATCACCTCAATCTGCTTCGACACCTAAAGGGCACAACGTGGGGAATTAACACCCACCTCGTACTGTACACATATAAAGTGTTTGTCCGTCCTGCCCTCACCCATGGTCATATTGCCTGCCTATCAGCGACATCCAAATTTTATGACCGCATCCAACTACTTGAACGGCGAGCATTACGAATTGCGTATTCTCTACCTCAACATACGCCAACAAGGGAGCTCCTCCGCCGAACCACCATGCCCACTATCCTCCCATATCTTCGCCGCTTACGAACACGCTATATCTTTACTCGTATTGCCAATGCTTATCATATTATTGACGAACTGTTGCACCAAACGCCTGCGGTACCCAAATATGCCTATCCACCAATAGACCATCTGTTAGTCATATATGAAAAGGACTACTCACCAGCGGAATACAACCCGCATCGTCGTATCTACAACCAATATGTACATATCCACCGTCCGTGATCACCACCTGGCCTCCTACATAGCTTAATATCTGAATCCTAACTAATCAATAGCTGACTTTCAACTTCAACTCACATTCCGATGACCATTTCTATTTCACATCATTTCATAACAGCCTGCAACTTTCTACCTTTCTTATTATCAATAGTTGTTATATATCTCTGGCCACATAGATGGCATAACCTTCTGCGGCCCGCCCATCCCCGGATGGGAATGAAAGACATGTGAAAAAAATTCTAAACGAACTTCAAACGTAGTACCCCATGAAAACCAGTCAGAGTGTTCACGATTCCACTCGACTGAAACGCATACAAAATTTTGTTTATATTTTTATAATCAAGATTTTTAAATAATAAAATAATACAAAGAAATATGTAAAATAAAACGTTCCTACTCCTTCACAAAATTATCTAATCAAACTTTATGTATCATCGAAATAGATTTAACTATTAAGCCTATATTAAGCTTTCGTCTATGCTGGGTTGTAGTTGCAAAGTCTTTTGAAATCGTTTGCATTTAACAATTCCCAATCATATTATGTTCATTGCTTTACTCTTAAGGAACATCGTGATTAAAACAATTACATGAAATGACAAAAAAATAAGAAGTAGCAACGTCGATCTTCACAAACTAATTTGACCACACCGTAACTCTCCTGTCCATAGTTCCGCAAAAGCATGTGATATATCATTAACATATCGCTAAATTTCATAATACTAAAAGGATAATATCAAAACAGTAAGAAGTCAGTCAAAACTGAAAAAATAGCTGTAATCCTACTAAAGTATGTAACATAAGCACATATGTGTTACAATTCTGATAATTCAACGTTTAAATCTGAT